>NW_006399943.1:4723098-4757385 GCF_000299155.1 Elephantulus edwardii | reverse complement strand
GTCCAGGGCAGCATCTGTTAGCTGAAATACGTCAATTGTTATACCATCTATTCCTGAGGCCTTAATTCTTGCTATTTCCTTCAAAGCAGCCTGGACTTGTTCCTTCATCACCATAGGCTCTTGCTCATGTTGTTTCATGAAATTCTTCTGTCTGCCAATTCCTTTCGATACAGTAACTCAGCATATTCTTTCCATCTTTTTTTAATACTTCCTGGCTCATTTAATATTCTGCCTAAAGCATCCTTGATTATAGCAACTACAGGTTTGAATTTGTTCTTCAGTTCCTTGAGCTTAAGAAATGCCGAGCAAGTTTGGTCCTTTTGATTTTCTGACTCCAACTCCTTGCACATTTCATTGTAGTATTTTACTTTGTCATCCTGCGCTGCCTTTTGAAATCTTCAATTCAGATCCTTAGTATCTTGAATTCTTCCTTCTGCTTTGGCTTCTCTGTGCTCCAGTGCAATATTAAGAATCTCTTCTGACATCCATTTTGGTCTTTTCTTCCTCTTCTGTCTTTGCAATGACGGTTTGCACTCTTCCTGGATGATACCCTTGATATCCTCCCACAACTCATCAGCATTTTAGTCTTTGTTCTAATTAAAATATCTTTATAGAAGAGATAAAAAGAACTCCCAGGTGACCATTCTGAGAAAAACCTTAAAACACTTACTATCAAATTAAGAATAGGTGGTAGAAAGCAGCAACTTGTTCCAAAGACACGAGGGTGGGTAGGATGAGGAGAGTGAAATGCAGAACAGGAGGTTTATGTACAGAAACAGATCATGCCTTTATAGAGGAAGCAACGACAAGTGTGGACAGGGGAACTGACTAGGAAGCTGAACGAGGAAGTCTTTTGGAAACAAGTTACACAGCTGTTCTCAAAACAATGCAGGTGAGATGTAAAATAGCTTGTCAACAAAGATCACAGAGGGCTGATAAATACAAGAGGCTCATCACTCCTATTCCAGGCCTGGCACCAGGGCCCCAGATGGAGCCCACTGGACAAAGCAGCCGAGGTTCTTCTGACCAACCTAACTTGACCACACAATCCAGAAGGTGCCTGGCCCCTTTCCAAGGAGGCGCTACTGCTTAGGTAGCATGTCTGTGTCTCGACAAACCAAGTTCTGCCACCAGGAAACACCAATAGTGCACATGAATAACAGCACAGCACATCGTCTCGAGACCCCTGTCCTGAAAACATGCTGACAGGATCTGGGTGGAAATGTGCACACGGATGGCTGGACGGAGATGGACATGAGTTCAGGCCGTGTGCTTTCCAGCTTGTGCTCCATGGCCACATGCATGCCAGGCTGGCATCACAAGTGCGGATCCTGACAAATGCCCATCTACCACCCAGAAACCTTCACTCGTGGGGCCAAGCCCATGTGTGCTCATTTGTCCTGCAAGATACTCCTAGGTTTCAGGGGTGCTCCTCCTGTGAGTCCGTGATGGCTGGCTTGGTTGAGGGGTGCTCTGCACTGGAGTCTGTGACAGAAGGCCAGTTTTAAGCGTGTTCTTTATGTGAGTCTGTGATGGGTGGCTTGGTTGAGGGGTGCTCCTCACACGTACTGGAACTTCCACTGTGGTGTGTTCATGCCTTCTCATTTTAAGTGTAAGGTGATTAGACACTAATTATGCTCCCTCAAGCCAACAGAACTCAAACTCAGAAACTGCCACCAAGTCAGAGCCAGCTCCCAGCTGACCCTGCACTGGTTTCTGAGGCCGCAAACCCTACAGGAGGAAAATCCCCAGCTTTCTCCCATGGAGCGCCTGAAGCCGAACCACTGGAGGTGCAGCCTTGGCATGAGCAGCGTCACTCTCAATGGCCCACACTGTCAGAGGTCCCAGCGATCATGTCAACAGTCTTCTGTACACAAATCAAACCACCTACAGCAAGGGCACACCTGAAGAGAGTGCTGAGACAGGTGAACCTGAGATCTATAGGGCGAGGGTCTGGCCACACCTCCCGAGAACCTGTCCTTACAAACCTGGAGAGATATGGGGCAGGCTGCAGACTGAAACATTCTGCAGAGACCATGACAGTGTCTTCTTCTACCTGATAGTGAATTTGCACGCCACACGTGTCAAACGATCACTGTCAAAAGTGCTATTCACTGAAAAATCAAGAAACTGAGAGAAATGTCATCAAGCTCCAGGTGACAGTAAAGTCAGAAGTGCAGGGACCACAGCACACTACAGAACCCCTAGTGCTAACAGACACAGAGGGCTGGCATGTTGGAAGGTATGCAGACCCTCCAAGGGCAGAGATCACTGTCCACTCGAGGGCCAGGGAGCTGCAGCCTCACCCCCACCTCTCATGTTGCCAATGGATCCCTTCTCAAGAACAAGGCCCAGTCTCCCGAGCCCCCACAAGCCTTGGTGCCAAGACCTGTGCCAGAGCATAGCATGTGGTCAAGGAGCAGAGCCCAAACACTGACAGGAGTGCCCCAAGAAGGTGTCCTCATGCCCTCAAGACCACTGTGAAGACTCCACAGTTCCAGAAAAATGGCACAGCTTCTGGCTACACCTTGGAAAGGAGCAAGAGCCTCGCAGCCCCTTTGGTGAACCAAGTGTGTGCACCACTGAGCAGAGATGCATGTGGCTGACCAAGGACACAGGTGAGGAGGGTGGGTGCTCTGGACAGATGCTGGCGTGTGCGTGGCTGGTTCTGCTGCACCTGCAGCCTTGGTGCCCCACCCTCAGGTAGCTGTCACCGTCAGCATGACAGGCCTCACCTTGCGAGGGGCCAGGTCCCAGGACATCCCACAGTCGACAGGGGACAGCTAACTAAGAATAGAAAAGATCTGTTTCTGACAATAAAACTTCCGGGGAGGGTGTTTTGGTCATTCTTTTAAATCAGAGCAGCCTTTATTTTCAGCAATGCTGTTAGAAAAGGCGGGCAGGGCCCACTGAATGCGGCTCTCACACACAGCACCAAAATATACATTAAAAAAAAAATAAAACTCACACAGCCCAGCCCTCACACTCATACACCTCCCCAGACGCCACACAACCCCAAACCAAAAGGGACAAAAACCCAACTCAAGACCCTCACAGGTAAGAAGTCTCTGAATAAGGACTTACAAATGTATATATTGTCCTATGAAAAAACAAACACAAACTAAGGGGGCAAGGAAAACCCTTTGGACGCAATCCTGACAAGCCTTAGAAAGCCGTGAACACACTGTCTGCCTCTAACAGGGAGAAAGCAGCAAAGCTGTGCTCTCCATGCGCCTGGAGAGGGAGCTGTGGGAGGCTGGCGTCCCGGGACAGCCCTCGGCGCCGACAAGTCCTCTGGCAGCCAGGCCCTAGAGCTTGGGGGAAGAGACAGACCAGGGGGCACCCAGGCCACATGCCATAAGCACAGTCCACAATCAGTTCCCAGTGTGGGAAAGGGCCATTTTCCCCGCCAAGAAGGTGCTGATTCAAAACAAGGTGAAAGGGGAGACATTCTCTCTGAAGTCTCAATCTCCTGGCCAGCGGTGGCTAAGGTCCGGGCAGTGGCCTTGTGTGGGCCGCCGAGAGGGCCCTACTTGGGCTCCTCAATCACACCCTTACTGAGGTCCGTCATCTTGGGATACTTCACCTTCTTCTGGTCCAGCTCATTCTGAGCCCACAGCAGTAGTTTCAGTAACTTTGCCAGCTTGGGGGTTGACTCACGGTTTTCATAATCCAGGACAGCTTGGTTAACTTCACTCCACACCTGGAAAACAAGGAAGCCAAGGAAAATAAGGGTATGAATCAAACACCAGAAACAGAGCAGAATTTGGAAGGCTGTCCACCCCAAGCAGGTGGCACCGCAGCCAGGCATGTGGTAAGGCGCTCGGGTCCCCAGGCCCAATGCTGCCACAGAGCCCCGAGCCCCACGCCAATGCATCAGATGGGATCTCTGAGGACACGTGCAGCACTTCAGTGACGAGTACACGTCCTGTCCTGAGAGCTGGGGTAATGCAGGCAGAGGGAGCAAGTTCAGGGAGGTGAGGAGCCATCAAGATTGGCTGGCACATTGAAGAAAGAGTAACGGGTTCAGAAGAAAACCTGGAGATTTTAAAGGAAAAAAAAATCCAACAGTTGCCTATTTCTGAGAGAAAGGCCAAACAAGGAGGTATCAGCAAAGAGGGCCGAGAGCTGTGTGATATACTCAAGTGTAAGCTAGCGCGCAGATCACCGCATGGCAGCTCCTGGTGAACAGAGAAGGTTTCAGATCAGGGAAGAAGCCACAATAAGCACCGTGTGCTCCCAAGTTCCTGTCTCCCGAAGCGCAGGCCTCGTGGGCCCCTCACCTTCTGTCGCTGCATCATGTTGAGCAGGTCTCCGAAGGGTGACTCCTCGGGGCTGTCGAAGGCCAGAAGAGCCAGCGTGCGCTCCATCTCTGTCAGGCACTCCCTGCTCTCCTCACCCTGCTCAGCCAGCTGTGTCTGCGCAAATTCCAGTGCGGCCTCGGTCTCCCGCTGCCGGATCAGCTCAATCAAATGCTGCTGCTGCTTGGGGGCAAAGACAGTGGCTGAGGCCCCCCTTGCCAGTGGTCTCCAGTGCCCCTCAGAGGGCAGCTTCCCAAGACCTCAGAGTGGGGACATGGTCAATTTTAAACAAGAAACAGTTTCTGAGATGCATGACAAATAGCTTCAAAGTCCCTCCCCATGCACTTGAAAGCAACACCCTCTTCATAAAGGTCATGGTTACTTCTGACTGCTCCAATCAGCCCTACTCAGGAAGTCCTGTGAGTGGCTGCGGCGCACCTGCAGGTGGAAGTACGCACAGGTGGAATCTGTACCTGCAGGTGGAAGTACAGGTAGCGGTTTGTGTCCAGGAGCTCGGGGTGGAGGCTGTTGATGAGTGCGATCGCCCCCTGGATCTGGCCTTTGAGGATCATCTCTCGGATTCGGATTCGCTCATCAAGTGTTTCAAGATCCACGCTAGGTTCAATCCCAGACTCCATTCGGAACTTCTCCGCTGCCTCCTTAAAGCCCTCTGAACATGGAAAAACCTTCACTGCCAGGAATGGCAGTTAGAACCACCACCAAGACTTTCCACTCCTGAAAGCCAGTGGCCTCAACTCCCCCACCTCCAGCCCTCTCTCAGGATTTAGTATCTTTGCCATTTAGTACTTGAGATTTAGAAAATGAAAAGAGCAGAACTCATTCTCTCCCCTTCCCCTACCCCATCCACAGACACAATGGGGTCCACAGACATTTCAGCCAGAGGCCACAAGGAGGTGTGAGCACTCGGTGTTTCAGGAGGGCACCTTCCAGAGGCTCAGAGGCCGCAGAGTGGTTCCAGTGACTCAAGATAGACTGTGAACACTTGTAAGTCTGTAGTGCCAGCTCTGCCTGAGGTAACCTGTTGACTGTCCTCTCCTGGAAAGTCCACAAGTCATTTTAACATTAAAGACACGACATGTGTAAAGGCCTGTATGCCGTCATCACTTTTCCAGTGTTTTTAAACTGGGGGAAAAGGGCTAGGGACTAAGGAGGAGGAGGCAGGCTTCATTTTCTCTCTTTTGAACACATATGGACTTTCTTATTCTCCGTCATTTGTGACACAGACAGAGAGAGCGAGAGCGAGTGTGTGTAAGACAGACAGAGAACGTGAGACGTTCTCTAAGAGCAAGTGCGCACGTGAGAGAGAGTGCACGAGCAAGCCCTAGTGGCACTGTAAGCTAAGCACCGGGCGGCTAACCAAACAGATGGTGGTTCAAATCCATCAACCATCAGACGCTCCACAAGAGAAGGTGAGCAGTCTGCTTCCATGGAGATCCATAGCCTCAAGAAGCCTGCGGGCAGTCCTGCTCTGTCCTGCAGGACACAGAGAGTTGGAATGGATGCGAATGCAGTGGGATTTTTGCATTTCCTTCCCAGTACCAGTGAGCTCTGTCAGGGCCTTAGGACAACAGAACACTTAATAGCTTCTGGCCAGGACATGTCAGCTAACAAGACTTAACATATTTGAGAAAATTCTTAATTATCTTCATGTGTGGCTACAAAATTGAGAGTCAAGAAATTCAGTCCTTTTCTGAGGTCTTAGAGACTCGAGTACCTGTTATCCTGGAGAAGCTCACCAGGACAATGTGTCTATTTACTGAGCGTTCACACTGTTTCTTGAACCTAACAGAACAGTGTCCTGGAAGCTGAGTGGCAGAGCTCTGCTTGCTGTACAGAAAGGGAAAACCCATCCGAGGACGAGGCAGCATTACCTGTGACAAGGTAGTTCATGATGAGGCGGTTCATGTCTGCTCGCTGAATATGTAAGTTATTGAGTTTTTCCATCCACTCATCTTTTGTAATTTCATCAGGCTTTTCTGTATAACTCATTCTGACTTATTCCTACATGGAAAACAAAAAACAATCATTATCTTAATGAAATGAAGAACTCTGACAATCATGATCAGATCAGAAATAAAGAGTCATTATCACAAAGAAAGAGGCTGCACACCAGGAAGCAGTCTGGAAAGCAAGGGGGGGGGGCAGAGCGCCAGGAGGCAAAGTCTGGAGTAGGGAGGTCAGCCAGGGTCAGCTTGAAGGAGGACCTGTGGGCAAAGAAAGGAACTCAGATTCTGGTCTATATGCAAAGGACAGTCACTGGGGAGTTATAAGCTCAAAAATACAGTATGGCTCTCTAAGAAGAGGGCAACGAAAGTGAAGAAGGAAGCCCCTGCCCCTCCCAAAACTGACACCAAAGCAAAGCATTAAAGGCCAAGAAGACAGTCCTGAAGGGCATTCCACGGCTTCAAAAAAAGAAGATCCACACATCACCCACCTTCTGGAGGCTTAAGACACTGAGACTCTGAAGGCAGCCCAAATACTCCTGGAAGAAACCCTCCAGGAGAAACAAGCTTGACCACTATGCCATCATCAAGTTTCTCTTGGTCACTAAGTCACCCATGAAGAGGACAGAAGATAACAACACACTTGTGTTCATTGTGGATGCCAAGGCCAATAAAGCACCAGTTCAAATAAGCTTCAAAGAAGCTCTATGATAATGGACATGGCAAAAGCTAACACCCTGATTAGGTCTTATGGAGAGAAGGCCTATGTTTGACTTGCTCCTGACTATGATTGATGCTGTCAACAAAACTGGTACCATCTAAAATTAATCCAACTAGCTAATTCTAAATACAAATTTTTCTCACCCCAAAAAACATACACCATGAAAGATTCTCACCACTGGGCTAATTGGCAGCATCATGATAGATGGAGGGGAAAATTGAGATTGTTAACAATTTCAGCTTGTTTGACTCCAAGATCAACACTCTTGGCACCAGCAGTCAGGAAATCAAAAGATGAATTGCATTGGGGAAAAATCTGCTGTCAAGGACCTCTCTCTCCAGAGTACTGAAGAGCAACAATGCCAGTCTGGAGACCAAGGTGTGCCTGATCCAAGCCATGGTCTTCTCATTTACTTCTTATGCATTGGAGGCCCGAGAAATGACTAAGGATGATAGAAAAATTGATGCCTTTGAGTCCTTTTCCAAGGACTGACCACTCCAAACAGTATACCCAAAATATGTGAGATGTAACTTCACCATCCTAACCTCCCTGACTGCACTTTCTTCAAGACACACTTCTCTGTTTTCTTGACAATCCAGAGAATATTCAGTATTCTTCTCCAAAACAATTCAAAGGCATCATTAATTATTTTTCTATCATCTTTATTCTTTGTCCAACTTTCAGATGCATAACAAGTAACTAAAAAGACCAAAGCTTGGATCACGTACATCTTAGTCTTTAAATTAATGTTGTTCTTTAGGACTTTGAAGAGGTTCCTAACAGAAGATTTTCTCAATGCAACATTATCCTCTGATCTCTTGAGTGTTGGTACCCACGGTGTTGACTGTGGATCCAAGCAGAAGAAACGGTTTACAACTTAAATCTTTTCTCTATCTATGATGATGTTGCCTATTGGTCCAGTGGTAAGAATTTGTGTTTTCTTGATGTTAAGATGTAATCTGTATTGAAGGCTGCAGTCTTTAATCTTTTGCAGCAAGTGTTTCAAGTCCTCACTTTCAGCAAACAAGGTTATATCATCTGCATAACACAGGTCGTTGATGGGTCTTCCTCTAATCCTGATGCCACATTCCCCTTTGTCATGTCTAGCTTCTCACATGGTTTGCTCAGCATACAAACTGAATAGGTATGGAGAAGGGATACAGCCCTGACACACACACATCTTTCCCGAGTTTAAATCATGTAGTATTCCCTTGTTCTGTTTGCAAAGAGCCTCTTGGACCAGGTATAGATTTCATGTGAGCACAAGTGTTCTGGGATTCCCATTCTTCTCAATGTTAGTCATAATTTGTTATGATCCATACTGTTGAGTGTCTCTGCTAGTCAATAAAACACAAGCAAACATCTTTCTGATACTCTCTGCTTTCAGCCACGATCCATCTGACATCAGCAATGATATCCCTGGTGCCATCACACCTTCTGAACCCAGCTTAAACTTCTGGTAACTGGAATAGATCCACACTATGTTCCCGTTCCCAAGAAAGGTAACCCAACAAAATAGGGAAATTATCTAACAATATCATTAACATCTCATGCGAGTAAATCTTCCTTAAGATAATCTAAAAACTAGAACAGTACCTCAATCACATAGACTCACTACACAGATAGAAATTCAGAAGTCTGACAATACAAAGTTTGACAAAGACACTTAGTCCTGAACACTTTCATACTGTTGTCAGACAGCTCTGTGAAGATGAGGTGGCATTCTCTGTAAGGTGGCACATGTGCACTCCTTTTGTCACCATCTGACTCAGGGCAAACCTTCATGTAACAGAGAAATTATTGTCCCGTGTGGTCATCAGCATTCTTGAATCTACTGCTCAATTTACCTGGGAACCCACATCCGGCTCTACACTGGACATTATTCTATTTCACAGAGTTGCCATTCCCTACTTCTCACAAGCTCATCAGACCTTTCTTCCTCCCCTGCCTTCGTTTGGAAGCTCCTCTGAAGCTTGTCCACCGTGGGTGACCTACTGGTATCCAAAACACTAGTGACAGAGCTTCCAGCATCCCAGCAGCACACAAGCACACAAGCAGGAGATTGTTCCTCACAGTCCAGTCACCCTACCATTGCTTGAAGTAGATTGCTGCTGCTGCTGCTGTTGTGTGCCGCTGAGTCAGAACTGACCCATGACGCAGTAAACTGCATGAGAGGCGACCATGCAACCTTCTCCTGGTGGAGCGACTGGTGGATTCGAACCTCTTGTCTTTGGGGTTTCAGCTTCTTACCACTAGGCCACTAAACCTAGAAAACTCAAATCTGCATCGGGGTACACACAGGCGTATTCACAGCAGCACTGTCCAAAACAGTCCAAGCGCTGCAGGCTCTCCAGGCCCAGAGACAGGAGGGCAGCACACAGAACCTACATCCAAACCACCAAGTCAATTGTTCTGGAATTCAAAATTCTTCAGTGTTTAGCGCAACCACACAGCACAATTTACGACAAATTATAACATCCTCATTGAGGTCTGAGGCAAGACCCTATAATCAAACACTTCTTCAAAGCAATGTTCACAAGTGTTCATGCTAAGTAGACTACAGGCTACAAAACAGCTTTACTTAGGGAAAGTTCTACCCCAACTAGGTTAAAAACAAAACCAAAAGTTGTTGATATTCAGAGCTATCAGAACTTAACACAGCCATTACAGTGGGCTCAGAAGTTATAGTCACAAAGATGATCCTTAGAAATCAATGCGAAATGAAAAAATTGCAGAGACCTAAGTGTGGCACTGCAGCTTTGTAAAAACTCAAAGTAAGGCAAATGCATGTGGCTTCAATATAAATGTCTATGCAGCAAGACCAAGTTTCTAAGGGTATGAATACACCATGGACTCCTAGGAGAACAAACGGATTCGCTTGGAGACAGTGAAACCAAGCTGCTCCATGGAGGCATGGATTCTGAAGCTCTGACTGACATTCTTTGGATATGTTGCAAGCAGGGACCAGTCCTTGGAGAGAGGTGTCATGCTTGGAAGGGTGGAGGAACAGTGGAAGACCCTTGATGAGATGGACTGACTCAGTGACTGGGGTAATGGAGGTAGATGTGTGATAGACAGTGAGGCTGGCTCAAGACAGAGCAGGATTCAGAGCTGTTGTACACAGGATCTCTATGAGTCTCAAGTGACTCGATGGCAGAGAAAACTCAAAGGGTGCTCACCAGTGGGTGGTGGTCACATGTGTGTTCATGCATATGTGGGGGTGGCATATGATGTCCACTTCACTTTTAGGCTTTGGAATTACATGCACAGTATGGATATTACTTTACACACAGCAAAGTAAACGCTAAACTGTTTGAATCAAGACAACTGAAGAACAGCTCTGGTTTCCTGGTCCACCGTGGTTGGATCTGAGCAAGAAATAGAAGATGTTTAGGTGGAAAAGGATGGCCAAGTGGACTAGGAGTGAAGAAGAGAGGACAGACATGCCAAACCAGACTCCCTGGACACGGAGCCACGGGACTTGAGGGCCTGAAAGTGGAGCGGTAGGAAGGATTCACAAAGAGAGGGTGCCAAGCTCCACCCCTGGGTTCTGAGGCCATGGATTAGCAGCACTGGGAGTGCAACAGGTCTGAGAAGCAGGGCAAGTTCGGGGAGACTGCGAGACAAGCAGGTGGAGAAGTCAAGCAGGTACCTGATTACAGGCCCTGAGCTCAGTGCCGGGAACATCAATCACAGAAGTTTCAGGCAGGCATCTGGCAAAGATCACTCAGGGGGACGTGGTGGGCACAGGCAGGGCTCCCGGTTCTTGGAAGACGATGCCCAGATACAGGGGTTTCGGGGAGGCAGAGGCATCAGCGGCCAGAAGCCCGGTCTTAGGAAAGGCGGTCAAGCCAGGCTGTGCGTGGCTCAGACACGACCTCCCGCGCTCCCTCTCACCCAACCGATGGCTACAGGTGAGCGGCATCACCCGCTAGGACGAGGTGCGGAGTCGCAGACATTTAAAGGTAACGTGCAATCACGGCCTCCAGCAGCGCAGGACTGCGAGGAGTCCAAACTGACCCAGGAGGCCTGACAGCAGGGAAAGCCGGCGGCCACCGTAAGGACATTACGAAAAGCCCCCTAGCAGAGACCCCCTTTCTCGGTCTCCACTGGGAAACCGGCGACGGCGGAGGGTTTGTCCCTGGGGGCGCAGGCGGGCACGGAGGGCAGCAGCGTGCAGGACTGCCCCTCCGTCCTCTGCAGCAAGAAAAACCTAGCTTCCGACATTTGCACATGGGCAAACCCGCCAGCACGCAGACCGGTCCCCGAAGCCCGGGGCTCCACGCCGCGGAGCTGGTGCCCCCGGCGGCACAGACGCTCCTGAAACCGGCGCCCTCACCCGAAGGAACGAGGGGTGACAGCTCCAAAGCACAGCTAAGTGGTGTCCACACGAAGAAAAAGACCCTGAGCGCGTTAGAGCGGGCATTTCCCGGTAGGATGTCCCTGCTGGGACGCAGAGCACCGGGACAGCCTCCCGCATGCCAGCAGGGCGCGTGGGACCCACGTTCACCCGCGTAGGACGCGCCCATTCTCGGCCCCACGTTCTACCGCCTCCCCACCCCACGGCCCCGGCGCGTCCGCCACCCCCGCGCTCCCCGCGACGCTCGGCCGGCCGCTTGGGCCGCCGCGGCCATCTTACCGCGGGACCCGCCTACCGTGGTCTCGGCGGCGCTGGCAGCTCCGCAGCCGCTCCAGGAGGCTGAGCCCGGCGTGCAGGGGGCGCGGGGTCGGCACACGACGGCGAGGAGGCGGCGGCCGCAGCGGGGCCGGGTCGGGGGCAGCAGGACAGGACACTCCGGCAGCCGCCCCCTCACCCTCCTATCGCGAGATCGCGAGCCGGCAGCCAATAGGGTCTTCCGGCGAGAGGGCGGGGCGCAGCGTCTCCGGAAGCCAGGCGCCGCTTCCGTTCTTGCGCAGAACTCTCCTTGCGCGTTGCCCTCGTTCTACGGGTTGGCGCGAGAGTCAAAAGGCATCGGCCTCTGCTAGACAAAATGGCTGCGGCCGCGGCGTCTCGGTGCGGAAACTTCGTGCGGGGATGGCGACGTCTAGACTGAGTCGGAAGCGAAGGTCCGGCGTCTTGTCTCGTCCTTTGTGTGAGGCCGGGGGAGAGGGCAGGGGCGGGGGCGCGATGCTCGGGGCCGCACGGCCGGCTCGCGGACGGAGCCGTCTCGCGGCAGCCGGCTTGGCTGGCGTTGGCCTTCGAGGCCCGAGTTGGCCGGGGCCTGCCGCGGGTCCTCTCGAAGGCTCCGGAGGCGAGTTCTTGGAGTTGATTCCGCGCGTGCCCCCGAGCGCGTGCTCCGTCGAGGCCGCAAGGGCGGAGAGAGTCGGAGCGACCTGCCCGGGAAGCCGCCTGTCCAGCTCGCGTGTCTGCGGCCCATGGTCGCCTGGGCCTCCCGCGCGGAGGGAAGGGACCGCCGGGCTGCGTGCGTGACCGGGGCGGGAGCTCATGGAAGGCCACCGCCCCGCCCGAGGGCCTTGGATGCTGGACGCCGGTGCCCGCTGAGAGCAGCGCAGTGGCTCGCGGCGGCGGGTGGCGAGGGGCCGCCTCCGCCCAGAGTAACGGACCAGCAGGGCCCTGATCGGGCCAGCACGGCCGCCGTGAAGAGCGTGGCCGCTTCGGGCAGTTCACCGGGCTGGACCTGCAGGCCCGAAGGTGACCGAGTCGGTGAAACGGGTCTGCTGCTCATGTCAGTAGTCGCACCCTTTGCACCTTAGTGCCCTTTGGAAAATAACTTCAGGTGTCAAACAAAAGACAAAGTCCTTTCCAGGATTCACTAAAAACAAAAATAAATAAAATAAAATTCGATGCAGCCGGATTGGAGCCCTCCTGAGCGTTTTTCAAGGCCATAAATCGAGTGGAAGGAGATGGTCAGTTTCCCACGTGCCTTACCCCCTATCTTCTGTTCCCTTCTGCCCCCCGGGGCCTTCCAGAGGCTGTGACTCGGGGAGGAGCTGCCAGTTGCCATTGGGTTAGCTGATGTGTTCAGGACTCAACACCAGGGCTCCTGTGTGCCTCCCAGAGAGGCTGTGGGTCCGGGCTGCGTTCCCTGTGGGTAGTACCTGCCTTTCCCTGTTCCCCAACAGATTGGACCTTCATGGCCTTTTCCCCTCTTGAGAAGAAGTTATAGCACAAAACCACTCTCCTCCCCAGTAAACCTCACCACAGAATAGAAACCAAATGTTAATACTGAGTTGTTACAATAATATAGTGTTATTGCTGAATAACTGTTGTCATCCCCTGAAGCAATTGCAGGAAGCAGAAAGGACTCTGAACCATTTGAAGATACATGGCTTTGGAAACTGAACAGGAGGAGCTCTTCTGCTCTGTCTTGCAGAGTTGCTGTGATCTGTAAGCAGTTCAACAGCAGTGCCTTGGGTTTGGTTTAGGGATTTTTTTAAAAGTATTTTTTTAAATGGCAGGAGATAGATTGGCAGCCGTCTTCCTGGAAACTGGAAGGGAGGGCAGACTCACCTGAAGTTACTTTGCAAAAGGGTAATTGCCAGTCCTTGAGGGGACACTTTATTTTCATACTTTTCAGGGACCAAGAGAGAAGTTAAGAGTTACAAGATATCAAAACTGAATTATGAAAGAGCCAGAGAGGAGGGGAGCCTCTTTTAAGGAGAGGATGAAACCTCTTTGATTGGGTGTATACCACCCTAATGTTGCCATTGTCTCTACCCCTTGGATTGCCACAGCCCTGCTCCTAACTCGTGCCTCACCTGCAAGGCCTTCCTGCGCCTTTCTGATTCCGGCACAGCAGACATGGTGAGCTTTCCAAAAGGTACCTCATCATTGCTGTCTTCTTAACTCCCTTGATGGTGTCTTCCATTGCCCAAGTGAAGCTGGGGCAGCACAGGAGTTGACTTCACTGGCTCACTGCTCCAACTTGTTGGCCTAGGAAGGACCTGGTTCAGAATCTGCATTCTTCACACCCTTCTATCTGGATCCTCCCACCTGAGAGTGGCTCTTGAATAGCCCTTGGCTAAAGAAACAGGGTAGTTCTGTGCTCATCTGCTGTCTGAACAGACCAGTGCCGAGAGTGTGTAAGGATTCACCTGCGTGTGGCTGTAGCTGAAACACCGCTGCACAGCGAGAGCCCTGTGGCCACTGCTGTGTAGAGGGAAGGAGGAGAGGAACATTACTAGAAACAGGAAGATGGAGAGAAGAGCCCTTCCATTAGGGAGATCCAGTACTCCTTGGTGATCGGCACCTTGTGGGGACTAGTAAGACCCCAGCTGGACTGAGTAGGAAAGCGGAGGGAGGAGGAGGCTAAGCATTTTGCTGGGTGTCGGCGAGTCCACTACCTCTTAGTGACCCTGTGAACGGCATTCATAGCCTTGCCCTGCCCCACACCATTGTCTTGACCTTGTCAGGCTCAAGCCCAGGGGCAGAGCTTGTACTTCCCTGACTCGCCACGTGGGAGCATGCTGTTATATGCCGTCGAGTCAACCAGCTCACAGCGAATCCTCTGGCCCCTCCGCTTTTACAGAGGCAGAGGCAGGATCTGCAGGAGGAGACTGCCTGGCTTTCTCTTGCTGAGCAGCTCCTAGACTGAAGCCATGTAACTTTGGGTTGACAGTGCAACTCCTTACCACTAGGCCACTGAAGCTCCCTGTGGTTAGACATGAGCCGTGTTGAATTGTAGGTTCCTTGGAATACATCTGAAACCAAGGGAATGAGCAGGACAGGACTGGAGATGCTAAAGGTGCATCACGTGAGAGTAAAGTGTAGAGGTAGGTAGATGATGCAAGGTGAGCGCATGCTTGGCGATGGAATGGACCCAAATCCAGTTCACTGCATGCTCTGAAGAAAGCTTACCTGCTCCAGAAGTGGTCCAGGACTCTGATCAGAACCCACCTGATGCTTCCTGCATCGTTCGGGGGGTGTGCCTGTAGAATCCTTCGGGGATGTAGCTCTTGAATTTGTTCTCCAGTTCTTCAAGCTTGAGAAATGCCAGGAGTGTCCTTTTTTGGTTTTCTAACTCCAGCTCCTTGCACATTTCATTATAACACTTTGCTTTGTCTTCTCGATCTGCCCTTTGAAATGTCTGATCAGCTCTCTTCCCTCAGCATCTTTCCTCTTGTTTTGGTGCTTTTTCTTTCCATTGAATGATTCAGGGTCTGTTGACATCTGTTTTGTTGTTTTTTACCCCACTTGCCTTCGTAACAACCTTTTGCTTTCTTCATGGGTAATGTCCTTGATGTCATTCCGTAACTCATTTTATCTTTGATCATTAGTGTTCACTGTGTCACATCTGTTCTTACGCTGGCTTTAAAATTTAATCGAGATAGACTCAAAGTCTTTTTTTTTGTTCTTATGGACTTTTCATTTTCTTCACCTGAAGTTGGAACTTGAATATGAGCACTTGATGGTCTGTTCTACAGGCAGCCTCTGGCATGGTTTTGACTACTGATACTAAGTTTCTCTGGTATCATCCTGGTTTTCATGTAGTCATAGGTCCAAAGTCTTTATGTTTGTTTATTTTTTTATTAAATTTTGGGTTTTATCTTTCATTCATGTACATTGTGTTTTGTATAATTGATCTTTGTCTTTTACCATTTCAACTTTTTAAAAAAATGTTTGCAGTGAAAAAGTCATGCATTGAACATAACCTTATCATTTTATTTCCAGTATCACTTCTATCACCAGTGCCATGTTTTCTAACTATGAGTCCTTTTTCTTAGGTTTCAACTTTTGCATTCCATTTGGCTGTTACTATTAACGCATTTTGACTACATGTTTGATCAACTTCAGACTGTAAATTTTGATAGAAATCCTTCATTTCTTCATCTTTGACTTTTACGCTTTGCATATATTTCAATAACGGCTCTATTAATAGGACTTCCTTGTCCTGTGATCGTGGTCTGCGCTCAGGCACAGATGAGCAGTCGGAGTGGCCTGCAGCTGGGTTTGTCTGAAAAATTAATATGACTCCTTCAAGAAGACCCATCTCAACCAAAAGCTGAAGCTTTTGGCATATTGGCAAGTATGAGGTCTGGAAGGTCCAAATTTACCCTGGCCAAGATCCACAAAGCTGCCCAAGAGTTGCCGACTCTGGGTGAGAAGGACTCAGTGTCTGAAGGCAATGCACTGCTCTGGCCACTGGTCCGCATTGATATCCTGGACAAGGGCAAGATAGAGCTGGATTACATCCTGGGCCTTGAGTAGACTTTTTGGAGAGGCGTCTACAGACCCTTATGTTCAAGCTGGGTTTTTCTAAGTCCATCTACCACACCCGCGTGCTGATCCGCTAGCACTGTATCAGAGTCCAAAAGCTGGTGGTGAACATCCTATCCTGCATCGTTCACCTAGAACTCCCAGGCCTTGGGAAGAGGAAGAATCCAAGAAGGGCCAGGGTGGGGCTGGAGCTGGCAATGAGGAGGAGGAAGATTAAGCTCACCTCATCCCTCCTGGGTGGGAAACTAGTTTTCCAACCAGAGTATAAAAATTGGGAGAACCAAAAAAACCCCAAAGCAGGACTTCTTGTACACATGTGGCTAGTGTCTCATCCCTCCTAGCATTGTGCTTTAGGACAGCTCTGAAAGGCTCTTTTGATGATGGATCCCACGTCGTTCCCCTTCACTGCCATTTCTGGTCTAGTAGATCATGTGATTGCAGGTGGCCAGGACTAGGCCGCCCCGGTTTATTAATGCCTAGGGTGTTGATCTTTATGCTATTTTTTTACAACTTCTAATTTTGATGTTTCACCCATTCCATGATGTTTGCTGGGTTTTCCTCATTTTGAGTGTTGCCACTTCAACACTCTTTGCGTCAAAGCTTTATTCCATCCACAGCATTATGGTAGATTGAGATTTGAGGAGGGAGTTCTGGTGGCCCAGTGGCAAGGAGTTTCACTACCAATCCTTAAGGCTTGTAGTTTGAAACCACCAGCCACTCTGTGGGAGGAGGATGGGCCACCAGAACTCCCTCTTATGCAATTTACTGCTTCTAAAAATCTGCTAGAGGGTCAGCTATGAGTTGATTCTGACTCATCGGCACACAACAACAAGTGTGTTGAGGAAGCTACTTGTCCCCAGTCACATTTGAGTGCCTTTAGCCTGAGGGGTTTGTCTTCTAGCACCATGTACATAGTGTTCTGTTACCCATAGGGTTTTCCAAGACCTGTTGTTTCCAAAGCAGGTGAACAGATCTGCTGAAACCTGTCCCCCATGAGTGACTCTGCTAGTATTTGAGATCCTGGTGGCATAGCTTCCAGCATCACAGCCACATGCAAGTCGTCCCAAGGTGGCACTCTGGGAAAGGTGTGGTGAACTGAGATCATAGAATGTTCAAAACCCAACACGTCAACTCTGTTTTATAGATTTTAGGGGAGATGTTTAGATTTTGTTCTTAAGACTCTAAAATATAAAGCTGAAGCCCTTGGCTTTCAGAAAAGATTGATGCTTTAGGTTGGTAGCACATGAATCGGTCATTTGTGGCTGTGCTGGGGTCATTAGCACAAGAGGACACCTGGCAGGCAATTTCCAATGAGTTAGCTTTTCACACTAGTGTACAAGTTTCTTCATGAGAATGAGGAAGAAGGATTTTTTTTTTTTGGGTTATTTAGTGTGATCCTCATGTCATACTTCTGTCCTTAACCAAGATACTGGGTGGAGTAGATGGCCAAGCAACCCTGAGTCAGACAAATGACAGCACCAGACTAGGAGGCCAATGGGGTCGTCCCCTTCCTCATCTCCCAGCGCTGCCTAGGATTTGATATTCCTCCTAAACTAACTACTTCTCAGGCAACACTGGTTATGTAATAAATTAACACATTATACGGGTTAGGGAGAAGAAAGGTTTTTTTATTTATTTTGGGTTGGTGGTTTGTTTGTTTGTTTGTTTGGTTGGTTTGTTTTTTGTTAAGCCATAAAGCCTGCTGAGGTCAGAGCAACTTCAGCTGAAGCTCTGGGTGAACCCTACTGTTGTCAGCTGCAGGCGAGTCCAGCAGAGCACATCTGAGGGCGGTTACACTGTCGGCCAGTCTGGGCACTGGTTATACTGTCAGAGACTACTGTAGACCGTGATGCTCTCCACGCATTGTTGTAATCACTGTGCCAGGCCATTTAGTTGCGGGTGTTCCTCTCTGTCACCAGCCTTGTCCCTTTTCCAGCATGCTGTCCTCCAAGGACCGGTGCCTCCAGACAACAAGCTAAAGCAGATGAGATGAGGTTTCACCATCCTTGCCTCTAAGGAGCATCCTGATTATACCTCTTCCAAGATACTTTTGTTTGTTCTTTTGCAAGACCATGGTGCAGTCAATACTCTTCCCCCATACACGCAGTTTAGAGGCATCAGTTCTTCATCAGGCTTCCTAGTCATTGTCCAACTTTCATACATATGGGAAGCAATGGGAAATACCATGGTGTAAGTCAGGAGCACCTTAGTCTTTAAACTTACTTTCTTGCTCTGTAACACTTTAAAAGAAGTCCTTGACTGCAAATTTGCCCAGTCTTTTGATGTCTTGCTGCTATTGCCAATCCTTGACAACTGCAGTCTCGTCTCCATCTATATTTATGTAGCCCATTGGCCCAGCTGGGAGGATTTTTGTTTTTCTGGTGTTGAGGTATAGACTCTGTATCTTTGATCTTCTTCAGTAAGTGTTTCATATCTTCAATTTCTGTAAGCAGGATTTGTGTAAGTGTCCTTCAGACTTGGCTAATACTAAGGATTTAGTATGTTGACTTGAATCTGTTTTGGTTCAGTTGAAATACATGTGTATGTACACATGTACACAGGTGTGCATACACAACAGAAGCTCTGGTGGCACAAGCAGAAGTTTAAGGGTTTTGAACCTACCTGCCATTCCATGGCAGAAGCGTGGCTGGCTCCTTCCATAATAGTTTATAGCCTTGGGGACCCTGTAGGACAGTGTCCTCTACTCTGTAATCACTGAGTTGGAAAGGACTCAAAGCAAAGCGGGTTGGGGTTTGAGTGTGAGCGTGTACATATCCATAGCAATAGCTAATGTGTCTGGAATTCTCTTACATTAATAGCTGTTGCATTGATTTAAAATGGGGGGCGGGAAGAGTGATAAGATGTCATCAAGCCAGTTCAGACTCCTAACAACCCTTTGTAACATAGAGTGACACTCTCAAGCCCTATGCCACCCTCAGTCTCTGCTTGTCAGGTTGTTGGAGCCACTGTCTCAGTCTGTTTTGTTGAAGTTCCTTTATTTTGTTGACCACCCTCTCCGGGGACTGGCCCTTCCTAGAGATATGTGAGAGAATTCTCCCTGTCTGTGCTTCTTGATTTTGTATCTGCCTCCTTTCCTCCCAGTGTTTTGTTTTTGTTTTTTTTAATTTTTAATAACCTTATATTAAAAACGAAACAAATACCAACTTCAAATGTCAAAAACAAATGAAAATCATACAGCAGTAAAACGGATACAAAATGGCTAGAGGTAGAATCTAGCTGTATTCTGTTGTCTCAAGCCTGGGAGTTGTAGCTGACTATATCTGATATAAGCCCTATTAACACAGACATCTGTCACATATGTAACCTTCCACAGCTACCCAGACTGCCTTTCTTCTTGGTTTTCTCACCCTGACTCTTACTACCTACCATGGCCAGTTTCTTTTTAAGGTATGCGGCAGGAATAATTGTATATACCGCAGTAAATAGGTGTGGTTTTGAAAGGTGATTCTTAAAAGAGGGAAGCAGGGCAACTATCCTGGGCAACTATCTCCATTCAGAGGAAGACTGTGACACCCTTTCTCATGAAGCATTTCTGGTGGCAGAGAATGGATGACGCTGTGTGCAGCCCTCTCAACACCAGACTCCAAAAATGACCCTGTTGCTATGAGATAGAACCAGTCTAAGCAGACTTAACCAGCTTCAGTCAGGTTTAAATCTCTCATGAGTTTACTGGTGCCTTTTTGTTGTGGCTGCTAACAGTTCTTCCTGAAATGCCAAAATGTAACTCCTCGTTCTCGTTTCTTCCTTCTTAAATGAATCCAGGAGTTTTCTATGGCTGTTAGGAAAAGGCTAACTTCCTCCTTTCCACAGGGAACTTGCTTGTGCTGGACCTTCAGATCAGTGAATATTTTTTCAATCCATGTTGTCACGACCGCTATGCCTTCCACTGTCTCAGAACCCAAAGATGAGGCTTTGAGTGATAATTCCTTCATCACAGACTCCAATACTACAAGTGTAATGGGTTTTCTTGGTTTCTCCAGTTTTCTTCATTTACTTGGTGGTGATGGTACTGTTACATCATCATAAACACTCCATGCTAAAGCCCATCTCATTGTCCGACCTTGACAGAACTCAGTATAGGTGACTTTAGGAACCCCTTGTATCCGAAGTTCTTCCTTCAGAGGAGCCAGACTGCACTTCCCCAGCATACAGCTATACCACCTTAACCTTTTTTTTAAGTTGTAAACTGTCATGGATGATCCTTTTAACAAACTCCAATTCACTTCCTTCTGCCATGATCTCTGTAATACCACCAGTGTTTACAGAACTAGGCGGGGTCTTCGAGGAGGATTCCGAGAGTTTACTCCCTTGGCTTCCAACTAGTTGGCAAAAAAGGGAGGGTTGCACCTGCAAAAACCATAGATTATCTCAGATTCTTTTTTTTTTTTTAAATTTAGGTTGTTTATTTTTCATTTCAATGAACATCTACAGAGATTTTGGGATTCCATTCATTCATTGTTGCACCCTTCTCCCCGCACAAACCCCTCCCCCCTCCCACCCATTTGCTCCTCTCCTTGAAACGCAAAAAAACCCCACCCCCTAGCCCCATCAGATTCTTCTTTAAGTGCATCCATCAGGAGTGTCTTCTGGGGTACTTTTACAAGATCAGATAAATTATTCTGTTCCACATTTTTCTTTGCATAGTTGAAGCACATATCATCCACTTCTGTTGCAAGGAAATGCCAGCCATTTAAGGTTGCTCCAAGCAAAGGATAGATGCAGGATGCCCCAGTACCTACAGCAATTCCTCTTCGAAGAGAGCTTTTGTCAGAGTCCTGGTGACCAATCAGATCTTCTTCCCAATGAATATAGTTGAGTCTTAGTGGCACTGTGGGAATTAGTCTTTCCAAAGGAATATCAATAGAAAGTCCAGAATCTTCCCTTAAGAGAGTACAGGTCAGAGCTCTGACTGCTTCAGGATCCTTAAAATTAAGACTCACTCTTCCACTCAGGTTTATCTGAACTGCTGCTTAAAATCTGGATATTTGGATGCCAGATATGCAAAGTCAGGAGGTTTGTCCTTATATCTATTTTTTGCATACATTGATTTACTCAGACCCATCCTCGGAGGCCAAAGTTCCTGCCAGACCGATTGTCGAACTTGGGCCTCTACAAGTCCATACTCTGCAACCACCCGCAGCGCGAAGCTCCTAGAAACGCAGATGTTACGCTCTCAGCGCACCACCATCTTGTGCTCCCAGTGTTTTTTTAAAGCATTCAAAAACCAAAAGTTTGCAACTTTATTATTAAAAGGAAAGAGAACATGGATTGAGAGTGAATGCCTAATACCCATTTAGGTGAAAAATGAAGGGGAAGAAAATGAAAACAAGCCACAGAGAACCTAAATTTTTTTTTAAAAACAAAACAAAAACTTAAGAACAGATTTGATGCATTGAAAATTGATGCTCATAGCCCAGAGGAGTTATGGAAGACATCATCCTTGAAGAAAGCAGAGAGTCATCACAAAGACAGGAAACAAGGATAAGACCGGAAGGCACATTAGGGGAGAGACTGAACTGTATGTAGAAATCAGAAGAAACCCAAACAAGGGGAAGATGTGAAAGGAAGAGAGCTGGCCAGCAGATTTCACAGGGAGAGGGAGAAGACAGAGTAGCAGAATGGAACGTGTGAGGAGTGACAGTTAAAAATAAAAAAACAACACTCTTGGCATTTCTCAAGCTTTAAGAACCAAAGAACAAATTCCAGAGTGGCGTCCCTGAAGGATTCTATGGGTACAATCATGAATGATGCAGGAAGCATCAAAAGAAGATTGAAGGAATACACAGAGTTACTGTATTGATCAGCAGTGAATTAGGAAGTAGCATGTGATCAAAAATTCAGTAATACTGAAGGAAGAAGTCCAAGCTGACTGAAGGCATTGGTAAAGAAGTATGGCGCCAGGAATTGATGGAATACCAATTGTGGTGTTTCAGGAAACAAATGCAGCCTTGGACATGCTGACCAGTCTCTCCATCAAATATTGGAAGATAGCTACGTGGTGAACTGACTGAAGTGATTGTTTGTTCCTATTCTCCAAAAATGTGATCCAACAGTGAGAAAATTATCGAACAATATAATTAATAGCACATGCAAGTAAAATCTTGCTGACAATTATTTTAAAAAAAATACTGCAATAGTACTTCAGCAGAGAACTGAAAAATTCAAGCTGTTTTCAGAAGAGGCATGAGGAATATTGCTGATGCCAGATGGATTGTGACTGAAAGAAGAGAATAACAGGAAGATACTGACTTGTGTTTTCTTGACTATGTAAAGGGATTTGACTTTGTGGATCATAAATCAGCTAATACAGGGAAGAATGGAAATCCCAGAGTACTTAATTATGTTCAGATGAACCCTATGCATAGGCTAAGAAGAACTTGTCCAAACAAAACAAGGGAATACTGCATGGTTTTAAATCCAAAAGGTGTACATCCTTCCTCTATACCTCTTCAGTCTGTATGCTGAGCAAATTATTTGAGAAGCTGAAATATATGAAAGAGAATATGCCAGCAAGAGTGGTGGAAGATTCATCAACAACCTGCATTATGCATATGACAGGACCTTGTTTTCAGAAGGTGAAGACGACTTAAAGCCGTTACTGAAAAAGATTAAAGTCTCCAGCCTTCAATATTGAGTACGTCCACATATAAAGAAAACAAAGATCCTTACCACTGGACCAATAGGAAATATGAAGGATGGAGAAAAGTTTAAGTTAACAATTGTTTCATTTTCTTTTAACCCACATTCAACACATGTAGCAGCAGTCAAGGAATCAAAAAAGGGTTGTGTTGGGGGAAACAGCTGTCAAGGACCTCTCCACAGTTCTGAAGAGCAGAGTATCAGGTTAAGGTGATCCATCCAAGTCATGATAGTTTGTTTCTTCCTATGCATCTGAAAGTTGAATAAGACCAAAAAAGAGATGGTGCATTGTTTTTGAATTGTTGGTAGAGAGTATTGAATGGACTACCAAAAGAACACAAAAGCAATACAACCAGAGCCTTAGAGACAAAGGTGTTTCACTTTGGGCTTTTTTTTAGGAGGAACAAGTCCTTGGAGAGACAGGCATTACTGCTGAGAAAGGTTGTTCTTCTTGTCCATCAAGTCGACCACAACACAAAGTGACCCCTGTGAACAGATCCCCAGCAGGGAAAGGTAGAGGGTTGGTGAGAGAGAGGAAGACCTTCAGTGAAATGGCCTGACAGTGATGACCACAGAGAGCTTGAAAGGCAGAAATCCTAAGGATGTCTCAGGATAGGGCAAGATTCAGAGCTGTTGTTTACAGGGTCGTTGTGAGTCATGGCACCTGATAGCAACAACACCGTCATCACATTGGTTTGAAGGCATCAGTTCTTCCTTATTCGTTGTCCAATTTTCCCATATATATGATACGAAGCTATTGAAAATGCCTTTGAATTGTGATTTTGGTGAAGAATATGGAATACAAACTATCAAAAGAACAAGCAGACTGCCTTGGCCAAAGTACAGCCGAGTATTGTGCATGTTGGGCTGGTAACCTGATGGAGAGCAGTTCCATCTGTCACCGCTGCCTCAGGGTGAAAACAGGCCCCTCTTCCTGTGAAGACTGTCAGCCTGAAACCTGAAGCATTCTGGCCATGAGCCCCAAGCTGCTGACTGCAGGACAGCAGAGGCTGATAGGTCCTTTGTTGACATCAGCTGATTCTTAAATTTTAGAATCAAGTGTATTTGTTGAAGTTTAGAATTGATGGGGAGTGCAGTTACTGCGTTCCTGTTGAGAACTCCAGCAGCCCAGTCTTTCTTCTGTGGCCTTTGCAGGGGTTCATTTCTGTCTTTACTGCTATTCTGTACAAATCCAGAAAAGTCACGATTTAGATTTGACTATCAAGTGGATCTATCTCTGTCACACTTCCTGATAGGACATCCTGAAGGCAGGGTAGGGCTTTCTAACCAGGTTCTATCCTGCCAGTTCTTCTTCCCTTCCCTAACCCCTCCACTGTGATGCGGCTTATTATTAGAGAAGTTAACAGGTTATAAAAAGCCAGGTTGACAGCAGGATACAGTCAGTCCCAACAGCTTCTCAAATGTGCTCATAAGCCCTTTGGCTTTCAGCCTCACGGCTTAGGTCAGCGTTACCCTCAGTCGTCCAGTAAGCTTGCCTGAAGGCCTCTGGCTCGGTGGGGCAGCGGCCCCCGCGCTGCTCTGCACATGGAGTCTGCCTGGCAAAGGAATCTCTCAGCCCCTAAGGATGCTTGCTGCTTCTCCTCTTTGTTGATGTTGAGATCCCCAAGCAGGCCCTCTTCACTCTTTACACTCTTCTTGCTGCTTCAAAACAGCATTCCAGTGAATTCATGTGCCCTGTGAGTCCATTGGAGTGGCCTCTGGTCAGAAAGCAGGGTTGGGGGGTGGTTTTTACAGAAGCTGCAGACTAGTGCTGTTAGAGTGGAGGCTGGCTATGGAAGATGAAGTTATTTTTTTAATTTTAATGAAAGTTTACAGAGACTTTGAATTTCCCGTTCATTCATTGTTGCACTGTTTTCCCTCCCTACCCCTCCCCCCCATTCGCTCTTCTCTTTGTAAAGTAAAAGAAAAATTCTTGCATTGTCCTACAATCCCTTCCCCCAAATCAACTCCACTGTGCAGCCTTCATTCTAGACTCCTGTCATGACAATAATACCTAATCATATATCCCTTTTAAACAGCGGAAGATGGAATCTTAACAGACTCTGAAATGGTAGTGTTTTCGAGGCTGGTCCTGTGCTAGTAGGTTGATTTACAATTGACTCAAAGTTGGTTGGCCTTATAAAATGTAAATGCAGTGAGAAATCTTTGTTTCTAAAAAAACTGTAGTGAGGACCTTTCCTGTGGATGTCCATTCTGAAGACTGAAATAGTGCATTTTATAATCCATTACTCTCCATTCACGTATACAATTAAAGCAGCGTAAGAACCAGCCACCCTGGGAATGTACCAGCCAGTCAAGTGAGAAGGGCCACGGGGATCTACATTTGCCAAGGGTGGTCTGCATTTTCTGTCTGCTTTAGCCCCTTGAGATCCTAGTGCCTTGAGTTGGGTGGGTCCTGGTGTGGCTCAAGGACAGCAGTGACCCTTCTAGAAAGGTCCTGTGGTTTTATCCTCTCTGTCTCAAGACTGAGTCCCAGGAGAGGCGCAAAGCTGGCAGAACCACTTTCTCCAGTCCTGCAGGGTGGGCTCCCCATTGGTCAGCCGGTCAGCCAACCCCCACACTCACTGGGGATAGTGCTGGTGTCCAGACAGGCTGTCAAGAGGGAAAGTCTAAGTTCAGGGACTGCCCAGCTGCTCAGTCCATGTATACTCATCCTGTCTTCTGAATTTGAGAAATAATAGAACAACTTGCTGGAGTTTCTACCACATTTTACATCTTTTTCCCTTTAAAGCATGAGACATCTCAGTTAAATTAACTACAAAATCAGAGAAAGTTCAGAAAGAACAGGGCACTGGTCCTTTGGCATGGTTGCGGTTAAACCAAAATAAAATGTGGTCTATGCTCTGGGTTGTATTTTTGCATTTGTGTTTTGTGCCCCGACACTGTGTTCCAGGGGCGCTATTAATTCAGCTACCGGGAGGACAAGCACGTGGCGCCCTTCTTAAGGCCTGTTGGTCTCAGGGCTGTGCTTCCTCTGGACCCTGAGTGGGCTCTTCCACCCGTGACACATCCGGGTACACACAGCCTGGCCTCTGGAGGCCCACCCTTCAACCACAACACCCCCCTCTGTTTATCAGTGGCTTAGGATTTCAGGGAGAATTTCTTCTAAAACTGAACGTTCTTTTTCTCTTTTATAAAACCTAAGTTTTCTTAGGAAGAAGTCTTTCTCCGCGGGTATATTTCCAGCACACCTGTTGGTTCTGAAAAGGCCTTTTTCATCAAGGAGGGACACGCTTCCTGGACTTCCTGGGCAGGTTGCGGGAGGAGCTGTAGGCGCAGTTTGGGCAGGCCCCAGGCCCAGACAGGGGTGGTGCAGCCCTTTTTCCTTAGGTGGCAGGTGCTGGGATGTTATCGCTCAGTGTTAGCAGGTGAGCCCCAGCAGCAGACAGCTTTGTGTCTGGAGAGGCTGTCTCCTCAGGTGTATGAGGGCTAATGGCAGGGCTGGGAAAGCCCTTCACATCTTTCTCCATGTTTTTCTTGCCCCACTTGGTTTGTAGGCTCTGAGCTTTCCTCCTTCCACCCTCAGCCCTCTTTAGTCACCTTGCCTTGCTGGAACTTTCCACCTGCGAGTCATTACCTCTTGGGGGCAGAAATTTCTGCTGTATTTGCTTTGTGTGACATCCTCTTGAAAAGGCCAGCAGCAGATCCATGTGGAGGGCTCTGTCAGCACCCCGCTGGCATTTTAGGGATAGCTTGCTTAAGATCACCCTGTCTATCCCTTAGCTTCCCATGAAACCATCCCTCACACCACGCCAAACCCGAGGGCAGAGGCCATCCCTGCAAGACATAGCCCTCACTCAAGCTTTGTGTCTCTTTGATGCAGAATCACAGCCTCTCAGAGAAGCTCTTAGGCCGGTCTTTTCTTCAGAGGTATTAAACATAAAAACAGACCAAAACCCCTGAATCTGCAAGCAAGTTGATTCCAACTCATGAGACCTGCTCCCGCTCATCTGAGCACAGATCACCAGCTCCTCTCTAGTACGGGTGGGTAGGGCCGAGCAGCTGGTTTTGAGACGAGTGATGGAGCAGAAGCCCTTTGTGCCACGCAGCAACCTGCTGGACACACCTGCCCACGAAATCCAGCCTACTTGTGGGAAGCTGCTGCAGGCCCCCCAGGGTAGATGAGAGTGAGGGTGTCACTGGATGCCAGGGCCTGAAACCAGGGTCCGCCTTCCCAGGAGAGTGTCTGTAGAGGCAAGTGTCCCTGTCCCCTGGCGTACTTAGGGGCCCGGCAGGTGATGGAAACTGGAGATACTTAGACAGTTATTTTTTTCCGCTCTTGGTATTAGGCCGTTTCTTGAAGGGTTAAAGAGGCCGAGGTTGGGCGCGCCGGCCGGTTTGGAACTTGCCCCTTGGTCCTATCAGACCTTTTGACCCTCCCTCCTCCAAGCGTGCCGCGGGGATGGGGTCCGCCCGCTGCACAACTTGGCTGTGTAAGCAAGTGCTTTCACAAGAGCTTCGCGGGAGGGAGTTGAGACATGCAATCAGGAAAATCCTTTGTCCGGTCCTCCGCGTCCTTGAAGGCCAGTGACACTCAGTTGGAGCTTGCCAAACTTGAAACGTCTGTGCCCTCCATGGAGGCGTGGTGATGGCCGAGAGGGCCACTCCGGCCCAAGGCGGGCCTTCGGGGACCGTGCAAAGCGCGCTCCACCCGAGCAGCCCCCGGGGGCCAAGGAGCCTGACCCACCCAGAAGGCTTTACGGGCGCGTGCACTGGGTGGGGCGGCGCGGTCCTCCGGCCGCGCGGGGGCGCTGCTCCGGGGCGGGCGCTCTGGCTGCTGCGTCGTCTCGGTGTCGGGCGCCGCTCATTCCCGCCCACTTCGCCGAGGCTGAGTGCAGGAAATGGCTGCGAGACTCTGCAGACGGTGCGTCCCGCGGTAAGTAGCGTCTGGTTTGCGGGTCGGGGCCCGGCGCGCGGCCGCCCGGGAGCGGAGCTGACGGTGCTGAGGGCTGCGCCGCAGCCCGGCCGCTGGTTCCCTCGGAGCCCGCGCCGCTCCTGCCGAGAAAATGGCGGCCGCCGCCCCGAGGGGAGGGGCGGGAGCGAGTGGAGGGGCCTGGTCCCGGGCTGGGAGATCTGGCTCGGGACGCGTCGAGGGGGTTGCTGATGGCTCCTGGGTAGCAGCTCGAACCGACCGAGGCAGCCCTTGACGCCTCGGTTAGAGCCGTCGCCCGGAGGCGGAGCGGGGCCGGGCCAGGGACCGCTGTGCGCCGGCGGCAGCGCAGGCCGGGGGAGGGCTCGGGTTTGGGAGTTCGGACTAAAGGTCAAAAGCTGCTGGAGCTCATTGCCAAGTGGTGTCCTTGTCGCGGTTCGGAGGGCCAGGGTGGCCGCGGTCGCCAGTCCCCGCGCACCCGGCTGCGCTGCTCGCCCCCTCGAAATGCCGGGTCTCCCTCTGCTGCCGCATGATTGTCTCCTCAGTGTGGTCCTGCTGGGCCTTGTCCGGGTTACATGTTCTCGCCTCCCCCTTGTGACTCTGGGAGCGGAGCGGGGTCGCGGCCGCCCGCCCGCATGTGCCCAGGACCTGCCCCGCCGTCACCCAGCGCCTTCCTGAACGCGCCCCATCCTTTGCTCTGAAAAACAAACTCCCCTGACTGTGGCATGGCAGGGCCGCCCCGGAGCATTTCCAAAGCTGTAGTCTAGAGAAGCGGGTTCTCTCTCCTTGTCAGCAGCTCAGTACCTGAACCATAGCACCACCAGGTCTTCTTTACCAGGGTTTTCTTAAATTCAAGCTCTTCCAAGCAAAATTAGTTCTGCTAAAGGGGAGTCTGCAAATAAAGTATAAAGTTGTGTCCTTGACAGATCCTTACCGTCTCACTTTGCTAGTATCAAGAGCCCGAGATTTCTCTCTCTCAGGCTGTAATGGTCCGTTTGTGTGAGTATCACAGTAGTTTGTTAAGAAGTTGTGTCCCTGTACAAGGGGCTCTTGGTGCAGTTTTATGTGACGTTTCAAGCTGGTTGGGCTTTGTCTTCCGTTACGATGGGGAGAAATTAGAGCTAGGACTTCAGCTACCTTTTTGCTGTGGTGATCAGATCAGAGTTGCAGGTTTCCAAGGCCATTTGGTACCTGTCTGGCCAAGGGGAGATTCTGTAGTACTTGTGTCAGTTCAAGTTCCTAGTGGTTTAAAACTCCAGTCAGCACTCATACCAGCGACTTTTGTTTTGGCCCTTAGAGGGAAGCAGAGGTTGAAAGTATTAATAGGCTGGCTCACAGCTGATCTTGGAGACCGGCACATCAACCCCAGGCCATTGTTACCCTCCATCCGAAGCTGGAGATCTTAACAGGAACAAATTGCCTCCGCTTTCTCCTGCAAAGATATTGGTGGATTTGAACCACCAGCTTCTCATTAGGACCTTCTTTCTCACATGCCTAGTGGATACAGACAGCCCTCTAAACAAGCTTTTCCAATCATTGCCCCTCTCCTGCATAGCTTATTACTTAAACAGACCTTTAATACTAGCTTCTGGTACTAAAAGTCCAATTCTAGACCTCTGGTGGTTGATATCAGATGTTGAGTTTATTCCACTACAAAGGTTAAATGATCAGTGAGTGGACAATAAGGAAAGGCGGTTGGAAGCAAAGTCTGAATTATACTTGTAGTCATCTAGATACAGACCCTTATGCTGAGGACTTTTCTTTTAAAAGCCTTGTTATTTGAATAATAAATACTTTCATGGTTAAGCTAAATGAAGTTGTACATATGTGCATCCAATTGTGCATATTTCAATAAAGGATTATAGCCACAGTGATAAAATTTGCCCTAAACATTAACTTGAAACTTTTATAATTGTGATTCTTCCTTTCTCTCTTGATATCAGATTTATGTGCTTTAGTTTTATTTCTCATATAATCACACCAGTCTTTAAGTGATATTTGATGTATCCTTATGAAAAAGTATAGCAGAAATGTAGGTCCATTTTTTTCGGTGTTTTTGGTTACAAAGAGAATGCTAAGTTGAAAATGGAAACGATATGGAAATATAAACTCTTTGCCATCAAGTGAGGACGACTCCTAGCTGATCTTCCATTGGGTTTCCAAGACTGTGAATCACATTGGAGGAGGTTGCCTGTCTCCTTCTGAGATGCTGATAGATTCAAACCATCATAGGGATGCTGCCTTTGGGTTAGCAGCACAACTCCCTGTGCTCTGCGCCACCAGAGCCACCTGTGGAAGTATAAAGAAGGCAATTAGACATACCAGAGCGCACCAAGCAGTAATCTTCATGACAGCTGTTCACCTCACCCTGCCCTTTCTAAGTCCCAAACTGTCCTTCATCTTTGTAGTTGTGGTCTGTTGCATAACTGTTTCTTGGTTTTTTTTGCAAATTAGTCTCTTGGTATGGGCATTAGTTTGTCAACACTTTGAAAAATCTGCCTGTGAGCATTTTTATAAAGGCATCTGTGCTTCGTGGTTACTACTTACGCTAGGTTGTACTGAAGCACTCTTCCTCTCTTGGAGAAGCCTGTCTCCTGCTCTGTACCCTATGAATACTTGCCAAATGAGTAGACTCAATTTTGCCTGAACGCTTTCAACACACACTCTTGACATTTTCATAGATGACAGTAGGAAACCACAGAGATCTGTGTAATCCCCATATTACAAGAAAAGTAGGTCCCACAGGGCAATACACTTGTACAGTAGACCCAGCCAGAGCAGCTGTGACTGATAGTACAGTCCAGAGAAATTGACAAGTCTTAGCCAGAGCTCCCTCTTAAGCACTTCGATCTCCTCCCAAAATCTGCTTTTATGCCTCACTTGGAAATGTCTAAGGGCAGTGGACACTGCTAGCTGTTGAGTTGAAGTTGGGAGACACTGAACCTGCCCAGGGAGCAGTGTCCCCTGGAGACAAGCTAGACTCTTGAGAACGCTTGGCATGCATGATTTTGTTGGATTATAATTTAAAGTGTTTTTACATTTAGCAGTTTATTGTTAAGGAGCTCTGGTGGCCTAGTGGCAAGAAGCTGCACTGCAATCCCAGAGGCATGCAGTTCCAATCCACTAGATGCTCTACTGGAGAAGGAGGGGCAGTCGCCTCCTTGTACCAGTCAGATCCTATTTGATGGTACACACGCACAAACATAATAAAATATTTTTAAAAAACAACAACAGTATATTGTTACTTGATTGTTGTTTGGTGCCCATCTTTTCTTACAGAGCATTTGGCAGACTCGAACCATGTGCGTTCGGTTTGGCAGCACAACTCCTTGCCACTGGGCCACTAGAGCTCCCTGTGTTGTTAGTTGTCATTGTGTACTATTGCGTTGGAACTGACTCATAGCTAACCCTCCAGCAGGTTTTTAGAGGCAGTAAATTGCCGGAAATTGTCCATCTTTCTCCCACAGAGTGGCTGGTGGATTCAAACCCTTATTGTTAGTAATAAAATTTTTCAATGCACCTTGCCACCTAAGCAATATGAACACTGGGTTTGGATCATATACACACAACTCTGTCAAATTCAGCATTACATGAATCTGTGAATATAGATAAAGAACATTGTGTGATGCAGTCAGTAACTTTTTCTAAAGCTATGACCTCCTCCATCACTCTCCAAAACAAATAAATCTGGTGTCCTAGGGAAGGGACAATCTAGTTGAAATACAGAGTTAGCTCTTCAGTTAGAGTTACCACAGCCCTACATGCTTTTCAAGGGGCATTGCACCAAGCATCATGTGGGCCTTTGGGTTGCAGTTTGTCATCTTTGTGCCTTTGTTAAGACAGCTCTAGCTTTGGAAGCAGGTTTGTGAGAGCACACCAGCATACCTTTCTTTTTTCCCCCTTAGTTAGGATTTTGTTTGCTTGCTTTTTAAACCATATTCTCTCTGCACTTACTTGACAGTCTTACTATTATGGCTATATTTTCATATTTGGAAGCTGACCTACCATGTCATCACAAAACTGTGACAGAGATATTGGAAAATTGAATGCCAAAACCCCTCTTTTTCTGTCTTAAAAGTCCTCGCTGTAAAGAGGCTGCCAGGATTTCTTTTCTTTTTTATTTTTGTGTGAGTGTACCGTCAAATCAGATCTGACTGGTACAGGAGGAGATTGTCCCTCCTTTTCCCAGCAGAGCATCTGGTGGATTCGAACCGTGCGCCTCTGGGATTGTAGTTGCAGCTCCTTACCACTAGGCCACCAGTGCTCCCCGCCAGGATTTCTTTTTGACTCATGGAGTAGCCCTCTGCCAAAGCATAGGAGTAAACTTTTGCTTTTTGGCACCTGGTCACAAACTTTTGCACTAAGCACCTCTCTACCAGTCCTCATGGTGAGGACTCCAAGGAGCTTTCTTTATGAAGATTTTATGTATTTTATTTACTGTATCTGATGCTGGGAAAAAAATCTTACTAATCTTAAAATAATACTTATATATTGACAAAAATAACATTTTCTAAACGTTTTATTTCCCAAGACAAAAGTATTTTCCCTGGAAGAATGGCATTGCTCACCCACCTGGATTCTGCTTCTGCAGTCAGTTGCATTATTGCACTTCACTTGTGGAAAACTTTGTGCTCCTGAGAGTGAATGAGAAAAAGGCACATGTCTTAGTGTTGTTTAAGAATTCTTGGTTGCCTTATGCATACAGCAACAGCCCAGAATAAGAGGTGCATTGCAAAGAGGACTGGGGGTGGGAAGTGATTGTGCAAAAGTGAACAGAGGGAAGGGGAAAGTAAGGGAGAGGGCAAACTTGCTTTTGGGAGAAGCCTGGTTCACTATCCAGTTGAGGATGGCATTGTGTGATCCAGCATTCTCTAGTGATGGGGCAGAAGCTGCTGGATAGGCTTGAGACTTCTTGGGGTGGTGCAGCCTTCTGAGGGAGAGACAGAAATTTTATGTCAAATGACACTTTGTATTTATTATAAGCTATTCACTCATTAAAGAACCCTGGTGACTTTAGTACATAGTGTTAGACTGCTAATCAGAGGTTAGTGGTTAAATCCCTGTGCCTCTCCACAGGAGAAAGGACAGTCTCCTCCCATAAAGATTTATAGCTTCAGAAACTTGAGAAGGGGGTGGAGGTGGAAATAGCTTTGAATCAGAGAGTTTAGATTGTTTTTCTTGTTTCTTCTCTCACTGGCTACTTAACAGTTGAATTCCTGTAATAAGGCGGTAGTAAGAGTAGCTTGTATTGAGTGTTGTGGAATTAGGAAGTTCTCAAACCTGGTGTGTGCCCTGACGGAACTCCTTAGGGAGTCAGCCACTAACCCAGAGGCCTTCACCCTTCTCTGGTTATTTCAATCTCCCAGCACCTTCCTCAGGAGGAAGATGGGCAGTCTCCTCCGCTTCCGTTTACAGCCGCAGAGGACCCGTGGAGGGTCAGCTTGAGTTCATTCCAGTTTAATGACAATGAGAGTAAAAGTCAAATGGATAACCAGTTTGGACAGAGGAAGAACATGAGCACCAGGACAGGCACAGGTGTGAGACATAGTGCCATGCTGTTGGTGCTTGGAAGTGTTGGGAGTGGCGGGAGGACAGATTTCTAGCCAATAACTCATAGACGTGTGCTTGGAGCCAGAGAGATTGAAGTGGGGAGAAAAGCATGAGGTGGCTGGAGCAGCTTCGTGGAGTGTCCTGGTTATGAGTAAACAGCTAAAGGACTGAGTGCCTCAGGTGTGCCCATAGGGATAGTCCCCTTGATCCTGTGAAATGACCTCCCTGCGCCTTCTACCAGTCACACATCATCCCGATATGTTATTGGGGATTAGTAGTCACATCTGTCTTTTATGGCACATATCCTTATGGGGACAAGAAGCTGCACAATTTCAGTGATTCTGAGACCCAGGCCACCTTTGTGACTGAGAGCAGCATATCCCAGGAGCAATATCTACAAAACTTCTAGTTCCTTAGGATTGGTTTTAGATTCTCTTCACACACACACAGTCCCCTCTCCTCATTTCATCATCCTGATAGTGTCTGTGATACCTGGTAATATGTAAAACCTTGAATTGGTTATAATCTTAAGGATTTAATCATTTATTCATTTGGTCAAATTCTGTGTAGAAATGCAAGTAAATGAGAACTGGCTTTCTTAGTGGACTCCCACTTGAGTGCTTTGTCCCAAGTACAAGCACAATGTTCACTTGAGAGGAACACGTGTCCCTCTGGAAGGATCCAGTACAAGCCAACGTTTCCAGTTGGGCTGTCTGGAAGTTCTAGGTGTATTCCCTCCAAGTTGTAAAAGCCTGAGTTTTTTCTTAGTAGTTTAATTCTCAGCCATTATCTTCAGTCTTCACTCTCTACTGCAACAAATGACTCATTACTTATAGAGAATGGTTTTAATAGAAGAGGTTTTTTTAGGGGAGCTCTGGTGGCCTAGTGGCAAGGAGCTCCAACTATAATCCCAGAGGCGAACGGTTCAAATCCACCAGATGCTCTGCCGGGGAAGGAGGGACAATCTCCTCCTGTACCAGTCAGATCTGATTTGATGGTACACGCACACAAAAATAATAAAA
>NW_006399943.1:4699367-4722998 GCF_000299155.1 Elephantulus edwardii | reverse complement strand
CCTCCTGTACCAGTCAGATCTGATTTGATGGTACACGCACACAAAAATAATAAAAAATAAAAATTTAAAGTTTTTTTTGAAAACCAGTTACTGTGGATTGCGTTTCACCACATGTGAACCACAGGGTTTATTGACTTAAGTTTGTGGAAGGCTTTATGTCTCGTGCAGTTGGAAGCCACCAGCTGCTTCTAGAGAGAAAAATGAGCTGTCTCTTCTGGTTGAGGTTTGTAGCCTTGGAAACCAGAGGGACAGGCTTGCTCTGGGTCAGAACAGACTTCATGACAGTAAGTGAATGGCATTTATAGGAGCAGAATGCCGAGTTTCAAAACCTGTTGATTAAGAACTGAACACCTAACTGCTTTAGTTAGGGGCTGTGAAAATTGTTCTCTTGTTATCTTGCCTGTCTGAATTAACATAAATTCTGAGTCTCGTTCAGTTTTATTGTAACTTAAACTGTGTCCAACTAACAGCTTAAAATTGCCTGGGTAATTTTTACATTGACATTTTATTGGGGTCATCACTGGCCGTTTTGAATGTTTTGGGGAAATTATTAAATTTTAAAAAGATAACCGTATTTTACCACCAGGGTGGGGCAAAATAAGCATTTGTCTTTTTATTATTTTTGGTAAAAAACTATCTCTGTTTCCCTGCTTTGAGAAAAGGAACTTCTTTGTGGTTGTAGATCATATTTTAAATCTTAGAGATGATGCACACCCATGTTTAGCGTGGCTTTGGGTCACAATAGCAAGGAGTTGGAAACAATCTAAGAGTCCATCAACAAATGAATGGATAGAGAAGCTGTGGTATATTCACACAATGGAATACTACACTGCATTGAAAAACAAGGAACTCATGAAATATTACTCAAAATGAGTGACCCTGGAGGACATTTTGCTGAGTAAAATACCTCAGTCAAAAAGGACAAATATTGCATAGTGTCACTATTGTAAAATAGGACTGACATCGTGGTTGGGGGGGGGAGGCTGAGAAAGATGGGATAAATAATGTATACTGCATTGAAACAGATGAGGGAAAAAAACTGTTTAAAAGGGATATGTGATTTGGTATTATTGTCATGACTGGAGTCCAGAAGAAGGCTGCATAGTGGAGTGGACCTGGGGGAGGGATTGTAAAACAATGAAAGAATTTTACTTTTCAAAGAGAAGAGTGTACTGGGGGAGGAGGGGTGGTCAGGGAGAAAAGTACAACAATGAATGAATGGAAATCTAAAGTCCCTGTAAATTTTCATTAAGATTAATAATAATTTAAAAAAACAACTTAGAGATGACTAAGAAACCTGTCCCTGACATCTGTGAACTAAAATCATTAGAGAACCCTGGTGAAGTAATTAATCTGTAAGAGGTTGCACTGCCAACCCAAAGACAACTGCACCTCTCTGGCAGTTCTGATGGGGCACCGTCGGAGAAAGATGGCATTCTGTTATGTCATTTACAGTATCTGAAAACCTACTAGAAGATGACTGTGAAACGGTTCTGACTAGCTGGCAATGAGTTTTTGAGAGTCACTTTAAGAGCACTTTCATAGAAAAAGGTTAATCCTTCAGGTGTATCACATTCTCATTCATTCATTGCTGTCAAGTTGAAATTGATTCATAGCAGGCCTCTTGGGTTTCTGAGGCTATAAACACAGGAGAGGAAATTGCCCTCCCTTCTTCTCTCACAGAGCCACTGGTGGATGGGTTTAAACTGCCTGAGAGACTAGCTTAGCCTTTGGGTTAGCAGTACAGTCCCCTACAGACTGTACCATCTCAGTGGTTGTAAAAACATACATAACTACTGTTTATGTGATGGTTTGTTTTATGTAAAGACATTGAAATTCATCTGTTTTGGGAAGCATACTTTTGGTTTGTTTGAGGAAATTACATTTAAGAACCTTAGCATTTTGTTAAGTTGGAGACTGAAAGGAAAATTTAGGGCTTACTTTAGAGAATTTGTAGAAGAACAGTTTGAAGTCTTTTCTAGTCCCTGAAATCCAGGTGCAAGTGGTCGGATTGTGTGTGGCCAGCGTGGCCCTGAGTGGATGGAGCTGTGTGAGAGGAGAGCTCTCTCTGGGCACCACAAGCCCTGAGAGGAGCAGGTGCTCCAGCTGCATTCACCAGCTTTCCTTATGGACTGCATCTGACCGAGGGTGCAGAAGACCTCACTGCAGATGTCACACCGTTCTTTGTTCTGCCACATAGGCGAGTTGTTTTTAATGTCTTTGATGGAAGAGTGAAAATCATGGGGTGTGGTTTCGGTGGGGTTTTTTCTCCCCATAAAACACAGCAGACTTTCTGTGATTGATGGCAAGATAATGCAGGGTACAATGTCTCAGAGCTGTGCTGTGCCTTTGCTACTTCCCAGCATACACCACGCCTCCAGTCTAGGGTCTGACAGTCATTTCTCAGCAGTGAGCATTGTGAGGACAGAGGAAAGCAATTGATAGTGTTAATTTCTTGGGATAAATTCAAGCTTTCTAGCAAAAATTGTTATTTTGGGACGCTTAGATCTGCCATCTTGAACTTGCCAGCTTCCAAGTCAGAACTCCAGATGAGAGTATTGTCTTTTTTATAATGTTGTCTAACAAAGTCTGTGGATTTCTGGAACCAGTACATACATACAACCATTGTTGTCCAAATGACCCTCACATAGGCTTGGGGGAAGATGTATTCAAAATGTAACAGCTATGGGAAGTTTGCTGAGATGATTCCACATTGCTGCTAACGTTTACCAACTGCTACAAAAAAACACCCACAATTCTTTGAAGACTTAAAGTGTCCTCTCTGTTCTTAAGCTGTGTCTGTATGAGACCAGATTTCTATGTCCTTCAGCCAGACTTGTGTATAGCAGTAAGTTAAATGCAGGCAAGCTAGTATAAAAATTGTTAACTGGTAAACTAGAGAAAGTATTTTTAAATTTTTATTATATATTAAATGTATGTGTTTACAGTGTATGTTGATTTTCTTAAGCAGAATGACAAAAAAAAAACCCAGTGATACTGTTGTTGTGTACAATTGAGTCAGAGCTGACTTCGGGTTTTCAGAGGCAGTTTGAACGCATGGGAGGCTGGTGGGATCCAGCCACGTGCCTTCAGGATTGCAGCACAGCTTCTTGCCACTACACTCCCAGTGCTCCCTAGTGATGCTATGGAGAATGTTAATTTTTCCATTTTAAAAACTACTCATTTGTAATAGGAATTAACAACTATAAATACAGGATTTTTTTTTCCTTTCTTTCTTGTTGTGTATCATCAAGTCAGATCTGACTGGTACAGGAGGAGATTGCCCACCCTTTTCCAGAGGAGCATCTGGTGATTCAGACCATGCGCCTTCAGGATTATGGCACAGCTTCTTGTAACAAGGCCACCAGGGCTCCCTTAATATATTTCATTTTTGAAACATCAATGGATATAACTCACAAGCATGAGACCAAAAAGTTTGAGAGTAGCTGGTTCAAGTGTTACAAGGTCACTTTTCAGGCAGCCGTCTATCTCTGGGCTTTATTTTTAACAGGTCACTAAGAAGCATTAATCTATTTATTTATTTTCAAAAGCATGACCTTTCATAACATTAACCCTGCCTTGAGTTTATGAATGTAGGGGAAAAAAACCTTTTTAAATTATTAAAGTATAATGTTAGCCACAGTTTCACTTTCACTAGTGTCAGAGATGCCACTTTCTACTTCCTTTTTGAAGAAAATAATTAACCTGACTCAATCCTGTTTTCATTTGCTATAGTTTCTAATTTTGCACTTGTATGTTTTGAAAATTTCACACTTTGTCAAAATTGTGTTGAAGAAATGGTGAGAGGAAACTAATATTTCAAACAAAGTTGGAATATATGACTTTGTCTAAACTGATCTGACCTGTTCTGAAAATGTGTGTTATTTCATTCCACTTAATGAAAGTAATCACTTTCCCTTCTGGTCAGTTCTTAAGGACGGCAATCAAAAAACAAGTTTATTTTTTCAGGTTAACATTTAAGTGGGATTTTTAATATTGATTAAAAATTAATCTTCCCCATTCCTGAAAACATCCTGATTACTTTCCTTTTTTAAAATATGTGCTCAAGTCTGTGGAGTACAGAGGGAATATTTCCATTTCCTTCTGAGAAGTAATTTCTTGAAGCCATCCTTCGAGTCAAGGGATTGGGATACAGTGTGATGAGATGTGCTAGTCAGAAGGGAGAGTGGGGAATTAGAAGACGAGATGCTGTGTTCCCTGTCTCTTTAAAAAGGAGGTGGGTGGGGCTGTTTAACTCCTTTGTTCTGAGGTCACTTGGGAGACCACAGTTACAGGGGAGGCAGTTGGAGTGGGGCAGGAGAATAGGTAAGACCCTGATTTCCATTCCAGGAATGTGGGCTCTGGGAAGGATAAGCCCTATTTAAAAGATAAGCACCCAGGATCAACCTAAAAACAAATTTTTTTCCAGCAGTGATTAAAAGTAGTTTTGGTATTATAATTAATTACACTGTCCAGTTGCAATTAGTATTATAACATAATGTATGAATAATTGCATGAAAACCAACATGGTTATTACTGTCTGGAACCAAGGGGTGCTTTGTGGAGAAGTCTAGGGAAAAGGGTAGAACTGTTCTCAAGAGAGGGAAAACAACAACAATCAAACCAATAAGGCTTGTAAACTCACTCAAAAAAAAAGTAGTTGTGGCTTTTCATTTGAAAGAGGGCTTAACAAGAAAAGTGGGTTATGTGTGGACATGGATGACCAAAAATCACACTGTTGCTTAGTAGTCATTAACTGGAGTCTTCTACTAACTTTTCTACTTTCTTTTCCTTTGTTACATTTTTAATTTTAATTGATGATTTGGCAACACTACAAGAATTTTTAAAAGGAAACAGTAGGAACCTCACCATCCTAGTGGCAGGCATTTATTTCTCCATTGCCTGACCTTCTGTCTTGGCCTTGGCCTCGGCATCCTCTGTTGATTGGAACAGTTCACTTTTTTTCACTTGCTCATGGCTCTCCGCTACGGGATGGGTCTTACTGGGCTGTGTCTGCATCACAAGTAGGGGTAGTGATTGGAATGAGGCTAATGTGTGAATAGAGATTTCTAGAACTCTATGCAGTGGAACTTTAACACCATTCAAGATCTGTCTTCTACAGCACACTTGCTGAGACCAGTCTCTCCGCCCACCTTTAGAGTTCATTGATGATGTCTCTTGTCCCCGTATCTTTAAAGGGGGGCATATCTTAAACATTGTTTGGAATTTTAGATGCCTTTCTATGTCGTAGAGTATATGTACTTAAATAATGTGTTACTATAAAAGTTTGATGTCCTTTTACTTTGGTGGGCAGGGCAAGATAACTTATTTCAGTTGTACTTTAAGTATACTTACAGATTTTTTTTCTTCCTTCATTTTAGGATTTCACTCCACGGGAGCACTTAGTAGACAGTTTGTGTGGTTGAGGTTGCAAATCTCGTTTTTTGTGACTAGTAACTGCTGACAGCCGTGGTTTGAGACCTTACTCTTCATGACTTGGAGCCTGTGATTTCAGCCACCAGGTTCTTCATTGTGTCTGGAACTTGGAGAGAGAGAGTGGTCAAGTTTTCAGCACTGGAGCAGGTAAAGTACTATTGAACAACAAAATTCTCATAGTATTTTCTATTTCTGAAGTGGTTTTATTTGCCAAGAAATTAAGGGATCTATCATTCATGTTTATTTAGAGATACTCTTGAGGCTTTTCAGAAGGTTTGATCTATTAAGAATTTGATTGGAAACTTTGTTTTTCATTGGTTACTTAGCTACTGCATGTGCACTTATTTTGCATATCTTCTCTCTGGGGAGAACTGTTTGTGTAGCAAATTCTTCCTACTGGAATCCACCCCACTGGAGTGGGATCAGAGCTTTGGAGTGTCCCCAAGGACCCTCTGAGGTGCAGAAATATGCACCCCCATGCCCTTGTTGGGAGGTTAATGGGGACTCTCACAACTAATAACTTTGGTGCCAGGACCCCTCAAAGTGCATCTTCAGTAGAAACTCAAAAGTTGCATGAAAGTTGAGGCCTGCTGTTTTTCTAAGGTGGTCATTAAGTGGAAACGTTTCTTTTCCTAGAAGAATAAGCTTTCTAGAATAAAAATATTTCTAAATAATGTATTCCTAGTTTGTGAGGATCATGTCTCTGTTTTCAGGGCAACCACTGTCAGAACATTTTTGAAAGCAGTGTGGTTAGGCTTGGTCAGGATTCCCCATGGGAGCTGCAGTCTGTTCTCAGGGCTTCAGGCACACTTACCATCTCTCCAGGAAGCTTCCTCTCTGACAGCATTCTCTCTGAGTTGAAATTCCTGTTGATCACCTCAGTTTAGTTGAGCTTTTATAGGTGGGTTCCCCCTTGTGTGACCTGAGACATGACACATTATCACACCCTCACTCCCATAAGCCTCTGAGTGATCAGGGAGTGTGGTGACACCACAGACAGCAGTGATCACTGTTGGCAGGACTGTTGTTGTGTGCCATGTGTTGAAACGAACACATAATTGACCCTCTGGCACATTTTCAGAGGCTGTAAATTACATGAGAAGAGATTGCCCATCCCTCTGCCACAGAGCACCTGATAGATTTGAACTGTGTGCTTTGGGACTACAGCGCAGCTTCTTTATTTTTATTTTTATTTTATTATTTTTGTGTGTGTACCATCAAATCAGATCTGACTGGAACAGGAGGAGACTGTCCCTCCTTCTCCAGAGGAGCATCTGGTGGATTTGAACCACTCATTTCTGGGGTTGCAGTGCAGCTTCTTGCCACTAGGCCACCAGAGCTCCTAGCGCAGCTTCTTAACACCTAGCATCTAGAGCTACCTATTGACAGGACTAAGCAGAAAATGAAAAACTTCCTAACTTGAATTGCAGGAAAATGTGAATTCCTTTCTTTTCTATTTTTAAGGTTTCATTCCATGCTGATCAATCCCTTAGGATGGGTCATGGCATAAAATCAGAGGCATCATTAACATTTAGACACAGTTAAAACTTGGGCAGCTCAGAAAAGAATCCTCAGGTATGTACTCTTCTTTTTTCAGGTCTTATTTTTTTAATAAAAGTGTGAAGGTTTCACAAGCATGACTTTTTAGTAGTCTATTAGGATAAAAAAAAGATCTTACAGAAGAGAGGAAAGCAGCGAAGCACTCCTTTCACGTAATTGTTTCGTCAGTATTTCCCAAAAGCTCTGAGCTGTTTTCTCTGTGTCACCATCTGTGGGTCAGGAACCTGGACAGGACTCGTGGACACATCTCTCTACTGGCTAATCTACTAAGCACACTAGCACTCGCCAGTAGCTGAACTGGTGTGGAAGGCTCAAGACAAAGTCTACACTAGTGCCTGGCCTGGATTAGGAGGGCTGGGTGCTGCTCGGAACTCTCCTCCATGTGCTTTCTCCATGGTGTGGAGAGGGGCAGAGGGCTTCCAGAGCCTAGACCCACATGGTTCAAATCCCCTGCTCTCCTAGGGGAGTCATGGGCACACACCTCATCTTTCTTCCAGTAGTGTCCCACTAGACAGCTGTTGGCCACAGTCTGTTTCTTCATGGTCTGTGAAGCCTGGTCCTTAGCTGTAAAATGGTACAAGTGTCAGGTGTATGTGCTAGCTGCCTATCTTCCCCTAATAAACATCAAATATGTAACTTATCAGAATTTTCCTTCCAACTCATCTCAGTTTCTCTCAGGTGCCACACTCCCAAGGCCCTGCTTTGGTGGAGTCTCACTCGTGTTTCATTGGTGGATGTGACCTGTGCCTTGCGGTTGTGGGGCTTCAGAAGCTGGGGGTTATTGGTTAGTACCCAAGAAACAGAAATTTGCTGCATTGTTTTTATCATCAGGCATGGATGATAAAGGAGACCCGAGCAGTGACGAGACACCAAAAGCCATCAAACCCACAAGTAAAGAGTTTCGGAAAACCTGGGGCTTCCGGAGAACCACGATTGCCAAGCGTGAGGGCGCCGGGGATGCGGAGGCCGAGCCTCTGGAGCAGCCGCCTCAGCAGCCGCAGCAGAGCCTTTCCTTGCGGCGCAGTGGGCGGCAGCCCAAGCGCACTGAGAGGGTGGAGGAGTTCCTCACCACAGTGCGCCGCAGAGGGAGGAAAAACGTTCCTGTCTCCCTCGAAGACTCAAGCGAGCCCACATCATGTCCAGTCACTGATATTGAAACTGCCTCTGAAGGGAGTGTAGAAAGCACCTCTGAGATCAAAAGTGGTCCAGAGCCTGGTGCTGTAGACACTAAGGAACAGCCATCTTCTGAAAAGGCGAAAGATGGTGACGAGGACGATGACGCTTCCGATAGTGATAGTGATGGGCTGACTCTGAAAGAACTTCAGAATCGCCTTCGAAGAAAGCGAGAACAGGAACCAACCGATAGGCCCCTGAAAGGTGTACAGAACCGCCTGCGAAAGAAGCTGCGCGAGGACTGCAGAGACTCTGGGTGTGGATGCAGGCCACACTGATGAAAGCACACTGCCCAGTAAGCCAGAGCCAGAGCCTGAACAGGCGGCAAGGGATGATGAGGACAGCAGGCTGGAAGGGAAGGCCCCTCAGGGACTCACGGAGGAGGAGCCCAGAGAGGCCATCAAACCCAAGCCAGAGTGTGAGGTGTATGACCCCAACGCCCTTTACTGTCTGTGCAGACAGCCTCATAACAACAGGTGGGTCCCAGGAGAGGTGGGTGCACAGAGCTGGAGAGAACTGTTGTGATTTAAAGGGTTTGTAACTTGGCCTGAGTCAAGAATGTGTTCAGTTGAAAAAGATAAAACAGCATCCATAAAGAAACAGTGAGGAGCTAGGGATCGCCACGAGCCGTACTGCCTCCCTGATGTGTGAGAGGGAAGTGACTGCTACAAGGCCACTGGCCACTATACCACAGTGCACACTAGAACATTCTCCCCACCGGACATCTCTGCATTGTTTTAGAGTAGCACAGGCAGAATGCCACAGGGATCCTATGTACAGGCGGCCTCAAGTCAGTTGGGGCTTTTGAATATGGTATTGGATATTAATCTTGATGGTGGTAGGAAACTGCTGTCTGTCTGTTCATGGGTTGGAGGTGGTATTGTGGTTTTGTAGAGGTAGGTACTGTAGTGCCTCGGGTGGGGGTCTACTCTTGAAAACTCCTAAAAGAAGCAGCGCATTTGGCTGAGAGTATAAAATCAGAAGGGTTTATAGATAGGGCTTCTTATTGTTCTCTGCTTTTTTGTTTTGTGCTTTATAATAGCTTAAAAACCAATTTGATATAGGAATATCTTCCACACTGATTGTTGCTCTCTGGCCTTCGTGTCTAATCTGCTGCCTTTTCCCTTCAGGTTTATGATCTGCTGTGACCGCTGTGAAGAGTGGTTTCACGGTGACTGCGTAGGCATCTCGGAGGCTCGAGGGAGGCTTCTTGAAAGAAACGGGGAAGATTATATCTGCCCAAATTGTACCATTCTGCAAGTGCAGGATGAGACTAACTCAGAAACCACAGATCAGCAGGAATCTAAATTTAGACCTGGAGATACTGATGGCACAGATTTTACAAGCATAGGGACTGTGGAGCAAAAATCTAATGAAGACCAAGGAATCAAGGGTAGAATTGAGAAAGCTGCAAATCCAAGTGGCAAAAAAAAACTCAAGATATTTCAGCCTGTGAGTATTTTGCCCAAGGGGTCGACTTTACATGTTTCAGACTTGCAGCCTCAGAAGCTATCTTTGGTCTGGAATAAGATGTTGTGTTTATAATCACAGCAGCACCCTGCCACCTGGACTGGACAGCGGGAGCACAAACATGTCCTCAGCTCTAGGGCTCCCAGACCGCCTCTGTCTCTTGTCACTGTTTTCTCCCATATAACTGTTGGCTTAATGCTTTTCTTTTTCTCTGGGCCATTTGATACCATCTTGAGACAGTTTTGGTCTCCCTTTGAGAAGCACTGAGGGGTTGGGGGTGGGGTGTACTAGAGACAGACCTGCCTGGGGTAGGTGTGCAGGCGCTATGTAGCCCTGCTACCTGCTGTTCTCTATGTCCTTGTTCAGCACATCTTCCCTCACTTGAGTGTGCACCTTTTTTTTCCGCAGCTGGTCTTTAACGCTGCTTCTTGGTGACCGGCTCTCTGTCATGTTCTCCACATGGCATTCACCTTAAGCTGCAGACTTGTCTCCTACAGTCCTCATTCTCCACCTCCCAGGAGAGGGGTGTGACTCCGCTGGTTTTCATTCCAAGCCTTCTTGGGTGATGGCCAGCCGTGGCCCACAGCTTGTGCCTGCCTCTCTGCTCATCCCTCGACAGCTGGGAGTGCAGAGGCTTTGGGGCTGTGAGCGTCAAGCATTTGAGGTTTCACACAGAGTGCATTTAATGTGGGGGTCTAGGTCACTTCCACAGATTTATTAGATAGAAATGGAGTATTAGAATCTAAGACAATGACAGTGTGAACTTATTTTTAAAGTGTCTTGATTTTATGATTGAGACTTCAATCTTAAATTTTCCTTTAGGTGAACCTTAAATTCTAGGGAGGAAAATAATGATCATAAATATTTGATTAATTATTTAATCTGAATTTAGAAGATACTCATGTGTCTTAACCACCAAAATATGTTAGTAATTGTAAAAAAACCTCAGTGATGTTTAGAGTTTGCGGGCTGTGTAACTGACTTGGTGGCTCAGAGTGACAAAGGATTGTGATCTCATCGTGCCCTTGGTTTGGGGGTGGTGATGCTTAGCTAGTTCCTCCCAAGGGGCTCGGCTGTAATCTCATCAGAGGCTTGTTGGGAAAGATGTTGACTACAGGCTCTTGGGGGTTAATGTACAGTTGCCAGTGCCGTTTCTGTGGTATGCTTCTATACCTAAATGGCATTTGTTGTTTGAGACTGCTTCCTAATTAGGCACCCTACATTAGCACTTCTGCCCCATATCAGCCCACATAGGTCCCTCACAGTGTGAGAACTCAAAAAATAGAACCACCAAGATTTTTTTTCTTGGAGGTCTTTCTCTGGTTAATCAGGCCCAGTGATGAACTCCAGATCTACTCATTTGGAGTCTTGAATCCATCTATAAATCCCTGTATGTTTGACGTATATGAGGGACTCTTAATGGTGTGAAGCCCTGCGTGTTTCCAGGTTCTGCTCACGCTCAAGATAGGAGCATACAGGGTGGGCATAGGACTCTTGACGATCATCTCAGATTTTTGCCAGCATCCATGGCCTATAGGACAGCTTGTCATTTTGAATAAACAAAAGATGTTCCTCACATTAAAAAAATATTGATTAGCATCTGATCATATTAAAGGACACTCTGGTGATGTAATCCATAGAACCAAAGGCCATGCTTCCTGTCTGCTGAGATCACCAACCACACTGGGACAGAAAGGTAGACACTCTCTTTCCTTGTAATTTACAGCCTTGAAAATCCAGGATAGGGTCCTAGGAGTCAGTTCCAACTCGATGATGCTTGGTTGAGTTTGCATTTCAACTGCTGTGCTTAGTACTTTGTTTGAGGGCACTTGTTTCCTTCTGCAGGTAATCGAGACGCCTGGTGCCTCGAAGTGTATTGGCCCTGGGTGCTCGAACCTGGCGCAGCCGGACTCAGTTTATTGCTGCAGTGATTGCATTCTCAAGCATGCTGCAGTGACCATGAAATTCCTAAGTTCTAGTAAAGAACAAAAACCAAAGCTGAAAGAGAAGCCCAGGGTGAAAGCAGAAAAGCTCATTCTTCCAAAATGTAGTGTCCAGGTAAGTTAACTGGCCATTTTTGAACAATTTAAGGAAAGTGTGTCACCGTGTTGACTTGTTTTTAGATTTATTTGTAAATACAACGGATATAAATATCATACAGTGTCATTTGTTTTCAACTACCAATTTTATTTTCAGAACACTAACCTACCTGTTTTCTTGTTTCTCTGCCCTCTCCTGAGAGATTAAGTCCTAGGGATACAGACTGTGGTGGTGAGCCAGGCTGACTTGCCAAGGAGCCTGCTAACCCTGTAGTTGGTGTAGGCAGGGCACTTAGGAGGCAGCAGAGTGTGAGCAGATGATTGCTTCACTTCACACTTGGCTTTCCTTGGTGGCTGTTTTTTTCCCCTCACACATGGTTTGGGAGGAATCCGGGGACTTCAGGGAAAACCAGACTAATCCTTAAAGACCAGCCCCGGCCTTTCTGTTTGGATTGTCTTCGTCATTTGACTCCAACCATTAGATTTAAGCTTAAGAGGAGCAGAGCATACCCCATGCTCTTTGGGATTCTCTCTGATTGATTGTAAATGCTTTAGGGCCCTGGTGGAGCAGTGGTTAATTATTTGGCTGCTGGCTGAACTGTGGTCAGTTTGAATCCACTCAGCAGCCCATGGAGAGAAGTCCTGGCATGCTCCTTTGCTAAAGATCACAGTCTAGGAAACTCTGTGGGTAGTTTGTGCTGCTCCACAGGGTTCCTCTGAGCTGGGCTTTCTACCTAATGACACATGAAAGTAGAGTAGATGACTTCTTTGGACGCATAGCAGCAGTGGCTGTAACAGATCATGAAGATGCTAAACCTCTGTCATGGTCCCAGCACCTGTCAACTTCCTGTTGAGACTTAAAGAGGACATGCCACTCATGTGCTTGTCTTTTTCCCATTGTCACCCGCACCATCACCTCAAAAAAACACCAACCAAAGCTCAGGTGCATAGCTTCCTGCTTAGACTCTGTGATCATCCTCCATTGGCCTGTTCTTCACCCAGCAGCCTTGTCCTTCCATGGCACAGAGTGCTGTGGGTCAGAGATCTCCTCTCGTCTCCTTTCTTCTCGTCTCCCTGAAAGAGTTGGCCTGTCACATGGGGTTCTCAACAGTCTGGTGTGGGAGGTCTGGGTGGATGAGCGGCGATGCAGATGGCCCAGGGGTGGGTAGTATCCCAGCCTTTGTTGTGAAGGTGTCATTTCTGACCACCCCAGTGATTGCAACTTTATTAATTATCCAGGCAGGCATTAGAATTTCTCCTATGCTCAAGAGACCAGCTCCAGACTAAAAAGAAAATGTTGCCAAGAAGATTCTGGTGGCACCTTCTAGGATTGAAGCACTGGTTACGGAAACAACACCTGAGAGCAGCACGCCATCTTGGGCGAGCGATCACAATTACAATGCCATAAAGCCGGAAAAGACTGCTGCTATTTCAGCATCACTGTTGTATAAATGTATGTATCTTCTAGGGGTTAGGGAGCTCTGCCAAAGGGGCCCTTCCCGTTCTCGGGGACAGCCACAGGGCTGGCCACAGTTGAGCGTGGCAGCCACGTTTATATTCTGCTGCACACTCTGGCTGCTCTTCCCACGATGGAAGCAGATGCCTCCTGAGGCCCGTGTGCGTCTGAGGCCGGTCATTCTCACCACTGTCCTCCCACCCCTTTGTACCAACCTCATTGCTCCTGTTCACCTCACGCTTGGTTTCTGTAATCTCTCATTTTCTTCTCAGAATCTGGTAAGTATTTGGGTCCTTGTCAGCCAGTGTGATGTCTAGAACCAACCACCATGTAGCACCAGTATGCACTGTCTGACCAGCTGTCACAGCCTGGCGGAGGCAGCTGTGTGTCTACAGGTTCCTATGTTACCTCTGTTCAGCTTCCAGATCCATCACTGTGCGTGGCTATCTCTGCCGACAAGTACTGTAGCAAGTACTAACTTCACACATCATGTCAGGAATAAGGCTTCATTTGAGTCGATAGGCAGAAATTTTTTTGATGTCCAGTTCACATGCTACACACCTACACAAACTCAGAGGCCCGTTTACTACTGCATAGCATGCTCCACAGTGAGTGGGTGTGACGTGCTCTTTGTCCTTGCTGCAGGTAAGTCACTTGGTGAAGCTGTTTTCCAGGCCTTCATCGCACGCATGTTCCCTCCATTTTTTTAAATCTGTATTTCCAATCATTTAACCTTAGATAATGTGGCTTGGATCCCTCGTATCTGTCCTTTTCCCCCAACCTGGTACTCCAGAACTACATTTTTTCGAATCTTTTCTTGTGGCTAGCATTCTGGCCCTGTTTTTGTTGCCGCTACCTAGGGAACTTACTCTCTTACACACTGGATTGGATAGTCCCAGATTTCCATGAAAAATGCTGCATGCTCCAGCCCGTTAACCAGTCGTCTGAAGGACAGTGCTCTTGAAGGTAGATTTTAAATACAGCATGATTAGAAGTGTGCACGACCATCACTTTGCTGGTTTTCAGAATGTGAACAGTGCCACGAGTTAAGAAATGAATAATTTATGTTTTAAGGTCAGATGGTAGAAATGAGGTATTAAATACCATCTGCACTGTCAAAGTAAGTCTCAGGACATCTTAGGCCATTTGAGTGGACTTCAAGCTAACAACGCTTCTCCGATTCCCGTCGATGTGTCACACTCTCACAGCCTAGAACTAGTACTTGCACAAGAGTGACAAGCATACTTTAAAATAAGTCCAGCCGTCTGTGCTCGGTGCTCTAAGTTGGTTACAGGTACATACGGAATAAAGGACCGCAGCCCTGGGACCACACCACAGCTCAGACAGTGACAACCGAGGACCTTCCACTCATCTCCATCTGTCTGCCAGAATTGGGTGCTGTTCCTGAGACTTCCCGATTGTGGAATTTTAGGAGAGTGTGTGCATGGAGAAAGGGAAAGCTGATGGAGAGTTAGGGACAGAATAGTGGTTCCCATCGTCTGGTGCACCCAGAATACCCACTTGGCCCAGTTTTAAAGAAGGGTAGGGAAAGGAAGGAGGGGTTGCAAGGTTAGTGTGGAGTCTACATTTCTCAGCTCATGAGGTTTTTTTCTTTGACCTTTTCCACTCTTTTTCTGTACCTCCCACCCACACATCTACTCATTACTGAAATTCGAGGCCAGAAAGTTAGGGGCAGATAAATGGCAGGTTAGTCTTCCTAGTACTAGTGCACCCTCGGCTCGGAATTCCAATTGGGAGCTCCATAATTTCTACATATACTTGAACGATTTCTGAGCTAGTTGCTTCTGATCAGTTTTTGTTGTCCCTTAATGGTCATCCCAAAAGATGATTGGGAGGAGAGTAGGGTCATTGGTGAGTGACCAGAATTCGGCCGTGGTGAGTAACAGTTCCATGACTCCCTTCTCTGCCCTAAATCACCTCTTCATTTTGCAGTAGGGGTGGTTTCCTGGGCCCCAGCTGAAATCCAGAAGCCTATTCCTTCACAAGGAAACTTGGCCTGCCTCTCTGGCTGCTTCACCAGGAGGGGCTCAGGGGAGAAGTGGTGGGAGGCCACTGCAGGACTAGGTCCCTGCATTGGCTGCACACACAAGCTGTCTTGAGCTGGTTCACTCACAGCCCTGCATGTGGCTTGAAAGTGTTCGCAGTCCAGAAGCCAGGATACCGCAGCCTGTGGAGTGTCCTGGATGGGCTCTCCTCAGTCCGATCATGCTGACCTTGGGTGTGGATGGCACAGGTACTGCTTCTCAACAGGAGGTGGGGAGAAGCCTGTTAACCATGGGAAGACCTTTCTGTGACAGCAGCTTTTTCCTGTTCTGCCAAAGTGTCACTGGGCTTTTTCCAAGTGATGTAATTACACATCCTCTCCAATTAGTTTTTAAAAATGTTTGGAAATACTGTGGTGCAGTCTCTTTTATCTCTAGAATCTATGTGAATTTTATTCCTCCCCACCAATATAATGACAGTTTTTGCTCTTAGATCTTTGATCTACTTTATTTCATCATCTTCACTGAGTACACCTCCCATTTTCGTCGGGGGGTGAGGCAGTTTGACAGTCTCTCATTCTAGCTCACTAAGATTTTTGATGGTCTTCATGGGGACGTTTCCCTTCTTAACTGTTTAGGGTCCCTTCCATAGCTCATTTAGATGGTGTGAAACCCCAGGGACTGATATCTCTGCAGTCTACATCACCTGTATGTATGTACGAATGAAAACTAAGACACCCCTCCGCCCCCCACCCAGCCTGTGAATCCAAATGCAGACTGTTTGCCGTGCCTCTTAACTGAGGTGGCCCTGTTAGATAAGGAGGTGGGTCCAAGAGAGGACATGTACCCAGGACACTGGCCTTCAGCATGGTCTGTGGAAGCGTATTCCACTGACAACCTTGAGGGGGCTGCACTGGACTCCAGGAATATTTGGTAGGAATTTAGAGGGTGCGTGGGCCATTAGTGCCTCTCTTCTGGACTTAATCCACAGCAGTGAAAATGAGTCTGATTTTAGGCAAAAGAATCCATTTCCAAATCAAAATACCACAACTCTGTTTCTTCAGTAATTTACTGCTCAGAAGAGATTCCTATTGACATTTGTAATGTTTAGATTCATTTAGTTGGGTTATCTTGTCAGTGATGATGACATTTTTTTAATAGACTTTACATTATTGTGTCTTTTATAACCTTTCCAAAAGGTTGGGTTAGAAGATGTCATATTTGGTGTGCACATGGACTTGTTAGCTACAGCTGGGTGGCCTCTGTGGCCATGGGTGGGGTTCCCTGCAGAATTGGCCCTGCTGAGTTCACCTCCTCTTTGGACCTAACTAACTGGTTAGGTAGAGTGCTCAAGTACTGCTCCAAGTGGAGAAGAGTCCCTTTGGTGGCTTGCTGGTTGCATTGCATCCACAGTCACCCCAGGAAACCTCTATCTAGCTCCTGCCCCAGAGCACAGTGTTCATTAAGATAGTTGACCTCCCTGATGTTTTTTCCCTTGTAACATCAACATGCATATATTTAAATCTTGGGCATCAAAAAAATTCGAGAATTAGACTTAACAGACGGGTACGAATTTTGCCACTTCATTGATTGAAGGTTTTGCAGCTTTCATTTGCCACCAGCCTGGAGTTGACCATGAAGAAAGTAAGGTCGTGGATACATGCTTCTCTCACCTATGAGGGTGAGGGGTGGGGGTGCTGCAGAGAAGTCCACAGACAAACGTGCCCTGTCATTGGCTTCAGTTAGCAAAGTGTTTGGGTACAAACAACGTGGCTCAGAGTGAGCCTTCCTGGAGGGGTCAGGTGGTTTGTTGGTGGCCTGGGAGTTTCTCGAAGAGCCACCATTCCCTGCACCAGCCCTGGGTTTGGTGCCACACAGAGGCAACTGGATCACCGGAGGCACCGGCAGCTCCAGATGTGGATGTGGGGAGTGAAACGTCTGTCCACCTTCGGCTTCATCATTAACTCCAGTGGTTCGGGACCAGTTCTTCATGGATTAGGACAGCCACCCCAGCACAAAATTCAGGTTTCAACTTGACTTTGAGAATCCTAGATAAGCAAACCCAGGAAGGGCCACCTGCCTCCATTTGCATCGTTGAGTTTTCTGTATCCATTTTGGAGGGTTGTATGTATTTCGCCATTACCTTTATGGTCTCGGTAACTCAGGTGTTGGGCTTCAGTAAGGGGAAGGGTAGATAATCTGAAAAACCTTCCCTATCTGGGACTGACTGACCAGCCGGCTGTGCTGCTGCCATGCACAGTGTGAAGTCGGCACTGAGGAGCACCAGTGCCACCTGGAGTGGTATTTGGGAAGTATCCGTGTTTTCAGATTAAAAAATAAGGCTGCAATGTATTTTTTTAAAACTTCATTTTTAAAGTATGCTTTGGAGTGGAGCGCAAGCAGAACATTCCTCTCCTGTACTAACATCTTGGTTTTCCACACTGGAACTATCTTGGTCATGAAGAAACAGACATGTGGGAACCTTTGTTCTCATGTCTGGCTTAGTATAGGAAAGAAGCATTTCCTTATATTTCAGCCCTGCTGTTCACATAATCACACAAAACTTGGTGTCCAGACACAACGACACCTGGGAGTTGGTGGTCAGTGACTGCCATGTCCCCAAGACAGCACAGGAAACGGGGTGGTTCATGGGACACCTGTGCCAAAGGGCTTGCTGCCACTTGGCATCTGCAGACAGCCTTGTTTGGCACAGTTAGGAATACCTTTGGAAAAGAAGTCGGTCAGACTCATTGGACCATGCAAGAAGCTCATTATTCCTTAATTTGAGCTTTCACAGTGAACGTAGCTTTTTAATGCTGTTTTCTGTCATTAATTATCCGGAGAGTTGCACACTTCTGGCGGGGGGGGGGGGGGCAACCCCTTAGACAATACTGAGTATTTTCTTAAATAAGACATGTGCCATCTTCAGTGGTCCTATTATGAACCAGTTTATAGCCGAACAGTCAACAGGACCTATTGTCCTTGTGGAGCTTATGGCTTCACACTTCCTTATGCAGTCTGCTCACACTTACATTTGGGAGTGAGCTGTACAACTGCTTGAAGGGTGCACTCCCAGGATTTCTCCCAACATAGACCTCAGGGTGCACTGGTGCCGCCTAGTGGTGTTAACAGTGCCATGCTTTTTCTGCGCTGTAATCAGATCCCACTTTTCCTGCTTACTGGGAAAAGCCAATTAAGAGTGTGATGGCCTATTTTCATAGCCACGTACTGCTTGGCTTATTCCCAGCGACGTGTCTCCATAATGAGTGGCTACAGCACTTAACAGCAGTTGTCCCTCCTGTAAACACGTTTTAACTGGACACCTTCAGGCTAGTACCGGTTCCTAAAGCTCTCAGGATTCCCCAAAGCCCTTCAAAGAGGACTCGTGTCGGGGCAGCCCTGGCTTGCACCTCCAGCGTGCTTGCTGCCAGGACATCAGGTGGATGTGCTGGGGCTTTGGTCCCTGCATTGCCTCCATTGGCCAGTGCTTTCTCAGCTGCTAGTCAGGCAGAGAGTGGCTACACCTGAGGACGACCATCATATCTTGAGACTAGGCAAGCCTTGTGTTTTGTAGGGTGTTGCTTCACTAGTGATTAGATTCCTCGCCCTTGAATATGTTTACGGTGGTGGTGGTTATTGTTGAATTGAGCACTGACTCAGCAACCCTATAATGTTTACAGTGTAATACAGTGCATTTGGGGGAGGAATTTGCAAACTTTGATCAAATACTCCTGTGTTGAGCCACAGTTGCTGTCATGAATGCAGCAGAGCCCTTCCTTACATGCTGTGGGACGAGAACACAGTAGTTCTTGGAGCTGTTTCTGTAGGCAGCATCTCCTGTGTGCTGTGACCTTTTCAAAGTACACCCTGCTTTCCATGGGGTCGACTACTTGGGGGCCTTCTGCCAGTGCTGTAGTCAACCCCATTTACGTAATACGTGGCACAGGTGAGGGGGATTGGAGGGGCCTTAAGGCAGAAGTGAGCTCCTCAACTTTGAGTAGGCTGCATTCCTTGGGGAATGGAGCCTGGCCATTTAAGGCACATGTAATGGGAATGTCTTGAATTTGGTTTTCCAGGGAATGCATTAATTTTTAATCCAGTGTAAACGTTACACATAAGTCACCCTGTTTATATTCAGAAACAAACATTAAAGACACTGATGACCTGAGTCACATCACAAATGTCCTGAGGTTATATGATGGGGAACCTGGGAGGCCAGGTTTTGAGAGTTAAGTTTACATAGGACCATCTTGAAGGCTCATGCTTCACCTGGCTCACCATGCCAGGGGGAGGCTGGTAGAAGGGGAGGGGCTTGCTGACTGCTGGGCCTTAAGCTTTCACACTTTTCTCCCACCGATTGAATTGCACCTCTGAAAAACAATACCCACCTGCTAGGGTTGACTGGTAGCTCCTTTGGTGAGACTGCTTCAGAGGTGCAGAAGGTCATTGTTCCTACTCGCCTTAGTGCTGTGGGGGTGGGAGTGGAAAGGGATTTGAGAGATTTCCACTTCAGTGGGCTGGTCTCATGAAGATGATTCTAGTCCAGAAGCCCTAGCAAAGTAAAAATACCAAAGATTGAAATCAGCCCTGAGTCTTGTGTCTGTATGGTATGTTTTGTAGGACTGTAAAACTTTATTATAAAATAGAGCCTTGGGCCCCTGGCCAGGAGCAGTAGTCCTGAGGGTGAGGGCTCTTGCTGATTGGCGGGTCTTCAAGAAAAAGGATCTTCGTAGTTTGTGGGAAGCAAAAAGTGTGAGGAGGAGAAGCAGGGATCTCACTTGCTTGGTGTAATCTTTCAAAAATGGCCAGGATCTCCAGAGAATATCCCTGGTAAGATGCCTGGGAATTCAGGGTAGCTTGCTATTTCCGGGGTGGAGGAAAAGCTTACAGAAGGTCAGGCCCCTCAAGTCATCCTTTGTCATTTGGTCCTTCGTTGAACACTGATCTGTTAGCTCCGGTCTTAGCTCTGCTGGGATTGATGTGCCAGTTCCCTTGGGGCTCCCACCTGCCCTAGGCAGTGTGCTTTTTCTTCTGCACTGCAATCCCAGAGGCACGGTTCAGATCCTCCCTCAAGAGAGAGCTCCTAATGTTGGTGCTATACAGCTTGTGGCCTGGCTTACCAGACACCTGGTTCTGCTGATTGAAAGTGCTGCTGATGTGACCAGCTTTTTAGCCTGTTAATTATCTTGAATAAAGAGGTCTTGTTATTTGGACAAGGTTACCCTTTACTGCTTGTTACTGTGTGCAGAATTGTCACTGGGACATCGATGTTTTTGTGCCACATGTTTATTCATCTTAAAGTAATCAGCATTTACAAACTTATAAACATTGAGGAATAATGATGTCAGTTTGAGGGCTAAGATGCATCTGATTCAGGCCATGGCCTTTCCAGTCACTTGCTGTGCATCTGAGAGATGGACAGTGGATATGGATGACAGAAGAATTGATGCCTTTGAGCTGTGGTGTTGGAGAAGAGCACCGAACAGCCCAAAGAAAAATAAGTCTTGGAGAGGGTGCAGCCGGAGTCCTCTCTAGAGGCAGGGATAAGGAGGCTTAGAGTACTTGGGGCATGTAGCTAGAACAAGCTTTTCCTTGGAGAGGTAGATGATGCCTGGAAGGGTAGGGAGAGTCAGCAGATGAGAGGAGGACCCTCAATTAGGCGGATTGACACAGAGACTGCTGCAGTGGGCTCCAGTGTGTCAGGAAGTGTGAAGATGATGCAGGACAGAACACGGTTCAGATCTTTTGCAGCGTTGTTTTGAGTTGTACTTGGCTTGACGGCACCTGTCAACAAAACATTTGTACTTCATCTTCTTTTTAGTTGGCTTTTGTCCAGAATAACACAGGTACCTGTCACCGCCCACCTGACCACACTTGTCCTCAGCTGGCTCCTGAGAAAGCCAGAGGACCACAGAGGAGGCCTTTGTGTATCAGAAATACCCTTGCATCCTTTGTGGGCAACACTGAAAAGTCGTGCTTACGTATACGTCATCTTTAAAGTCCTAATAATAAAATCACTATTCTAAATCTTGCTTTTTGATTTAACTAACAATTTTAATTAAGCTTGTGCAATAACCGGAGTTTGCTGAGGGAAGTAAAGGTTTGATTTAATGTAATAACATTTTTCCCCTGAAATAAATTGCCATTATCAAACCCTACCTGCAGCCAGGAAACTAAAAGATGATGGAAAAGTCTGCTGTTAGGGACCTCTCCAAAGTACTGAAGAGCAGTGGTGACTCTCTGGAGACTAAAGTGTGTCTGATACAGGCCATGGTCTTTGCAATCACTTGTTATGCATCAGAGAGTTGGACAATGACCAGGGAGGATAGAAGAATTGATGCCTTTGAGCTGTGATGCTGGAGAAGAGTATCGAATGTACCATGGTCTGCTAGGGAAACAAACAGATTCATCCTGGAGAGGGTTAAACTGGGCGGCTCCTTGGAGGCAAGCATTCTGAGGCTCCGTCTAACATACTTTGGACATGTTGTAATGAGGGACCGGTCCTTGGAGAGGGACATCATGCTTGGTAGGGTGGAGAGACAGCACAGGAGGGGAAGGCCCTCTGAGGTGGGTTGGTTGATTGACTGGGGTAATTGGGATGGGTGTTTCAGAGACAGTGTGACTGGCACAGGACAAGAGCAGAGTTTAGGGCTGTTGTACATAAGGCCGCTATGAGTCTCAAGCGACTCGACGGCACATCATAACAACCTGCAGCCTCATCTCTGTACTTCTTTACTGAATTTTACTATTTTAACATCATTTTCTGTTATAAATCTGATAGAGTAATACTAGGTGTGCTGGTTAACTTCAAGGTGTCCCTGTGCTGATTTTGTGATGCACCTGCTTCTGTTTTTACAGCTGTGAAAGACGACCAGCGGCCAAGGGAGAAACCAGCGACCGCTGTCAGCATACCCAAGAAATTGGCCCCCGTGCTTGGTAAGCAGCCTGGGAAGCTCGTTCCCAAGAAGTCACCTACTTTCACCCACGTGTCAGCAACCAAGCCGCTTGTGAAGAAGTCCCCCTCGGCCTTCAAGGGTACAATTCCCAAGAGGCCCTGTCTCTCAGTACCCACGGGCAGTACATCTACTGCCAGGCAGCCAGGTGTGGCACCTGCAGCAGCATCCGGCCCTCGGAAGGTGCTTGGCCCTTCTGCTGCAGCTGTGACAGGAGCTATGAGGAAGCTAGTGGCTGTGTCTGTACCTGCGCCCTCTCCAGCACCTGGGCGTCTTGGGGCTGCAGGGCCCACCCCATCACAGCCAAATTCTCAAATTCGGCAGAACATACGACGCTCGCTCAAAGAGATTTTGTGGAAAAGGTGGGCCTTTTCACCTTTTAAGTTGGAATTTCTCTCTGTAAACCATCATCTTTCAAGGGTGTAGACATGGGCACAGTGTGGTTCATGGAGATCTCTACTCTACAGAGTCAGCGACAGCGATGACCTCATCATGACTGAAAACGAAGTGGGCAGAGTAGCCCTCCACATTGAGAAGGAAATGTTCAACTTGTTCCAAGTGACAGACAACCGCTACAAGAGCAAGTACCGCAGCATCATGTTCAACCTCAAGGATCCTAAAAACCAGGTGTGTGCCCTGGAGCCTCTCGGTTCCAGCCACAGTTGTAGCTGGAGTGTCACAAGCAGTATCGAGATGTGGCATCTGAGCTCTTTTTGTCCCTTGAGTTTCCTGGTCGGCTTGTCAGATGTCCTGCCTCCTGGTCGAAGCTTTTCCCATCTGATGGTGTCCTTAAGCCCATCATTCGTTCTCCACACCTGGCGGTGCTTCTAGTGCTGTCAGCCCTGCTCCAGCTGCCCAGTCAGCTGCCTGCTGACTGCACAGGTTTGGCTCTGTGTTGGAGAGGACAGCTCCACCAGCCTGTCTGCCTTGTTTCCCTACTAACAAGTACTTCCCCTCTCATGCTCATGAACAGCCTGGCAGGAGCCACTGATAGCACTGAACAAGAGGACTCAGTCACCAGGGGACAAGAGGCCTCCCACTCCCATTTGGTTAAGACAAAATGGGAGGAGGAGGTGCCCACCTGCTTGCACTGTCTCAGCTGGAGAATGTGCACCACTCATACCCTGCCTCCCAGGCCGACACCTAAGTGGTTGCTTCCCCCACCTTGTGACAGACTGCCCATGTTAGAGTAGGGCTGGATTCACCCATCTTCCTAACTGCAGCCTTGGCTTGTCTCCTGTGTTGTCTTCATGGGTAGAGCTTGCCAAGGAGGCTTTTTTAGCAGAGCTATAACAGCATGGACCATGAAATTGGCCTGTGGCCTTGGCCCTTCTGGGCCCCTACTTGCTGTGTACCGGGTGCGGGGCTAGGCTCAGGCTAAGTTACATTCTCCACAGCTGCTCACATGCACATGTTTGAATGTGGGACTAACAAGTGTTTGTTTATAGGGCCTCTTCCACCGTGTGCTCCGTGAAGAAATCTCTTTGGCAAAACTTGTCCGGATGAAGCCAGAAGAACTCGTATCTAAGGAACTTTCCATG
>NW_006399943.1:4697868-4698287 GCF_000299155.1 Elephantulus edwardii | reverse complement strand
AGGTCAGGTTTCATCATCAGAAGATGAGCCGGCTCAGAAAAAACCAAAGCTGTCGACTTCTGCCAAGAAGGAGGATATCAGGTCCAAGTACGATCTCCCTCCCTCTGAGCCTGCTGCTCACGCCGACAGAGGGGTGTCAGAAAGCCCCTGTGAGGTCACGGCTGAGCCCCACACAGATGCAGAGAAAAGCCAGGCCCCTGCTCCTGCAGGCACTGACCATCTGGAGCCACTTCCCTTGCAGGACTTTGCCTCCTTCTCAGCCTCCTGTGCGGGCTCAGTGGTGACCACAGTCACAGTATCTGGCCGAGACCCCAGAACTGTTCCAAGTGGTGTGGGTACAGTCCTGGCTTCTGCAGCAGCCCACCCTACCAGCTGCCTCCTCTCAGAAAGTGCCCACTCAGCAGAAACCAAATCAGAAG
>NW_006399943.1:4691515-4697348 GCF_000299155.1 Elephantulus edwardii | reverse complement strand
CCCCATCTGGAAAGGCTTCATCAACATGCAGAGCGTGGCAAAATTCGTCACAAAGGCGTATCCCGTATCTGGGTGCTTTGATTACCTCAGCGAGGTTAGATCCCTGTGGGGGTGTGGGGGTGTGCATGTGTGCACCTCATACAGGAGGCGTGACACCAGAGTCCTGTGTGCCCAGCCTTCCACACGTTCAGCATGGTGACCCACGAGCTGAACTTCTCCTTGCTGTGATCCACAGGAACAACAGTGGTTGTGAGCTAAGCAAGGTGGTCACTGTCCTATCTGAATTACTGCTGAGAGACAGCACATAGTTTCTCATCAGTGGTCTCTAAGTGTAATCCTTTGTGTCAGTCAGAGTCACCCAGCCTGTGCTGAGCACAGTACTGTCATGCTCTGCTGTGTCAGTGCTTTTCTCAAGTCTTGAATCTCTGGTGACTCAATGACTCTATATGTTTCTTTGTAAACACGGTTCTTCTGCCAGTTCTTGACCCAGGATGCCTTCTCTCTCTCTAGGATCTGCCAGATACCATTCACATTGGGGGAAGGATCTCACCGAAGACAGTTTGGGATTATGTTGGCAAACTCAAATCTTCTGTTTCTAAGGTATTTGCTCATTATGCCATCTTTAGTGAAGGAGAGCTTTCACTGAATATGTCTCTTGAATATTTAAAGTATCGGTCTGTAGTTTACTGGCTATCCCAGGTGACTGCTTAAATGTTTAGTGGAGGAGGCTGGTACCTGTAGTTGGAGAGTTAGGAGCAAGTGATGTCTCTTCTTAGATCAGACTAGGAGATGCATGTTCTGGTGGTAGGACTGAAAAAAAGGAAGTAGGGAGTGAGGACTTGTCTTCAGGAGTCAACCTCCTGGGCCTGGGGTCTTTTGTGGCCCCTGAGGCAGAGCTACTGTGTGCTGTCTTCACATGCAGTTTCCCTTGGACATTGAGCTCATTTGGTCCCACACTTAGAAGTTTGCATCATGGATGCTGGAAAGCAGGCACTAGGCTGAGCACACACTGTGCCAACATGTGCTGGCTCACTCTCCTCATGGGCTGTCCCATGATAGCCTCACAAGCTGTAGGCGCTGAGAGTCTGAGGAGCATGAGGCCAGGGCCCACTTGAAGTATGCGACTGGACACTGCTTTGGAGGTTTGGGCGGGAGCTCTTGTGCAGCAGTCCCATCAGTGTGTCCTCTGTGTGTTTGTATCACAGGAGCTCTGTCTGATCCGTTTCCATCCTGCTACTGAGGAGGAGGAGGTGGCCTACATCTCTCTGTACTCGTATTTTAGCAGCCGAGGCCGTTTTGGGGTTGTCGCTAATAACAACAGGCACATCAAGGACCTCTACCTGATCCCACTGAGCGCGAAGGACCCTGTCCCATCCAAACTGTTGCCCTTTGAGGGACCAGGTAAGCTCTGGCTCTGTAGGTGATGACTAGGTACACTGATAACCAGGCGCCCCAGGGAGACAGGCCCGCACACCCAGCTATCCTTGTAGGCGCAGAAGTGGGCCCTGGAGGCACCCTCATCCTTAGCATACATGGTCCTTAATATGTGGGACAAGTCTCCATTTCAGTGGGGTATATACAGCAGTAAGGCTGTGTGGGAACCTTCTGCACAGGCTCGGTGGGGTGTCCTTATCGCCAGTCTCGTCCAATTCAGTGGGAGCCAGTGTCTGGAGTGATTCCTTACCTCCAAGGCTCACCTCATTAACCGGCACTGGGACTTCCAGGAGACACTTAGAAAGCAGTAGTTACTAGCACTAGAAATAATTACCTTAAAATTGTTCACGTAACATCTCTTTCTTTGGCAAATTGGCATTCTGTCTGCCCATTTTGAAAGATTGCTTATAAATTAACGTTAAGAAAACCACTTCAAGTCCTTTCAAAGGCCTTGAAGTGATCTGGGGACACAGACTGTGTGGTGAGTTGAGAAGGTGAAGTGCATGCCCCTCATCTCTGTGGGGTGGACCCCCTGTGACTTAACAGGGGCTGCCAAAGCTGCCCAGACAGAACCTACAGTGAACTTTCTAACACTTTGAAACTCTTAAAGTACTTTCTTCTACAAGTGTGGCCGACACCCTAAGCTCTGAGGCAGTCATGGTGTGATCCGGAGCCCCTCAGTGTCCTTTTCCCCAGGTGCCAGTCCTTGGCTGGTGGGCCTCTCTGGCCTTGTAGCACTTGGACCTGCATGCTCGCACAACCTTGGCAGGGACGGGCCCCTCCCTGCACACATACCAGAGAGATCCCTGTGCAGAACCAGAGTCTCCTGGCACAAGGCTTCGACTGAAGCTTGCTTCTTAAACACTGGTGGTATGGGATTGTGCCCTCAGAGGCCTTACTAGCCATAATTCCAAGAGTAAATATTAACTGACATGATTCATTGTTTTAATGCCATGTATGTTTAAAAACCAGAGTGCTTTAACATGTCATCTCTAAAACTTTTTAAAATTTAAAAAAGTCTCCTCACTGGTGGTCAGCTGCTGGCTGGCTTGATCAGTGGCCATTGGAAGGAAGCACCCTGTTTTCTGATGGTGAAGAGCAAGAAGCTTTTCTACCTGTGTGCCCAGAACCTTCGGTCAGTCCCAGGTGTCGCCCCATGAGGGCATCTGGCCACGCAGCACACCTGGCCATGCAGTGCACCAGGCACAGGCACTGCTCCCACGTTCGGGAGCAGACAGAGTTTCCTTATCCAAGTGCAGCTCTACCCCCACAAGGGGACATGCCCTGTGTCATCTGATAGCCCTGTATGGGCCAAGCAGGTTAGGGGTCGACTGTCAACCTGGACTCTGTCCTGCCACCACTACTTGGAGAAAAGGGTGGGTGAACCACTCACGGATATCCTCACCCACTTCTCAATGCACTGGTCCCCCTGGTCACCTGAGCATCCCTTGAAGCTTCCACATGGTCTGGAAGGATGGGCCATTACTTGGTGGTTTCTACACAGTAAGGGCCAAATGTGGCTTCTTTTGAAGTGGGAAGAAAGGCTTTAGAAAAGTAATAATCACTAAAGTTTTGGCTATTTAACATAAAGGCATTTCTTTTGTCTGTAAACCTGTTAAAGTTAACATGCTTTTATTTTTCTTTTCCTGGTAACATATTTGACATACAATATTTCACATACTTCCCTTTAATGACTTGACCCCAGCCAAGTGATCTTCATCTGCCTTGTGTTCTAGCTTTGTGTGTGGGGCTCGCTGTGCTGTGACACATTTGTCCTGGTTTTGTCTTTGCAGTCGATGGTGCGGGTGTGTGTGTGTGTCTGCAATTGATGGGGGGGGGGTGTCTCTGCAGTTGATGTGTGTGTCTGTGTCTGTGTCTCTGCAGTCCATGGGGTGTGTGTCAGTGTAGTCATTGGGGTCTCTCCAGTCCGGTGTGTGTTTATGTCTGTGCAGCTGGTGGTGTGTGTGTCACTGTGCAGTTCAGGGTGCTTGTGTGGCTGTGTCCACACACACCTCCCCTCACCTACAGTAGCCTCTTAGGTGTGTCTGCACAGAACCCTTTGAGAGGGTGGTAGTGGGACTGTCTGAGAATACATCTGCACACCACCATGGCCACTGCCCACAGCAGTCTGCTCATATGAGTGGCCCTCATTTTGAAAAGAGGGAGCTGCACCGCCTCATGCCTGCTCAGGACCAAGATTCCGAGGCCAGATGCTCTCTGAAGGGCCTTTGTGGAGGGCTGGTGCCTGGATGCAGCAGGCCCCTGTGCTGAGTGCTGCGGACGTTGTCACCGCAGGTGTTTTAAACCCATCTCAGACCTGCGATAGGACAGGTCCCTTGCCCTGAGCCCTGCTGCTCACTCCCAAGAAACACACAAGGGCAGAAAACAGCCTTTCTTGAGTCCTCTCCTGCCTGCCAGTCAGTCCTTCCCCAGTGCCTGGCTACACCATGACAATGACCATGGAGATTGGCTCACCACACAGCTCGTTAGGAAGATGGTTCTCACCCAGGTCATCTGTCCTGTCTGTGGCCTGTGCATGTTCCCCATGCAAGTCCACTGTGGCTGCAAGAGGCCTTGGCCCCTTGTCCCTGGCAGGGAGGTTCTAGTTCTTGTGGAAGCCAAGCGTGCAGGTGGATAACAGGTACCTTAGAGCTGCATGCTGCTCACTGGTTCTCAGAGCACACAGCCCTGGTTCTGAAGGCATTGCTGGGGCTTGCATTTGGAGTGCCCATGGAGGAACTTTAGATTTAGGAGACATAGGTGTGCAGTAAAAACATTTTTAACAGGAGAAGGAGCCTGCTCCCTGTTTTGGGGTCTTCAAAGGGAGCCTCTCTGATACAGGAAAGAACAACTTAGAATGTCAGATCTGTTGGGTGTTGTTTTTTCCCCCACATTTGACTGCATGCTACATTATCTGGTAAGTCCTGCGCCTTGAAACACAGGTCCACATCTCAGCCTTCATATAACAGTAGTGTTGCACAGAAATTGTAATCAAAGTCAAAAATAGCACTGAATGGAATGTACTACTCTTCTTCAAAATCAATAAAATTGTTTTGTGGAAACTGGTCATGTTTCTTTACATGAGCTGTTTGTGGCTCCTGGGCACGAGCCCCTGGGACACGCTCCTCAGCTGTGCACCCAGCATCAACCAAGACCGTCGGAGCATGGCTACAGCCTCATCAGCACCTTACTTGCCTGCTTGGCATGTCCAGTGGCCTTGTAAGGGCTGAGGGGGGTCCACAAGAGGGTGTGTGTGTGGGGGTGTACTTGATGGGGAGAACCACTGTTTCCACTGTCTTTGCCAGGTTTCTTTCTCTCTGAACAGGTCCAAGTTGATCACTGTTGCTTGTTAATTCCCACACCATTTCTCTCTCCTGGCAAGTGTGCAGTCTTGTTGGGTGGATTCAGGGCATCTGAGGTCTTTCCTTTAAAATCAGGAGTAAAGGAACACACCAGGTAGACTTGGGATAAGAGTGTCTTAAGAGCTTAGAGTTGCAAAGCAGTCTTGCCTCTAAGGGACATACTTTGGTGGAGTGAAGCCTTGTCGCTGCAGACCAGCTGTGATACATGCGCTAGGAAGTAACGTGGCCCTCTTTGGCCCATCAAGAACTGCTTACCTCACCACCCCTACCTCTGGCTAAGACACCTGAGCACAAGCCCTGCTGTAACTTGTCTGTGACAGTGATGTCACACACATCTCACATCTGCCCCCTTTAGGCTCCTGGCCGTGCGTCTCTCCTCACCTAGTGTGAGGCTGGGCTGCACCGCCGCAGAAGCCCTGCAAGAGCCACGCACAGCACATCGGGGTGAGCAGCATCTGGGTCAGCACCTGATAATTACATGTTTGTAAGCCTCATGGTTACCCCAAGGGGAGTGGGGAAGGAGGCAGCCTTGCTGCTCATGGAGAGCTTGTTAGGGAACCCCAGACCCCTTTGGTACTGAGGCCCCTTGCAGCCCTTCCACCCACACACCTCCAGGACATGGACATCCAATTAGGTGCAGCTGAAGCCAGCAAGCCCCTTGGCTGGAGTGAGGTTCCCAGAGGAGGCCTTGCCCCTCAACATGGAGCCAGCCCGGGCACTTCCAGGGGACTCCTGAGCTAACCTAGCTGTGGGGCCAGTGGGCTCGTTCAAACTGCACCTACTCCTTGAGTTCAGTAGAGTTGATGAGTCAGATGAGTGGATTTGTCACAAATAAAGCTTTGTCCAAGGCACTTGTGACGTAAGAATTCCTGCAACTGTTCCATTAAGTATTTGATCCCGGGTAAGATGTGACAAAAAGAAAGGTGATCCAACTGAGTGTGGAAACTACAGAGCAGTGTCATTGATTTCACATGCAAGCAAGATTCTACTGAAGATCATCCAAAAACGATTAGAACAGCACATCAGCAGAGAACTGC
>NW_006399943.1:4662252-4690543 GCF_000299155.1 Elephantulus edwardii | reverse complement strand
GTCTGACATACTTTGGACATGTTGCCAGGAGGCACGGGTTCCTTGGAGAGGGACATCATGCTTGGGAGGGTGGAGGGACGGCGCAGGAGGGGAAGACCCTCTATGAGATGGATTGATTCGGTGACTGGGTTAATTGGGATGGGTGTGTCAGAAGCAGTGCAGTTGGCGCAGGATAGAGCAGGGTTTAGGGCTGTTGTGTATAGGGTCGCTATGAGTCGCAAACGACTCGACGGCACATAACGACAACAACAAAAAGATGTGACTTTCCAAATAGATGTATATTGGCCCAATTTGAAATCTTGTGAGAATGTCAAGCGAGCTTGACTGGATTTAGGGCTTTGTTAGAGACCCCAGTAGCTGACATACTTGAAAGAATGCCTGGCCACTCCATGCCAGCCTCTGGACCACCTGATCTTCCAAAATGATTAAATATTAGTGACAGCCCCCAGCAGCACCACGACCGAGACAGCCTGCTTTCAGTTGGGCACACTGGGGTGTTGGAGGGTGGTTGGCACGGAGCATGGTGGGTCCCCTTTGTCCCCTTCGCAGGGTGTGTTAAGAGTTGGGCAGTGTCCTGGTTGAGGGCCAGGCCGCAAGCCCGGGCCACCCTGTGCTCATTGTCAGGCCAAGATCCATGCCCTCCATTCTATTGCAGGGCTCCTAATGCTGTGGTTCAGTGTCCAGAGCCTCTTCACATTTGGGACCTGTTAGCAGATCTTGGTCCAGATAGCCTTGCTAGGCTCACGTAATTACCAACCCGATCTCTGCCTTTGAACAATCCAGAAAGTATTCACCAAGCAGAGGGCTGTCACATTACGACAAGTACTATTTTTAGTCTGTGGTCTGTTTGCTGTTACTAAGAAGTGAATTTCAGCCTTTCCATATTTATTTCAAGGAGGGAGGTCTATCCACTGAGAATATAACTTTCTAATAAATCTTTTTTACCTTTAGAGAAAAAAAATTTTGTGGGTTGTGTGTTAGATTATGATAGCCAGCCCCTGTGGTACCCACCATGCCCGCCTGGCAACCCTGGGCCACAGAGAGGCTGTGAACAGGCCCTGGGCTTACCATTTGCATCTCAGCTCTCGTTTGCAGCCTGTGATGTCAGGTGATGCCCCCTGGGGACCCATGTGTGTCAGCATCTCTGATTCCTTGTGGACACATGGGGAACCTTAACACAGACCCTCTAAACTAAGATGTGGGTGCTTCGCAGCTTTGTGAAAGAATTCCCCTTGTAAACAAAAACTAGATAAAGCGTCATACCAAGTTTAGTTTAAGTAACAATCCCATAACCTGTGTCTTCTGTAACCCAGTTGTCGTACCTGAATTGATAATTACTGTTTTTCAATAACTCATGCCATTGAAACAGCTCCTGCACTCAGTATCTGACTGCTGCAGAGAATGGGCAGCCTGGCTTGATGTGGCGAGGGGCAAGGGCACCGTAAGGGCTGTAAGCGTACTGCACACACACACACCCAGTATTAATGTCTGCCGGGGCTGTTGATTCTTAGAACTTGTACTAACTTGACATGCACAGAACTAATGCTCCAGGACTGCAGGTTTCCCTGGCATAGTTAGGTTAGTGGGTCAGTCTCCGACTTCCACAGCTGGCCTCTCCTTAGGTGATGTCACCGCTGGCAACAGGAATTCCTTACCCCTAGTGACCACTAAAAATCTTTGATTTCTAGCTGTTTGCTGCTTTTTTGTGTTCATGATACCCTGTAATGTGTGTCTTTGGGGACTGAGTGAGAGGTGGCATTCTTGTGGTAATGTCCCCTGCATCTTCCTTTCTCTTTACGATGGAGGGACCACACGTTCTTCCTATTAGCTGATGGACATTTGGTGCTTTGAACTCCTGGGCTTTGTGCAGACTGTAGCAGTGGAATTACAAGGTGTCCATGCCATCATCACTTTGGAATAGGCTTTTTTTAAGAAGTCCTTTTCCTTCACATTTCCTACATTCTGCTCAGAGGCTGTTGAATCTCTCATCTCAGTGCCCAGTTCCACTCAGCCCCTCAGGATGGCCAGGAGTCCACTGACTTCTGCAGAGCCAAAGCAGTGGTCATCTTCCACGTCAGCAGCCTCGTTCCTCTACAGCTTTATCTTTGACCTCAGGAACTAGTGAGTCTAGTAGCTCATGTTCTCTTGATCCTTGACGGTGTGGAAAGATCGTCCCTAATGCTAAGGTCATTTAGAGTACTTGGCTTTGTTCAGTGACTGAGAAACTAAGAACAAAAACCACTGTTGCCTTTCTGGTACCTTCATGTGACAGGAGTCAAGTAAGAAAAAAATCACTAAGACATGGGTCTGCAAACATCCTTGCTGTAACCTTCGTACCCTGTGGTCAGAAGCGGAGATTGTGCTTGGCCTTACCCCACCAGCACAAGAGGACTGTTGAGTGAAGCTGGGCCCTGACTCTGTGACCTTGGTCTTGGGGTCTGTGGTCTCCCACGCCACCATGAGGATGAAGGTGCCTGTGGTTCTTGGACTCCGCTGCAGTTGGTTTGGGATTAAACACTCATTTCTTATCAGTTTCTTTCCCAGACATTGGCAGTGCATTTCCCACCACTACTAACAGTAAAATTTCATTTTTAAGGATAACTAATTTAAGTTCTAAAATTGACAACTTTTTTTTTATTTTGTCAGGTCTTGAGTCACCACGTCCAAATATCATTCTTGGGCTAGTGATCTGTCAAAAAGTGAGGCGTCCTTCAAACACAGGAGACCTGGACCGGATGGAGGAGAAGCGGAGTCGACTTCAAATGCCAGAAGATGGAGAGGCCTCGGCCTACCCCAAGGTGGTGCCCACTCCCCAGGCCGACAGGAAGACCTCCAGGCAACCGCTCTACACCTCAGACCTTGCTGCCAGCACCACGCCACCCGGCTCCCCACCGCCGCCACCACCCCCGCCACCGCCCCCACCGCCGGAACACCCAGGCCCTTCAGTTTCGTCATCTGTGTTAAAAATAATGTCTTCTCTCAAATCAGGGGCCTCAAACACTACAACCCCTGCAACCCTGGCCCCGGCCGTTACTACTGCCCCCTCTGCTGCCCCCTCTGCTGCCACCTCTGCTGCCACCTCTGCTGCCTCAAAGACTGCTTCGCCCCTGGAACACATCTTACAGACTCTCTTTGGAAAAAAGAAATCATTTGACCCCACGGCCAAAGATACTATGGACCCTGCTCCGGCTACTCTCCCAGACTCCAAACCCAGGGTGGAGGATGTGGTGGCAGCCACTCCTCTATTAGACCCCATTGTACAGCAGTTTGGACAGTTCTCCAAAGAGAAGGTGCTGGAAGAGGAGGAGGACGACCGTCCCTATGACCCTGAGGAGGAGTATGACCCAGAGCGAGCCTTTAACACGCCACTGCCCAACACCAACGCGAACACTGAGCACACGGAGCTTGCTGAGCGTGAGGAGGTGGCCTACGACCCAGAGGATGAGACTATCCTAGAAGAAGCCAAAGTCACTATTGATGACCTGCCCAACAGGATGTGTGCCGATGTTAAAAACACTTCTGTGGACCGGCCTGCTGAGTATGTGTCCACAGCCCCTGCCCCGTCGCTGGTGGAGCAGCAAAAGATGCTGGAGGAGCTCAACAAGCAGATTGAGGAGCAGAAGCGACAGCTGGAGGAGCAGGAGGAGGCGCTCCGGCAGCAGAGGGCCGCTGTGGGGGTCTCCATGGCTCACTTCTCTGTGTCTGATGCCCTGATGTCGCCATCTCCCAATTCAGCCCTCACCAAGGCTGAGCTGTTCCAGCAGGAGCAGCAAACCCTGGACCGGCTAGCTTTGCCCTCTGCCACGAGCCAGGCAGCACTCGGAATGGGCACTGAGGCCAGGCCCAGCCGAGACCCTCGACAGGCAAGGAGGCTGGCCACTGAGATTGGGGACAGCGAAGTGAGGCCACAGTCCAGCCCCTCACTCAGCACCCCACCCCCAGGAGACACTCCTGAGGAGAAGGACCTTCTGACACTGGACCAGAATGGACAACGAGGTGGACCCCCAGAGAACCAGACTAAGCACCCAGCAGAAGATGCGCAGCCTTTAAGAGCTGCAGACACGGGAGCTAAGCCCACACGCAAGGTCCTGTTGCCCACGCCCCCCAGCGCTGCCTTCCAGCCTAGCTTCCCCCTGCAAAGCTTCAGCCCTTCTGGAGGCAAGGACCCTTTCTCAGGCACAGCATTTGCATCTCAGGAACAAGCTCTCAGGCCAGTCCCCTGTGAGGATCCAGGAACCACGCTGTTCTCTGAGAACAGCAGCACCTTGGCAACTGAGCTAGGAGGAGAGCACCAGCCCAAAGCCTGTGAGGGGGCCACCACCTTCCCCCTGTCCATTCAGAAGGGTGGCATCCCCCAGCCCCAGCCCCAGTTCCAGGGCCTGCGGGAACCTGCACCCCGCACTTTTGGAATGTCAGGGCTGCATGGCCCCAGCTTCCCTGGACCCAGGGGACCAGTGCTCCCATTTTCAGATGATGGAGTTGATGATGCGGCACGGGGACCTCTGCACCCCCGATTTGGGACCCAGAAGGGACCTATTCCTCCCTTATTCTCTGGGCCACAAGGGCCCTCTCCTTATGGGGACACCAGAGGCCCCTCGCCCTCCTACCTTGGTGGGCCTCGAGGGGGAGCACCACCCCAATTTGAAGAACGAAAAGACCCTCATGGGGAGAACAGAGAGTTCCAGGAAGCCCCCTACACAGAAATGGCTGGGCCCCCCACCCAGTTTGAAGGCCCAGAGCCCACCTCATTTATGGGACCTCGAAGCTCTGCCCCTTTCCAGTTTGGGGGCCCGAGACGGCCGCTACTGTCACAGTTTAAAGGACCCAGAGGAGGACCCCCTTCCTCCCAGTTTGGAGGCCAGCGAGGACCACCCCCTGGCCACTTTGTGGGCCCACGGGGACCCCATCCAAATCAGTTTGAAGGGCCTAGAAGCCAGCCCCCCAGCTTCATGCCAGGACCCCGGGGGATGCCCCCGCAGCAGTTTGAAGAGCAGAGGGTCAACTCCCCACCCAGGTTCTCCAGTCAGCGGGCATCAGCCCCTCTCCAGTACGGGGGACCCCGGGGCTCTGCACCCTTCATGGACAAGAATGAGCAGGCCCCTGCTCGCTTCCACTTTCAGGGTCAACCTCCACAGGCCTCAAAGCCAGTCCCCAGGCCCCTGCTGGAGCTGCCCAGCCACCCCCTGCAGCTGCGGAAGGACCGCTGGGACGACGCTGGCCCCTCTGGTGCTGCCAGCAGCCCTGTGCCTGGCCCTGAAGCTGACGCACCTTGGCCACCGGCTGACTTCCGTGAGGGCAAGGGTCATGAGTACCGTGGCCAGGCCTTTGAGGGGCGGCCTCGGGAGCGCTATGAGGCTGGGCCCAAGGACAAAGCCCTGGACGAGCCTGAGGCCCAGCCACCTGATGGCCGGCAGGCTAGGGCCTTTGAGGACAGACGGCGTGAGCGAGAGCATGGAAAGGCGTGGGATCGAGACCGTGGCAAGAACTGGGGTCGAGACCGGGACTGGGACAGACACCGGGACAAGGACTGTGGCCGCGAGTGGGACAAGAGCAGAGAGCGGAGCACCGCCAGGGACAGGGAGCGAGAGTGGGACCGCGGCCGGGAGCGCAGCAGGAACCGGGACAGGGACAGGCGGCGGGACCGTGACAGGTCTCGCAGCAGAGACCGTGACCGTGACCGCGACAAAGCCAGGGATAAGGACCGAGACAAGGGTAGGGACCGCAGAGACCGCAGCCGCAGCAAGGAGCGAGGAGGCCGAGAGCTGAGAGCAGACGCCCCCCGCGGCCCAGACGAGGGAGGGCCAGTCCCCCCTGCCCAGGCCTAGAGCTGGACTGGACGATCCAAGGGGCACGGGAGACTGCTTTTGTGTGGGAAGTCTGGCAGAGATCCTTTTTTAAAAGCCAAGTTTATTAACAAATAATTTTTAATTGACTGAATTTAGCTAAACAAGAATATCCTGGACTTACAAATTACTGTGTATAGTGGTTTCTTACAGATTTTCACATCTTTTTCCATTCTGATGCTTTTGTAAAAAAAAAATATCTAAGGACTCTAATATTTCCGTTTAAAATTACATAAATGGGAAAGTCTACAAAAGCATATTGCTTTGTCAGATTATAAAGTTATCTTTTCCAATAACTTGACTATTGTACATTTTAAGGGAATTTCAGTGGACGCTAAAGCCATACTTTTACTGACATCTCATCTGCATTTCTGTCTTTGCAAAGACACTGTTCTAACCATCTTTAACGTGCTTTTCCACGGACGGGATGATGTCTGGTGGGGGTGTCCTGGGTGGGAACCAGGGAATTGTGCTTGGCTGTTGTAAACAGTATTACTCGCTTGTGTCTGCAACATTGAGAAACACAAAATTTTTAGGTGTTAATTTTGGCATTTTTGTCAAATTTGAGATACAGAGGAAACAAAAGCACATTTTTTCCATTTGAGTCAGTTTTTATATATTGTCATACAAATTTTCCAAAAACATTAAAAATAGCATCGGTATAATAAGTGGGAATTGTTTTCATTTAAATGACCATTTATTGATATTTCCATTTTCCATCCTAAAAAAAGAGTGAGGATAAACCAATGAAGTATATGTTTTCTAGAGGGGGTGTCCTTTGTTTTGAATAATCAAGAGCATCTCTCATATGTAGAGTTCTGCCCTCTGGGCATGTCCAAGGAAAAGCGCATAAAACTTCACACTCTTCTATTTGTCAGGGGATAATTTTTAGTTTTTGTCATTGAAAACAGAACAATACTTGTATAAATCTGAAATGGAAGGTAGATTAGTTGAAGAGGTGCAAACGAAATAGAAATGGTTTCACTGAGGTACAGTCTGCTGCCTGTCGTGTGCTCTCAAGTTGTGCAGATGTGTGAAATAGAGAAAACCTTGCTAATTTATTTGACTGTACAAATATCCTTTGGTATTTTTTTACCTTTTCATAAACTTTTGCAAATGTAAAATTAAACATTTCCATTTGTTCATTGGCATCTACTACTCCACTGTACATCACTACCGATTTTTCTCTTTAGCATAATTATTTAAGTTACAAAAACATTGAGAATTGAGTCCTTTGTGATGACTGATGTCATAAACCAAGGGTCAGCAGGTTCAGGTAGATTCAAGTAGGTGTCAAATTCCTACATCTAACACGATGTGAAAGGTGGTTTTTAACAAAAATGTTCTCATTTAAATACACAAATGTAAAAATCAAGTGTGTTTCTTTAGGTTTACTGGATAGAAATTTCTGTAAATTGTATTTTATAAAATATATCACTGTACATTAAAACATGGAACTTCATAGGTTTTGTTACTTGAAGTAGAATAAACATCTACAGAACATTTGTCAGTGTGCCATCATGCAGCCTTTTTTTTTAAAGTTTGGGGGCTGTCCTGGCCCTCCTCCTTGGTGCTGTGGTGGGCCTGAGCACCTGGACCACTAGTCCAGCATGGAACTTGGTCAGAAACCCTGCTCTTGGACTGGGGCAGATAGCCGGCATAAGGACGGTGCCTGTGGAGGTGGCTCAGGGTCTTGCTGCACCCATCCCGACAGGCTTGCTGGTAACTCACCTCCATGCAGGTTAGCAAGCTGCAGGAACTGGGAGCCTGACCCAAGAACCCCAGTACAGGAGGGGCAGCCTGACCTGAGCAAGCAAGGGGACCGTCAAGGGTCACAGCATGGTGCAGGGTCGACCTGAAAAAGAGAACAGTGAGAGTTGACCTGAATCTACAGGGCCTGGAGCGTTTGTGCTGACAGGACCCTCCCAGTCCCTACATGGAGCTTAAACTAAGGCAAAAGCAGAAGTAGGCTGATGACTCCATGTAAGTGTTAACCAACTTGATGATGCCCAGGTGTGGTGGCTGGACGAAGATCCAGCCAGAGTGAATACACAGGACAAAAGGTGAAAGAATGACCCTTGCCCTTGAGCTTGGAGTCATGGAGGAGGCTGCACATAGGTGGCTCCACCTTTGGACCCTGTGCCAGAACCAAACTCCTCAGTAGCACGCAGACCAAGGCACCTGCCACAGATCTCACCACTCAGTGCAGGCAGGCATGTTGGCTTTCCCTGTCCGGCAACCTGACCCCAGGGTCCAGCTGGAATGTGCTCTGAGTCAGCTGTGGCCTGCACCCACAGCAGCTCTGCACAATTCAGGCTCCAGCGAGAAGGGAGCACCTGGTTGGCCTCTTGTTGATGCCATGGAGAAAACGCTAAGGAAAGAGCACAGATGTCAGCAGGAGACATCAGGGCCTCAAGGGGCTAACACCCCGAGGGGAGACACCCAGCCCTCCCCTTCTGCATGATTGATTAATCCTGTTGCCATAACTTGGGGAGGCCGAGAGCCAAGGCAGTGGAGGGGGCAGTGTGTACCCTAGGTTGCAACTTCTTTCACAAGATGAAGGCACAGTGTCTCGGCAGGCTTATGCAGTACAAAACGCACCTGCTCCCTAACACAGAATAGGTGAGCAGCACCGGCCAGGCTCCAGCTGCTGACGGGCAGCAAGCACCAAAGCCAAGGTTTAATGGGTCCTGCGGCAGGCCTCGCCCACCATAAGGCGACTTTTATAGGTGAGGAATCTTTTTGCAAGGTTAGGAGAGAGGCTCTGGTTGTTAGTGGAGACGGTTTTGAAGATGCAGAGGCTATAGTTCCGGGTGAGCTTGCTTGTTGCCATGGTTACCAGATTGGTTGCCATAGTGACCGGGTTTGTTTACATAGGAACCTGAAGGTTTCTATAGCCACTAAACTTAGACCGCTCTTGCGGGGACCCGTTTTGAAGGTGCACAAAGCTGTTTCAGAGTGACTCATCCTGTTGCCATGGGTTCGGGAAAGGGAGATGGGGGCGTGGGGGACACAGCGTAGGAAGAGGGTGTCTAACCTTAGTTTCCAACTTCCTTTCACAAGATGAAGACACAGTGGGCCAGCAGGCCTATGTAGCATGAAACGCACCAGCTCCCTAACCCCGAAAATGTGAACAGCACCAACCAGGCCCGGGCTGCTGACGGGCAGCAGTCTCCAAAGCCAAGTTTATGTGGGCCCTGTGGCTAACAGCACCCACCTCACGCTGCAATAATGATCATAAAGCGATTTTTGAAGGTGGAGAATTTTGTTTGGAAGACTACAAGAGAGGCTGAGAGGGTTAGAGGCTGGTTTTGAAGATGCAGATGCTATTTTTCCATTTGAGCGAGCTTCTTGCTATAGTTACCAGTGCTGGCTGGAACCTCAGAACAACAGTTGTGCCCATTGATCACCTTGAAGTAGGGAGACACAAGAATAGTCTGAGCAAACCCTCAGCCCATCAAGTCAGTTCCACCTCCCAGCGACCCTGTAGACAGAGCATAAACCACAGGGTCTCCCGTGCTGTGAATCTTTACCAAAGCATACGGCCTCAGCTTTATCCCTCAGGGTGCCTGGTGGGTTCACTGGCCTTGTAGTGAGCAGCAGGGCTCCCTAATCTAAATATGTAGTATCTATATAGTAGCATCTGTCTGTAACCGTGTACACATACAACAACAACATTAACAGCCCGCTGCTTATAAGAAGTCTCAGATCAACATAATCCCAAATGCTTGGCTTGCTGTACAAGTCCATGATTTCTGACATCAATATCTCCTTTTCTCAGTTTCCCAGCTCCTTCATATCCTTTGGTTTCAATGACTCACTAGAAGGTCTCCCAGATATTTAGACCCATTAAGGGAATCAATCATGTGCCTGTAGGTAGCCGGCTGGTTTTAGAGAATCTGCTGAGTGACGAGCCACGATCCTGCAGACTGTTAGTTACAGCACGGCTGGATGGAGACTGAAGGTGTTGCAGGCAGGGGCTGTAGATACTGGTGAGCAGTTGGAAGTTATGTCCCTGGAGAGTGAGCTTCTCCAAAGGATAAATAGTTCCTAGTGTTGAGATACCTTGAGTTTATAAAAGCCTCTAGGAGGATGGGGCTTGTGTTCCACCCTACTTCTCTCTCCTTAATGCAATGATTACTTCAGCAAAAACGAAAGAGTTAACCATTAGCTTAGAAACCCAGACTGTCAATCCTGCATAATTGCTTGTTCTAGTACTATGTAGCCTCCTATAGATCTGTGCTAGGGGACATCATGATAGATGGACAGAAGATTGAGGTTGTCTACTGATGGAAGCCTGCCGTCAGCAGTTACACAGTCCCTGAAGGGGGGAGTAGGGATAAGGAAAAATGAGAGACAAGAGAAAGAGTCAGAGGGCATGCAGTGAATACTGCAACCCCGAGTTTATTATTATCTATCCTTTTATAGGAAACAGAAAAACAACGAAGCCTCAAGGCTGACAATACATTTCGTTTTCCATACCCTCATTTAGCCCTAGGGTTCAAGAAACAGTCAAACCTGGTTTTGTACTGAGAGCAGCAAAGTTTCTCTTGTGGGAACATCTGTCCATATCCTTATCATACAACGGATTGCTTCCTTATATCTGTTACTTAATAATTTTCTAGTGCTATATGAAGCTTTCTATGTGTCTTTTTTAAAGGTTTCCCACAGTCTACAATTCCATTTTTATTTAGTTTTATTTGTGAATTAACATTTAAATATTTTAACATTTAAAAAATTCCATTCATTGTTGCATGTTTTCCTCTCTCCCGCTCTCTCTCCCCAATGCTTTCATTTTACTTGGATTTATAAGAACAGCAGTCAAGAAATGGAAAGACATGTTGCATGTCAAGGACCTCTCTACAGTGCTAAAGAGGAAGGATGTCTGTTTAAAGACCCAGGCGTAACTCATTCAAGCCACAGTCTCTTCTGTTGCTTCTTGTGAATCTGATAATTATTGGACAGTGAGTCAGGATGACAGAAGAATCATTGAAGCCTTTGAATGGTGTCATAGAAGAGTACTGTGCATCCCATAACTTTCCCAAAGAACAGGCAAGTGAGTCTCCCTTGGAGGAAATGCAACCAGGGTGCTCTTTAGAGACAAGGATGAGGAGATTTAGTCTCATATATTTGGGGTATATTTTCAGGAGGGTTCAGTCCTTGAAAGAGACATGCTGGAAAAGGTAGAGAGGTCAGCAAAAGAGAAAGACTGTCGACCATATGGATTGATGTAGTGACTGCCACAATGGCCTTGAATATGACAGAGATCATGAAGATGGGGCAGGATAAAGCAGAATTCACATCTATGATTCAAAACGTTGCTATGAATGCACTTGATGACACTTAACAACAACAACATACAGATTTATTGTTTGAATAAATTTTTTTTCCTAGGGATGAGTTCAGTTCCATGCTCAAAGAGTGGCTAAGGGTAGGTATTTAAACAGCCTCTAACAGGCTGGTAAGCCTGATCTTTTTAATTCTTTTTGTGCTACCTTTATTTCCCATTCTAACCAGTATACTTTGTTCTCTTGGGAGTCCATGGGATGTTCAGTACTCTTCTCCAGCACCAGAGCTCAAAAGGCATTATTATTTTCCTGTCAACCCTATACATTGTCCGACTTTCAGATATGTAACAAGTAATGGAAAAAGACCTTGTCTTGGATCAGGTGCACCTTAGTCTTTAAATTTATATCATTGCTCTTTTGCCCTCTGGGAAGGTGCTTTGTTTTCCTAAGGTCATCTTTATGAACATTCACTTTTTAGTTCATGTGAGTTAGGCTTTTCTCCTAGATTTTGTTACTTACTGTCACGTGGACTGCGACTTATAGGAACCTGAAAAATAACAGATCCGAACCGTGGACTATTCTGTGCCATTCTCACCACCTCTGGTATATGCTCAAGCGTACTGCTAATAATTGTGTCAGTCCATGACATCGAGGACCGTCTTCTGCGCTGACTCTCCACCTTTCCCTTTCCTTTTTCCAAGGATTGACCTGTCTTGAAAGCATGACTAAAGAATGTGGGATTAGCTCTCCCCACCTTGCCTCCAAGTAGAGAACTACCTAATGGGAACTGCGGAACCGCTCAAGTCTCTTTCTGTGTTTCCGCACGGTCCCCATTCCCCGAGCACCGAGGGCTCCGGAAGCGGAAATTGGGTGTGTCTTCCCGCAGGCAGGTCCGTCCTGGCTTCCTCTCGTCGGCAACTGCTGCACTGTGGACCGTCGCTGTGTGTCTCGGCGGGTCCCCAGGTCAGTTCCCGGGGCGAGTTCGCGTGGACGGAAGGGTGTTTGTCCTCCCCGCGGGGGCCGCGTCCCCGCGGAGCGTGTGCGAAATGCCGAGTCTGGGGTCCTGGGCGCCCCGGGGGTCCTTCCCCTGAGTGTCCACGTGTGGTCTTGGAGCGAGTCCCGGAGCTTGAGCGTAAACGGAATCATTGCCCGTGTTTTCTTACAGCTTCAATCTCTCCTTTAAAGTAGATGTTTAAAAAAAGAAAGCGAAACAGATTTTAAAAAATTCTAGGATGAAAATGTGAAATTCAGGTCTGTCCTTCAAACGGAACCTTTTTTTAATTTTTGTCTTACCATTTTTTTTTTCATGTAGAAGAAAAACGTTTAATGCAATAGCTTAAACACAGAATTCAACAAAACCAAAGTCGGTTCAAAATAACATTACAAAGAACTAGAAAGCCTGGAGAGGGCAAGGAACCTCAGGGCAGCCTGCTCTCCCTTCCATCTCCAGGGGACGCAGCCGCGACCACCGGGCTCTTGAACAGCTTGGTCACCTCCCCACAGGAGGTCGCAGCACAGCGAGGGTCGAAAACAAACCCGTCCAGGGCTGAGGCTCTGCACACCCATCGAACGAGGGTCCAGACGAAGGGCACTGGGGCTCAGAGCACAGGGACCGAGGGCAGCGGAAGGGACTGGAGGGCCAGCTCAGCAGGCGGCTTTGGAAGTGGTGGGCCAGGGACCCCCAGCATGTCCCTTGTCTCGAACCTGCACTCGTGCTCGGGGGCCGGAGCGTGCTGGGTCGAGGGCAAAGCCAGGGGACCTCTGTGTGACCCGCTAGCTGCGGAGGTAGGAGGGGGCGGGCAACAGGGCATGGACCTCACACTTCAGCTCTAGAACCGGCAGACGACACGGAGCTTAGAGTAAGCAAAGCCTCTTAGGGGAGAGAAGAGAGTGCTGAGAGCTCGCGCTGAGGCATGCTGGGTCTCGGGAGCAGGCACAGAGGAAGGAGACCCCTGGCTTCTCTGGGTACGGTCAGGCAGAGATTTCCTGCTGCCCCTTTATGGGGGTTTATTTTAAGCTCTGGTTAACTTCCTTCTGCAGCTTCTGTGCAGGACCGTTCTTGGGCTCAATTTGCAGGAGGCTGCTGATGTCCGCCAGGCTGGATTTATAGGCCTAACAGAAAAGAGAAGGGTGTGAGGGGCAGCTGAGCTGGGGACAGCTGCTGTAGGCTGGCCCTGGCAACCCTCACCTGAGCGATACCACCACACACCCCCCTATACAACAGTGCTCGGGTATCTCTTACCTTGAGCGCCTTGTAAGCCTGAGTCCTCTGTAAAACGCCTTCACGGTCTTTCCGTCCAGCTTCAGCGCATCTGTGCAGTCCTTCACTGCTTCCTTGTACTGCTTCAGGGTAGATAGCAGAGCGCTCTGTTGGTATAGGTGGTGGACTCCAGGTTACTACACGAGAGGCTCGCACTGTACTTCTCAGTGGCTGTCTTGTGGTTCCCCTTCTTTACATACTGGTTGCCTTCTTCCTTCAGAAGCCTGGCTCTCTCCACATCGCCAGCACAAGGCACTTTGTTCTTTGCTGTTGGGGTTTCTTTGGGTTTGCTTTTAGCAGGCTCTTTGTGGTTCTCGGAAGGTTTGGAAGCCCATCTCTTCTGAGCTGAAACAGGCACCAAGGGGGTAGGAGGCAGCTTCTGACGCCAGTTGGGCCCAAGTGAGTCCATGAGAACTCTGGTCATTCTGTTGATGCCTTCCAGGACTGACATCATACTCAATCGATCTGCAGCACAGTCATATAGTCGACATAGGCCTGCTGGTACTTCTCCAAAGCCTCATAGGCAGCTGCCCGTCGTAGCAGGGGCTTAACGCTGAAGGGAACCAGGTCCAGTGCCGAAGTGCAGTCTTTGATGCAGTCTGAGCAGTTTCCTTTCTTCAAGTGACACGCCGCTCGGTTGGAGTAGAGAATGCTTTCTTCTTCAGGGTTTGGAGAGCCTGACTTGGTGGAACCTGCCTCCTGCAGCAGCCGCAGCGCACGGCCATAGAGCGTGGAGGCCTCGGAGTACTGGCCGTTGCGGAAGCTTTGGTGGCCAGCAGCGCGGAGCCCCTCCACTGAGTCGCTGGACTTGGGGGTCATTCCGGCAAGAGCCGGCGAGCGGGGCGGGAGGGGCGCGTCCGTATGGCTTCCTGTCTTACCATTTTTAAGCCTCTGATGTACAAGGATGGACCCCAAAACCTGTTCTTGGATGTAAAAAAAATAAAAGTCTCCCACTTTTATTTCAGTAATTAAAGGATAATTATTTTTTTAATGTGTTGTACAAGAGGCATTGCTAGGGTTAAAAAAATAATTACCTGGGGGGAGGGGTGGCCAGGGAGAAAAATGCAGCCATGAATGAATGGAAATCCAGGCTCTGTAAACGTTCAACACGTTGCCGCAAATAACGGTAATACCGAAAAAAAATGTGTTTCTAAGTACGGTCGTCAATTTAAAAGTGTGCGGCAACGTGTTTAAAATTAATAATAATAAATGACCTGCTTGTGTCAGCTTCCACGCCTGTTCTTGTATGTAAGAAAAAAAATCTCCCATTTTTACATAAATACGTAATAATAAGTAAATGATAATTAATTTCACAACTACCGTTCTTATCTATTTGCAAGGTTTTTGGTGGTTTGGTTTTCTGTGGGTTTGTTTTTTGGTTTTTTTTAATCATTCTGGGCAGAAATTTTATATTCTTGAAGATTAACCCTTTCTTCCTTCCATCTTTCCCCATCACCATATGTTTTCTATATTCATTTGCCTGTTCTGGACCCTTCTTTTTTTAAAAAAAAAATATTTTTTTAATTGTGATTTTAATGAAAGTTTACCGGACAGTTGGATTTTTCATTCATTCGTTCCTTGTTGCACATTTTCCTCCCTACTCCCCTAATTCACTTTAAAAAATCATTCATTTTTGCACAGTTTCCTCCTTCCGACCACCCCAGCCCCAGTCCACTTTGCAGTGCACATCTTATTCTGGATTGTTGTCATACAAGTAATACCTAATTATACATGTTGCAAGGAGGGACCAGTCCTTGGAGAAGGACGTCATGCTTGGGAGAGTGGGGGGACAGCACAGGAGAGGAAGACCCTCTATGAGATGGATTGATTCCGTAACTGGGGTAATGGGGGCAGGTGTGTCAGAGATGGTGAAGTTGGCACAAGATAGGGCAGAGTTTGGGGCTGTTGTACAGAGGGACGCTGTGAGTCTCAGGTGACTCAAAGGCACATAACAACAAAAACAACAACAGCATATTCCTTTTTTTTTTTACAGAGGTTTTGGATTTCCATTCATTCATTGTCACAGCATATTCCTTTTAAACCATTCTCCCCCTCATCTGTTCCAATGCAGTGTTCATTATCTATCCAATCTTTTCCTAGTTTCCTCCCAAGTCCCTATATCTGTCTTGTTTTATAACAGCGGTTGTATGCAGTATTTGTCCTTTTGTGACTGAGATACTTCACTCAGCATCATAGCAGCATGCTCCCCCATGTTGGGTTTTTTTTTAGTTTCTTTTTTTCTGTGCCGCATAGTATTCCACTGTGTGATTATACCATCGTTTTTCTATGGATCTTTCATTTCAGTGAGATCATGCACTATTCATCTATTTGTATCTAACTCACTTGACTTCCCATAGTATTTTCAAGATCCACCCACGTGATAACACTTATGAGAACTTGGTTTATGTGTGTCTCTATGGCTACTTATTTTCTTGACCCATTTGAAGCCTATGATGAGTTATTTTGTAGTGAGCCTTGGTATAGAATTACCTGCTTGTGTATCAACTTCCACGCCTTTGAATATCTACCTGTTTGTGTTGTTAGGTGATGTCAAGGCAGTTTTACTCTTATAGCTGCTCCCTGTGACATTTGGCCTCTGCTGTGGACCGATCTGATCTGTAATACTGAAGGACATTCTCCATCCCACCTGCTAGGTGAGTTCAGACTCCCTTATGTTCGTGGGTAAAGGCATGTCTTGCCCTTTGTGGTCATGATGGGGAAAGATGAGCAGTCTCCTGTGCAGTTTACAGCCTCTGAAAACCTGCAGGACCTTCAGCTGTGAGTTAGTTCTGACATGATGGCTCGTAACACCACCACGCAGTGATTAACTGTGCCACCAGCTCTCTTAGAAATGGAAGTTTCTGGGTTCAGGGTAATTGTGTCGTAAAAGTTTTAAGAATGTTGGAATTTTTCACAGAGGCCGTGGCATTTGCCAATCCCACAGCTGTTCCATACTCTCTTTGGTTCTTGATGTTTTTTTTTCTTTTTCTCATAATTAGTCTACTATGGAAATGACAGCTGCAGTTTAGGGATGTCAGGCAGGAACTTGTTATGGGCCAGTTAAGGAAGGGTGCGAGGAGGCCTCAAACTCAAGATGGTTCCTGGATCAGAATGAGGGTGGAATGCTGTCCTATAGATGCTCAAGGGACATCTGTTGATAGAATATTTGTTTCTTAAATGATAGGACATACATCAGCAAATGCATCTCTTCTGTTAATGTCCTTGTGGATCTTGTTAAAACACTTGGATTTTTATTTCAGTACTTTTCAAATGGGGTTTGACGTTCTGCCTACTGGACAAAGGTCCTTGTTAATGTTGCAAATATCATGCATGTGTAGGCATCAGGATGTCAGAAATGTTAGAGATAAGGAGAAAAATGCTTCCTGGGAAGACAGTGGCACAAAGATCATAAATGACAGAGAATATTGACACTGAGAATAGGAAATGGATGATGATAGTTGTGGAGGAGGGGGATGCTTGGTAGGAAGGATTGGAAATAACAGGCTCCTTGGAGAAAAGGTGTATTGTGAGTTTGAAAGACAGAGTTCAGGCATCCTTCTAGATTTCTTAAATCTTAGAGCTGGTGGTGTCAAGTTTAGAGGTTGAATAGCGTGGAGAGCAAGTCAAGCAAAGGAGAACATTTGGTAGCGAAGACTTCAGGAACAAAACCGTCTCCCTACTGTAATGCTAAAAATTGCATGAACCATGATGAATTCCTTGTGAGCACCTGAAAATGTTGAGCAATCTGGAAATGTGGCCATGTGAATATGTAGTAGCAGTGCATATATTGCTGTTTTGTTGTTAGGTGCTGTTGAGTCTCCTACAGCTCTTTGCAACTCCACAAACGACAGATCTGAACCCTGTCCCGTTCTGCGCCATCCTCACCATCCCCAAAACCCTTGAACCTATTGCTGTGTTCTCTCTGTCATTCCATCTCATTTAGGGTCTTCCTCTACTTTGCTGACACTCCACCTTTCCAAGCATGATGTCCCTTTTCAAGAAATAACCTGTCCTAACAACATACCCACATTTAGTAAGATGAAGCTTCATCATCTTTGCTTCCAAGGAACACTCTTGCAGCAGTTTCTCCAAGATACACCTGTTTGTTCTTTTGCCAGTCCATGGAATGTTCAGTACTCCCAACACCAGTTGAAAAGCAACAATTCTTCCTTTCTCATATTCATTCACTGTCCAGCTCTCAGATGTTTTGGCCAGACCTGCTTGCTTCTCCTGCTCTAGGATAAGTCGATTCCTCCATCTGTCACCTTGTGGAATGAGGAAGGGTCCCTGGGGCTGCACGGGAGAGGGCAGGTGTGAGCCCTGGAGGCCAGAACGTGGTGTGCCCTGAGCTGAGAGGTCTTGCTCACTCCTCCCTGTCTGTTCCCCGTCCTTCCTCTGTTTTAGGTGAAGGGAAACCAGTGTAACCCCAGCGGGTGGACATCCAGGATGACCACCTTGAGCATCCATACACCCCAAGGCAGGATTTCGGCTGGAGTCCGCTACAGTGAGCAGACCTTCGTCATCTGCCCCAGCCAGCTCCATCCTCTGCTCCCGGTCCCATTTCTCTTTCTGACACAGCTCCTGCAGCTTTGAGGCGTCACTATCTTCAACTTCCAGAAGGCATAGACAGAAATGGTGAGTTCTGGGGAGCCCTCAGGGTTAAGGAGTCACAGTTCCAGACCAAAGACATTTGTTAGAATCCATCAGCTGCTCTGCAAGACTAAGAAGGACAGTCTCCTCCTGTGTGATATACAGCCTCGAACACATGCTGCAGGGTCAGCTGTGAGCTGGTTCTGACTCGCTCACAGTGACTTTTTTATTTTGATGTATAACTAAATGTTTGTATTTATGATCTTGGGTGGATGGTTCCCCACAGAAGACCGTGTCTAAATCATCTGGTGTGTGTCTCAGCTGAGAATATTTTATTTTAATCAATGCAGTGTTCCCAAGCATGGATGTCCTTTTTTAGCTGACGTGAACGATATTCCAAAGGTTACATCAATCTTGAGGGGTTTTATGACTCCATAGTCCACTTCAAGGGAGCTGTGGTGGCTTAATGGGTAAGGACTTACACTGCCCATCCCAAGGTTTGAATCTACTAGCTGTTCTGGAGTAGAAAGATGGGCAGTCCCCTCCCATGCGATTCAGAGCCTCAGAAAACCCACTGGGGTCGATTCTCAGAGGCTGTAGTTTGCATGGGAGTAGGTTGCCTTTGTTTCTTGGCACATTAGGTAGATTAAATATTTTATCGTGTTATTGAGTATTGTCAGGTTACAGCTGGCATACAGCTGACCCTCCAGTGTGTTTTCAGTGGCTGTAAATTACACAGGAGATTGATTGCTCATCTTTTTCCTGTGGAGCAGCTGGTAGATTTGAACCACATGCCTTTGGGTTGGCAGTGCAGTTCCCTACCCACAGCACCACCAGTTGCTGTACTGTGTGCCATCAAGGCAGAGCCGACTCACAGCTGCCCCTCTGGTGGTTTTTCAGAGGCTGTTAATCACATGGGAGTTGATTGCCCGTCTTTCTCCTGTGGAGCACCTGGTGGATTTGAACCATGTGCATTTGGGCTTGCAGCACAGCTGCTTACTACTAGGCCACCAGAGTTCCCTAGAAATAAAAACATTTTAAAAGATATACACACAAAGAGTAAGAGAAGATGAAAGAGACAGGGAGAGATATTTATCTCAAAGAGCTCACATTAAGCTACCACGTCAGTTTACCTGTGTACATTCAAGGGCTCATGAACCCCAACGTTCATGAATCTAGGTTTGGCAGACAGTGTGACAGGCTGCTAGCTCTAGTCCAAAAGATTTAAGGGTCAGCTGGTGACGAACAAGATGCAGGATCCAGGCAGAGCATAAAGTCGTTTTCCTGTGATTTATTAGTAAGTCATGTCGCTGTTGTTGCTGTTGATGTTCAGTGTGGTCGAGTCCAGTATGACTCTTAGCAACCCTGTGAACAGCCGAGCTGAACCCTGCCCTATCCTGTGCCATCCTCACCATCTGACACAGCCCGCTGTTGCAGTTGCCGTGTCAGTCTGCCTTGTGGAGGGTCTTCATCTTTTTTTCTCGCTTCCACCTTTCCAAGCATGATGTCCCTCTCCAAGGAACAGCCTCTCCTAACAACATGCCCAGAGTATATGAGATAATGCTTCATTATCTCTGCCTCCAAGGAGCAGTCTCCAAGAAGGCTGCACCTTCTCCACAACGTTATCTGTTTGCTCTTTTGGCTGTCCATGAGCTATTCAGTGCTCTTCTCCAACACCACAGCTCAAAGGCATCCATTCTTCTGTCATCTTTATTCATTATGCAGCTCTCAGATGCCTAGTAAGTGAATGAAAAGACCGTGGCCTGAATCAGGTGCACCTCAGTCCTTAAACTACTATCATTGCTCCTCAATAATTTAGGCCTTGTAAAATTCTGTTGTACAGTTTCTAGCTTGATAACCACTCATGCTCTTTCCTGACATAGAAGCAGTAGATAAATAAGATCAGAATCTATTACCTGAATCAGAGCATTTTTCTTCAATTCTGCTGTTTTGTGACTGTTTTAGACTCTGAAGAGTGAATAATAAGGTCCCTTGGAGGGCAGCTTGCAGGGTGGAGGGAATAATAAGACTACCATTTAGTGTAGTCACACAACATGGCATTGATCTCTGTGTGTTGGGAGTATCCAGGATGTGATCTGTGGGGAAGTGATTGTAGCTGACGAGGGGACAGGCTGGGGACCATCCCCTGTGGCAGCTCGTAGTAGAACCCAGCCTGTTGTGTCAGATGCCTGTGAGTTCCCATCTCTTGGGCCTGTCTGTCACCCTGTGTCCTTGTTCACGCTGACGTTCATGTACCCTTGCAGATCCCAAATGGGTGTTTTGTTTTAGGACCCTGTGGCTATGGAGGATGTGATTGTGGTCTTCAGCCTGGAAGAGTGGCCCTTGCTGGACCTTGCTCAGAAGCACCTCTACAGAGATGTGATGATGGAGACCTTGAATAACCTGGCTTTCGTGGGTAAGATCGGTGTCTGTTCCTTCTTCCTGTGGCTCTTTAGTGAAGAGCAAGATTCCACTCCACAGCACAGCTCCTCCCTGTGGGACGAGGATGGGAAATGAACGGTTTGATAAATGGCTGTGATCCTTTGCTCCATGATGTTGTTGGTTACCGGCCATTGGAGCTGTTCTCTGACTCTCACCTTGCAGGGGATTTTCAGAGTCAGCATATCACACTAGAGGAGATCGCCCATCTTTCTCCCGCTGAGCAGCCAGTTGATTATTTGAACCCCTTAACTTTCTTTTGGCGGCAAGTTCCTTACCACTAGGCCACCACCTCTGGTCTGTAGTGCTCACATTTACTGGATTCCCCACGACCAAAGAGCTGTCTGCATTCGATGAGTGTTCCTTCCTGTTGTGATGAAAACCCCTGAAGCTCTGTAAGTGCTATACAGCATCCCCTGTCGGGGGCATCAGAGGCTTAGTGACTTGCAATCTTGTAGGGAGTTGACTGTTTATTATCAGTGTGACATGATTATTTTGCTGTTATTGTTTTGAGTCATTTTGCTGCTTGTGTTACGTGCTGTCGAGTTGACTTTGACCCACAGCAACCCTATGAATAACAGTTCAGAACTTTGCATTCTCCTGAGCCAGCTTCACCGTCTGTGACACACCATTGTCACAGTCACTGTGTGAGTCCATCTCATCCAGGGCCTTCCTCTCTCTCTCTCACTCTGACCGTCCACCTTTACCAGCATGATGTGTTTTCCCAAGGACTAGCCCTTCTTGACAGCATGCCCAAAGTACGTGAGACCAAGTCTCCCCATGCTTGCCTCTGGGGAGCACCCTGGTTTGATAAATGTAATTCCTGTCCCTCTGCAGAGACCCAGAATGGCACAGTTGTGCGAACTCAGGGAAATGTTCCTTGCCATTGACCTCACTCAAGAGGGAGTCTCTTCGTAGCTGGGCCCCTTTGTTTTCTCAGAGAAGCTGTAGAAATGTCCCATGATGGTAGAGAGGGGGGGACATTTAGGGCCTGTGTGTCATGGTGTACCAGAAACAAAACTTTTTTTTAAACATTTATTTTATTTTATTATTCTGTGCATGTACTGTCAAATCAGATCTGACTGGTACAGGGAGAGATTGTGCCTCCTCCTACAGCAGAGCATCTGGTAGATTCAGACTGCACACCTCTGGGATTGCAGTGCAGCTTCTTGTCACGAGGCCACCAGAGCTCCTTAAAACAGACTTTTTTTTTAAAGACCAGCCCTGCCCGAAATCTGGTGGCTACTCCTCAGTGTGTTGCCTGGTAACTGAAAGGCTCCAAGTGGCTGGTGGTTCAAATCCACCCCAAGGGAGAAAGATGGGCAATCCCCTCTTATTGATACTTACAGCCTCAGAAATCCAATAAAGGGGTGCTCTGAGTCAGGATCCACTTAATGGCGGTGAATTTGAACTTGAGTCTTGTGTGGCGGGAATTATATTTGAATCAGTCCAAAAGAAAACAATATATTTTTTTTTGGTCAAGGAGAAAACTTGACAGACACCTGAGATTGTTTTTCTGAGTCCTCTGAACCTCAGGTCGTGGGGAGGGACCCATTTCTCATTTAGTGTTTTGTGTCATTTCTTATTTGACTGTTATGTGTGTTTGGGGTCTAGTTCTGTCATTCTGCTTAGCTCTTTCCATTACAACCGTGCACACCACTGAATAGCCAGTGGGCTGCCAAGAGAACCAACCGCTATGTCTTGGAGAAAGTGCAGCCAGAATGCTCCTTGGAGGCATGGATATTGAAGCTCCCTCTCACTTACTTTGGGCATGTTGTTAGAGGCTGTTCCTTGGAGAGGGACATCATGCTTGGAAAGGTAGAAAGTCAGAGAAAGAGAGGAAGACCCTTCACAAGAAGGATTTGGCCCAGTGACTGTAGCAGTGAATGTGGGTCACATCAGGGATGAGGATGATGATGCAGGATAAGACAGGGTTCAGAGGTCTTGTTTATAGGGTTGCTGAGAGTTGGGCTTGACTCAGCAGCACCTCCCAACAGTAACAGCAGGTGCAACCAGGGTGCTCCTCAGACGAAGCATGGGAGACTTGGCCTCACATACAGAGGGCGTGTGGTCAGGAGGGGGCCAGTCCTTGGAGAAGGATGTCATGCTGGGAAAGGTGGAGTGTCACAGACAGGATGATTGTCCATGATGGATTGACACAGGGACTGGAGCCATGGGCTGGAGCCTGTCAGGGTGAGGACAGGGCAGGGCAGGGCTCAGGTGTGCTTCTCATAGGGTTATTGTAAGTCGTGCTCGGTTTGATAGCACCTCACACCTTGTCTCCATCTCTCAGTCCTCATATCGGTTAGCTGCCTTTCAGTGTGCTAAATTAAATCTACTGAAATAACTGCATTCTTCCTGTAGGCCCCCACCTTGATAATTCCTTCTGTTTTGTTTCCTATTATGAACCTCAGCTGCAGTTTTGGGATCCGACCCTGCAAATGTCCATGAAGGAGAAAATGTATCCAATGAGTGTGTTCTGGGGCCATTCATGAACAGTAACACCTGCTCATCTGTGTTTGGGGGACTCTCCAGGGCGCAGGAGCGTAGCAGTCACTGTGAAATCCAAGAAGGACGTGCCAGGTGAGTGTCCCTCAAGCAGAGGCAGCCAGTACCTCAGGCAAAAGCCTCCAGGTTCAGTAGTGTCACAGTACACTCTTGAATACATCAGTGTACATACACCTGTGCGTGCAACCACCTCAGGCTCCTGAAACTGTCTAGACCCACGTGAGATGGCATCAGAGACCATGCATCAGGGCTGGTCAGCATTTTGCAAGGGACCAAGTTGCATGTTTCTTACTAAAAACAAACTCTGAGGCTGTCTTGCTTACTTGGGGCTGGAGCATTTCAGAGATGGTGAGGACGGTGCAGGACAGGTCGGGGCTCAGACCTGTAACTTGAAGGCACCTAAGAGCAGCAGTGCTGACCGATGCTAGTCACCACTCCAGTCAATGAATGCCTTTCACAAGTACAAGTGAATCCTTCCACTGTTCAGGAAGCTAGAAGTCCAGATTCAGTTGGTGTGTCTTGGGGAAGGCTTTCTCCTGATGGCTCTACAGGAAAGGCCAGGTTTCCTTGGGCCCAGCATTCCTTCGGGATTGTGTATCTTGGCCTTCCCCAACGTTGAGGAATCCTCAGTGCAGGAACCCTGGTCCCAGTCACTCATCCCAGTCCTGCTTCTGATTTCATGGTGTCCTGGGTTCTCCTGCACACCGTCTCTCTACACACTGTCTCTCCACTCACTGCCTCTGTGTGTGTTGTAAAAGAGATGTTGCAAGGGTCTTGGGCTTGCTTGCCTTTGGGATTACAGCACAGCTTCTTGCCACTAGGCAACCAAGCATCCTACACACAGTATATTTTAGATGACTAGTTACAACTAATCTATGCTTATTATTACTGTGGATCTGTGCCTAATCATTTCTAGAGTCCCCATTGAATCTCTCCTGTTCCTAGTACAACCTTTTTAATCAATGCCAACCACATCTGCAGTATTTAAAGCATATTTCACTTCAACACAGTTACCATAAATTCCCATAGTTTGGAAGAAAGATAATAGAACAGGTGTACTTTTCCCCCATAGATAATCTAAGCTCTGAAACGCTAAAATTTAAGACAGAAACCTTGTCCTTTCAGTGCATTTACTAACAGTGAAATGGGAATTCTTGTTTTTCCTCCCCCTACAGTATGTTTCCTCTTTTTAACAGTCACCATGGAGAAGAGAAGCTAGGGATGAATAGCAAAGACTTCAGCTGTGGGATGATGTCTGGCCAGATGCCCCCTTTTCCTGTGCTGCAGAGCAGACCCCCAGACAAGAATCTCTTGAAGTGCTGTGAGTGTGGAGGCGTCTTCTCCGACCTCTCACCCCACACTCATCAGACCCGATTACACACCAGCTGCCCAGTGTGTCATTGTGCAGACTGTGGCGAAGCCTGCAACTGTCCCTCTGTCCTTGACAGTGCCCTGAGTCTTCTGGCTGTGAAAAAACCCCACCGGTGCAAGGTGTGTGGGAAGGAGTTCTTGTGTACGTCAGCCCTGAAGGATCCCGTGGTGGCTGCACTCCCGGGTCTGCAGTGGCTTGGATGCTCCAGGTTCAGGAAAGATCTCTACAGTCTGGCCTCCTACCTCACTTTACATATACAGAGGCACACTGGGAAGAGGCCCTTGGCCTGTACGGAGTGCGGCAAAGCATTCAGGTTCCCCTCGGCGCTCACCAAGCACAGGAGAACTCACAGCAGGAAGAGGCCGTGTGTGTGTGAGCAGTGCTGGAAATCTTTCAGCGATTCCTCCGCCCTCAGTGAGCATATGCGGGCACACAGTGGGGAAAGGCCATATGCCTTCAAGGAATGCGGGAAAACCTTCAGCCTCTCCTCAGCCCTCAAAAAGCGCACACAGATGCACAGTGGGGAGAGGCCCTACCACTGTCAGGAGTGTGGGAAGACCTTTACCTGCTCCTCCCACCTCACCTCACACAGACAGAGGCACACTGGGGAGAGGCTGTTGGCCTGTCAGGAGTGTGGCAAAGCGTTCAGGTACCCCTCAGCACTCAACAAGCACAAGAGAACTCACAGCGGGGAGAAGCCATACACGTGTGAGCAGTGCTGGAAATCTTTCAGCGACTCCTCGGCCCTTGGCGAGCACATGCGGACGCACAGTGGGGAGAGGCCATATGTGTGTGAGGAGTGTGGGAAAACCTTCAGCCGCTCTTCACACCTCAGGAGACACGGGAGAACCCACAGCGGGGAGAGGCCGTATGTGTGCAAGCAGTGCTGGAAGTCCTTTATTGAATTCTCGTCCCTCAAGAAGCACGCACAGACGCACACTGGCGAGCGGCCCTACACGTGTGACGAGTGTGGGAAAACCTTCATGCTCTCATCACACCTCAGGATACACAGGAGGACTCACAGTGGGGAACGGCCGTACTCGTGCCTGGAATGTGGGAAAACCTACACCTGCTCCTCTAGCCTCACCTCGCACAGACGGACACACAGTGGGGAGAGGCCGTTTGCCTGTAAGGAGTGCGGCAAAGCATTCACGTACTCCTCAGTACTCAAAAAGCACAAGAGAACTCACATTGGGGAGAGACCGTATGCATGCAAGCAGTGCGGGAAATCCTTCAGCGATCCCTTAGCCCTCAACAAGCACACACAGATGCATAGCGGGGACTGGCCCTACACGTGTGAGCAGTGTGGGAAGACCTTCATCTGCTCCTCCCACCTCAGGATGCACAGGAGTACACACAGCGGGGAGAGGCCATACATGTGCCAGGAGTGCGGCAAAACCTTCAGCCGCTCCTCCCACCTCAGGAGACACAGGAGAACACACAGCGGAGAGAGACCCTACTCGTGCCAGGAGTGTGGGAAATCCTTTACCTGCTCCTCCACCCTCACCTCACACAGACGGACGCACAGTGGGGAGAGGCCGTTCACCTGTGAGGAGTGCGGCAAAGCGTTCAGGCACTCCTCAGTGCTCGCCAGACACAGGAAAACTCACAGCGTGTAAGCAGTGATGGAAATCTTTCCGTGACTCCTCTGTCCTCAGTTCACACAGACAGATGCACAGCGGGGAATGGCTTTCCCATGCAGGTAGTGTGGAAGGCCTTTGGAGACTCCTCTGCCCGCACCAAGCACCTCCTGGTTCACAGCTGGGAGAGGCTTTACCAGTGCAAAGACTGTAGCAAGGGCTTCAGGCAGTCCTTGCACCTCATTGCCCACATACAAACTCACAGCGTGCAGGTGGCACAGAGGGAGCATGAATGGTGAACCACTGGGTCATGAAGTTGGGAAATTCCCAGAATTAAATGGGAATGTAAACACAATTCACAAAACCCTTTGTGTCCATGGAAAAGCAGGACACAGACATCAAGAGAAATACCTCAGAAAAGAAAGAACCCCAATGAGTTCTGTCACGCTACAATGTGAATACATGGGAAAAGAGAAGAAAAAGGCCTGTAGCCACCAGAAGAAAAGAAAGATTAATAAACAGGTTAATTAGATGTTATGTACTGTTGAGTTGGGACAGACCCATAGCTAACCCTCAATCTAGTTTTTAGAGGCTGTAAATCATGCTGGACAAGACTGCCCATCTTTCTCCCTTGGAACAACTGGTGGATTTGAATCCCAAGCCATGGTCCTACCACACAGCTCTTTTATCCTCTAGGCCAGCAGAGCTCCCTCCCCAAAGTTGGAGGAATCTGTAAGACCAGAAACTGCCTTTTTTTTGTTATTGTTATTTGTTGTTATATGTCATCAACTTGACTATGACTATGATCTTATGAAAAATATCTCTGAACTCTGCCCTATCCAGAGCCAGTTTCAGTGTTTCTGACACATCTGGTCCTTTTGCCAAAGTCTCTGTGTCTGTCTATCCTGTCTAGGTTCTTCCTCCTTTGCACTGGCCCTCTAATTTTCTCCCAGCACTGTCCATCCTTCCAACATGCCTAAGGTATGTGAGCCGGGGTTTCAAAATCCTTGCCTCCAAGGAGCAACCCGACTTCAACCTCTCCAGAACAGACTTGTTTGTTTCTTTGGCAGTTCATGGTATGTTCAATATTCTTCTTCAGTAGCGTAACTCAAAGGCATCATTTTTACTTCTGTCATCCTTAGTCATTGTACTGTTCTGAGATACAAAGTAAGCAATTGAGAAGGTCATGACATGGATCAGGCTCACCTTAGTCTTTAGACTGTCATCGTTACTCATTAGTACTCTTCAGAGGTACTACTCCTAACAGTAAACTTTCCTAAAGCAACTTATCTTTTGATTTTCTGAAAACCAAAAGTGTTGATTGTGGATACAAGTAAGATGAAATTGTTAACAACCTCAATCTCTTCTCCACTTATGATGTTACCAATTGGCCCAGTGGTGAAAATCTTTGTTTTCTTAATGTTGAAATGCAATCCATGTTGAAGACTGCATGTAATCTTCTGTACCAAACACTCCAAATCCTCCTCAGATTGAGCAACTAGGATTGTGTCATCTACATAATAAGTTGTTGATACGTAGGTTGTTGATGAGTCTTCATTCAATTGATGCCACATTCTCTTCATTAAGTCCAGTCTTCTGAATGCTCAATTCCACATAAGATTGAAAACATACAGAAATAGGATGCCATCCCTGACATATTCCTCTGTTCAGACAATAGCTTCCTGGTCTAAGTATAGGTTTCACATGAGCACAATCAAGTGTTCTGGGATTCCCATTCTTCTCAATGTCAGCCACAACTTTTTGTGATGCACAGATCAAATGCCTTTGCATAGTCAATACAACACAAATAGTTATTTTTTCTGGCACTGTCTCCTTTCTTCCAAGATCCATCTGACATTGGCAATAATATCCCTAGTGCCCTGGTCTCTTCTAAACCCAAATTGTATTTCTGGAATTTCTCTATTGATGTACTGTTCTAGTTGGGGTTGTGGGGGTTTTTTTGGTTTGTTTGTTTAATTATCCTTAGCAAGATTTTGCTTGCATCTGATATTAGTGATACTGTTTGACAATTTTCACACTCGGTTGCATTGCCTTTTGGGGGAATAGGAATAAAAGTGTATTTTTATAATGAAGATTGTCCATTTGCATTTTGAGTGTCATAGTGAGCATTTCCAAGGTAATGGTATTAGTCCAAAAGTTATTACTAAGAATAATTATTTTTTCCCTGTTGCTCTAAAATTTAGAACTCGCATAACTCTCAGACTAACCTTACCCCTTATTTAAGTCTAAGAAGATAACTTTCCACGAGGCCATTTTAAATCCTAGAATTTTATTTTAGTCGAGGCACTAGTAATAAAAATACTAAAAGAGAGTGTAGCTTTTGTATCAACATTGTCTGAATAAGGCAGGATTCACTCGGTACATAGTGTTCCAATGTGTAAAAGCATGTA
>NW_006399943.1:4651447-4652015 GCF_000299155.1 Elephantulus edwardii | reverse complement strand
GAAAAGGTATGGAGATAGGATGCATCCCTGGCGTACGCCCTTCCCAATTTTGAACCATGCAGTGTTCCCTTGCTCTGTTCTGAGGACTGCCTCCTATTAGATCATAGGCAAGCATTATTACATAGCATTACATACACATGTTGGGAGGGTATGATTCAGTCTGTGGCAAGAATGTATACTTTTTCTATCTCCCTTCCCCCCCATGCATCTTTTCTTGAACTTTGTTTCATAAAAGTAGAATTTCATATACTTTTGTATCTTTATTATTATTATTAAATTTTATTAATTTTAATGAACATTTACAGAGATTTTGGGTTTTCCTTCATTCATTGTTGCACTATTTTCTCGTACTGGTAACTCCCACAGACACCAAGGGTAGTCAAAAGGTTTGGAATCCAGAAGGTAGGTATTTTTTCATTTGAGTGACAGTCAGTTGTGGGCTAGTAGGGCGCCTGCGGACACGTAACTCCGCGCCCCGCCCCCTGCGCGCCCCGGGGCTCCCCATACGCGCACGCGCCGCTGAGGTGCGGGGCGGGCAGTTGGGCCGGGGCGTGGCCAGCGACGGGTA
>NW_006399943.1:4644268-4650999 GCF_000299155.1 Elephantulus edwardii | reverse complement strand
TTCACAGAAGCCAGCTGGCTGGCTCGTTTTGGGCAGTTGGTGTAGCCCAAGAGAGCTCGGCCAAATTCCCCACCTGTGGGCGCGCCCTTAGGTGCTCTCCCGGTTAATCAGCAATGCCCCAGTAAACACAGATAAGATCCTACCGGCCTTTCTCCTGCCAGGTTAGTTCCTCCAGAAACTGCCTTTTAAAAAGATGGCTAGCATTGAGTAGCCCCTGGGCATAGTGACCAAAGCTGGTGAGGAAGTGATGCAGAGAATCCAAATAAGACATGAAATGGTTGGTGATGCCAGTAGAAAGAGCTGTAGTTAAGATGCATCACACCACAGTATGGGAAGCCAAATGTTAAACCAAAGGCTTGATCAGGAACTGAAGGAGGCACTGATTCTATGATGTCCATGTTGATCATGGACAACCTCTCCAATTCAGGGCAGAGCCTCCAGACCTTTTTCTTTGGCAAGACCCACAGTGTCCGCTATGGGCCTGGTCCTGCTCCTGCAGCTGAACTAATGCTCATGGCTCTGCTGGACTCCACATCCCCATTCCCGCGGACTTCAGAGCACTATGGCTATTCTACAGAAAACCCAGGTCCAGAAGACAGTTGTCTGAACGTAGAGGATTCTGTAAATCCACCACTTTACAGAGGAGGAAACAGTGGCTGGTTCTCTACTCTTGGAAAGGCTCCCCCTAGCTCCAGAGGGCTGAGTGCAGGCCAGGCTCTGTTCATTCTGAGTGTCCCTGGTAATAACAGTCATGATCTCTCTCCCTCCATCTGGACATTGGCGCCTTGTGCTTGCTGTGGTGCTGGGAATGGAGAGGTCACTGTCCTAAGACAAAACTGCCCCCACTTCTCTCCGATCTCGCCTCCTTGTCCCCAGCCATGACTTCTCTCTGTTGGACGTCCATCCATAAAAATCTTAGGGGAAATTCATTACTTACACAGAGGGAAGCTTTAAATAAAAATATTAGGTCACAGGGGAGCTTTGGTGGCCTAGTGGCAAGGAGCTGCGACTACAGTCCCAGAGGCGCACAGTTCCAATCTACCAGATGCTCTGCTGGGGAAGAAGGGACAATCTCCTCCTGTACCATTCAGATCTGATTTGACGGTACACTCACACAAAAATAATAAAAATTAAAAAAAAAAATTAGGTCACTAATAGAACTCCTGTGTCCACAGATTTCCCAAGACCTGTGATTTGAGACGTACGTGACCCATCCAGCTTCCTAGTCAGATGTAAATCTGTTAGTTCTGCTGAAACCTATCAACCATTGGGTGACCCCAAATTGTGGCATTTGACACACCAGTGGGACACTGATATCACAGCAGAGCAGCCCACATATTACCCCAGTGATAAAGCCCACTCAACAGTAGTTTATAAAAAAAGCATCCAGAAAGTCTGCCACCAAGGATCGCTCAAAAGTACCAAAGAGCAACGAGGTCAGTGTAAAGACTAAGGCATTCCTGACCAATCCTTGGTATTTTCCATTCTTTTCTTGACACCTGAAAGTTGGGCAATGAATAAGGATGACAGAAGATACATTGATGCCTTTGAGCTGTGGTGTGGTAGTGTCACACTTCTCTGACCAATGAAAAGAGGTAAGGGGAGAGAAGCTTATGGTTGAATGTCCTCTTGACCTGCATATCCTTAGAGGTTCTATTGACAAGCTTTTCATTATATAAACAATAAACTATGCTAACTAGACATCCAAGAAGTTTTTATCACTATTTCTTGTTTGCTGAACTTCCCTGTTTCCATAACCACACCTGTATCAGAAAGCATTAGTGGGAGAACCAAGGTTTTGCACATCCAAGGACAGAATGTTCTTTTTGATGACATTCTTTTGTTGTTATGTGCCTTTGAGTCTTTTGTGACTCATAGCCACTATGTACAACAACCCTAAATCCTGCTCTATCTTGTGCCAGTCTTACTGTCTGACACACCCACCCCTATTATCCCAGTCATTGAACCGATCCATCTCTTCAAAGGTCTTCCTCTCCTGAGTTGTCCCTCCAGCTTCCCAAGCATCACATCCCTCTCCAAGGACTAGTCCCTCCTTGCATCATGTCCAAAGTATGTCAGATGAAGCTTCAGAATCCTTGCCTCCAAGGAGCAGCCTGGCTTCACCCTCTCCAGGACAAACCTGTTCATTCTCTTAGCAGTTCATGGTGTATATTCAGTACACTTCTCCAGCACCACAGCTCAAAGGCATCAATTCTTCTATAATCCCTAGTCATTGTCCAGTTCTCTGATGCATAGCAAGTGATTACAAAGACCATGACCTGTATCCAGGTGCACTTTTGTCTCCAGATTGACGTTGCTGCCCTTCAGTACTTTAGAGAGGTCTCTTAACTGCCTACTTTCCCATCACAGTATGTCTTTTAATTTCCTGGCTGCAAGTAACAAGAGTGTTGATTGTGGAGTCAAGCAAACTTAAGCTTTTAACAATCTCAATCTCTTCACCATCCATCATGATGTTGCCAGTCAGCCCTGTGGTGAGAATCTTCGTTTTGATATTGAGCCTCAGTCCATACTGAAGGCTGCATTACCCGACCTGCAGCAAGCGCTTCAGGACCTCAGTTTCCGCAAGCAGGGTTGTGTTGTCTGCACAACACAGATTGTCGATAGATAGATCTTCCTCTAATCCTGTTGCCTCATTTCTCCCATAGAGCCCAGCCTCCTGGATAATCTGTATATAGATTGAAAAGTTATGGAGACAGGACATATCCCTGGCTTACACTCTTTCCAGTTTTGAACCATGCAGTGTTCCCTTGCTCTATTCTGACGACTGCCTCCTGGTCCAAGTATAGGTTTTGCATTAGCATGATGAAGTGTTCTGGGATTTCCATTCTTCTCCGAGTCAGCCACAGCTTGTTGTGATCCACACAGTCAATTGTGAGTGAACGGATTCTTTAATTTACATTCTTTTCACCCGGGCAGCTCCTGCTGTGGTCAGCTGAACCCTTGCATTGGAGTGGAGGGCTGACTATCCTGTGGACTGCCGAAAGAACAAACACGTATCACTTTGAGCAAGTGTCAAGAGAGTGCTCCCCCCCCCCAAAAAAAAGAGAGTGCTCCCAAGGTGCCAGGAGGCTGAAGCTTGGTGTCACATACTGTGGGCTTTATGTCAGGAAGGGTCAAACTTTGGAACTTTGACACAAAAGACATCATGTTGGGAAAGGGGGCCGGGTCGGTGAAAGAGGAAGACCCTTCACAAGATAGATCGACACAGTGAATACAGTGGGCTCCAGTGTGTCAGAGGTGGTGAGGATGGTGTAGAAGAGGACAGAGCTCAGATCTGCTGTTCACAAGGTCTCTGTGAATCATACTCAATTCTACAGGACCCAGCAACAACAGTAGACCACTGAAATCCAGCAGAAATGGGTGTTTGTGAATTATTGAGCTTATTGTAACAACCATGGACCACCAAGAAAAATAGGTCTGTCTTGGAGAGGGTGAAAGAAAGCACGTTCCTCTGTGGAGGCTTGGATTTTGAAGCTGCATCTCACTCACTTTGGGTATGTGGCCAGGAGGGACTGATCCTTGTAGAAGGCCATGATGCTTGGAAGGGTGGAGGGACAGCAAGGGAGAGGAAGACCCCAAATGAGATGGATTGATAACAGTAACTAGCTCTGGTGGCCTAGTGGCAAGAAGCTGCACTGCAATACCAGAGGTACATGGTTCGAATCCACCAGATGCTCTGCCGGGAAAGGAGGGACAATCTCCTCCTGTACCAGTCAGATCTGATTTGACGGTACACAGACACACAAAATAATAATAAGATAACAGTAACTAGGGCTGTGGGGGTGGGTGTGTCAGAGTCAGAGTGGCTCAGGACAGGGCAGGTTTCAGAGCTGCTGTACTTAGAGTTGCTATGCATTACAGGTGACTGCACATAACAACATTATAAGAACATCTAGCCTAAGTAAAAAACCCCAAAAACTGATTTGCAGAAACCTCTATTATTTTTCTCATAGCTCAGCTCACCCACCATGTCTATCTAAACTCTCCTTTATGATACAAATATGTGCCATCAAGTAGTTGATTTGCCACCCGCATCCTTGTCTCCATCCTCTCTGCACGAGTGGAAGGGGAAGGTCCTGCAGCAGAGCTGAAGCCATGGCTCCTAGATGATGTTGCCAGCTGAGAACTACAGGGGCACCAGGCTCACTGCAGATGGGCTTCCACCACCTTGTCCACCCTAGTGAGCACCATTTCATGCAAGGGTTCCAAGCTGAGGGTCAGGGGATGCACCTCTGAGGGGTCCTGAGACAAGTTGGAGAGCAACAGTGGGCTGTGGAGAGCCACACTTGGTCCAGAGCAGGGACACACACCCCGGCCATAGCAGTCTCCTGCACCTTCAGGGAGGAACTGGGGAGTCATGTAATGCACCTTCCAGAGCCTTCCACCTGGAGGTAGGAAGAAGGGTGGAAAGAATGGTCAGGAAAATAAAACTCCTTCCCACCAGGTCAATACCAACTCTCAGTGACCCTGTAGGACAGAGCAGAACTGCCCCACAGGGTTTCCGAGGCTGTGAATATTTACAGAAGCAGATGCCCTCAGCTTTCTCCCTCGGAGCAGCTGGTGAGTTCAAACCACTGACCTTGAGGTCAGCAGCTGAGTGTGTCACCCTTTGTCAGCAAGGCTCCTTAAAGTCTCTATAGTAGCATCTGTGTGTATAGTGTGGAGAGAAGGCAGAGCTCTCTTAGAGTGTCACAGGCATGAGATACATTGTAACCAGCTGCTATTCATTTGTATCTGACTCCCCAGGTTGAGGGGGCTTAGCTATGGGTCGGTTTGGACTCTATTATTATTTGTATCTGACTCCCAGCAACCCTGTAGCACGGAGCGGAACTGCCCACAGGGTTTCTGAGGTTCTGGATCTTTACAGAAGCAGATGGCCTCAGCTTTCTCCCTCAGAGCGGCTGGTGGACTCAAACTCCAAGCCATGCACTTAACCACCTAACCACCGAGGCTCCTCTGACAAGAAGGAAAGACAAAAGAAGGCTTTTATCCTTTTTCTCTCTCCATGCAACATGGTGGTGAGAGGACTGGTGTGTCACTGTGCTATGTGTAGCAGGTTTTAGAGTGAAGGAGGAGCCAGTTGGACAGGACACTCACCCACAATCCAGTCCAAATCCACGTTGTCCCTGTACAAGCCATGATGGCCCCTCCTGAGAAACGCTTTCTTGATGACCAGGGGGATGTGGACGGGCAGCAAAGAGAAACTGGCCTGTGTTTGTTTAGGAAACAGATCTGAAGCATTGATGAGGCACCAAGACACTCTCAGTGCTGTTTGATACACTGTATCTATCCTTTGATACATTGTAACTGTCCTCAGTGTTGCTGTGACACAGTCAACAGGCTCAGCCTCCCCTCAAAAAGGCAAGTAGTCAAGTGCTATTTGATATCTTAGGATATCTTTTGATACATTATAACTGTCCTTCAATGCATTGTAACTATCCTCCTTGTTGCTGTTATGCATTCAGGGGGCTCAGACTCCCTTCAAAGTAGTTAAATGCTATTTGATACATTATAATTACCCTTTGGTAGTGGTAACCAACCTTCCATGCACTATCCTGATCCGTTATAAGTTCAGCGGGCTGGGACTCAGAGCCCAAAGGCCATTAGCTGAATGCTGCTTGATCCTACAGTGTGTGGGAGGGACACCCAGAGGGGAGACACCCCGCCCTCACTGTGCTGAGCTCCACAGCAGCGCTAACACCCAGAGGGGAGCAGGTGAACTCTATGACAGGCAGACATGGTGGTGGCAGGCAAGTCCACAGGAACCTGGCTTTGACTGCCTGTGAAAGAGGCCAGGCAGGAGAAAGGAGTGGGGGTTGGGACGGGGCCAGTCTTTCCAAATCAAGACAAAACCCAAACAGCTCCGTGGCCTGGAGGGCAGGGGGTGTAAAAACATGGCTCCATGGTTTTCTGACAGCCATGCATACATACTTTAGAACCTTTAGACCAAGACAGGCATAAAAGGTCATTTTACATCCAGCAGCAAACAGTGTAGTTCTAGATGTGCTTGCCTGGTTGTGCCAAGAAATCTGGAGTACTGCCATCTGGCCAGCTGACTGGAAAGTTCCATATTTATTCTCATTCCCAAAAAAGGTAATCCAACAAAATGTAGAAATTGTTAAACAACAACATTAATATTACATGCAAGCAAAATATTGTTGAAGATTATAAAAAAATGGCTGAACAGTACATGACAGAGAACTTCCAGAAATACAAGCTGCATTTATTTGTAAGAGGATGGTCATTGCTGATATCAGATGGATTTGGGCTGAAAGCAGAGAATTCCAGAAGAAACTCTGTCTTTGCTGTGTCAACTATGCAGACACATTTGACTGTGGATTGCAACAAATTATGGCTAACATTGAGAGGAATGGGAATCCCAGAACACTTAATTGTGCTCTGAGAAACCTATACTTAGACCAAGAAGCTATTGTCTGAACAGAGCAAGGGAACATTGCATAGTTCAGAATCAAGAAAGAATTGTGTCAGAGATATATCCTTTCTTCTCATACATTTTCAATCTATATTTTGGACAGGTCAATGAGAAGCTGGTAGACGGAGCCTCAGAATCCTTGCCTCCAAGGAGCCACCCGGTTTAACCCTCCACAAGGCAAATCTGTTTGTTTTCCTAGCAGTCCATGGTATTCTCAATACTCTTCTCCAGCACCACAGCTCAAAGGCATCAATTCTCCTTCTATCCTCCTTGGTCA
>NW_006399943.1:4596924-4642361 GCF_000299155.1 Elephantulus edwardii | reverse complement strand
GAGAACGCGGCGGCCGGCGAGGGCGCGCCCGAGGCCCGGACCAAGTCGGCCGTGCGCGTCCGGCTGGAGGACCGCTTCAACAGCATGCCGGCCGAGGCGCCGCGCGGGCCCGAGACCCCCGAGGCCGGCGTCGCGCTCAACAAGTGTGTGCGCCCGCGGGCCGGGAGGGCGGGGCGCAGGGACCCCTGACCCCGCCGATGACCTGCCCCAGCGGGGAGGGGGTCCGCTGACCCCGCCGATGACCTGCCTCAGCGGGGAGGGGGTCCCCTGGGCCGGCCCGGTGACCTGTCCCAGCGGGGAAGGGGTCCAGTGACCCTGCCCGATGACCTGCCCCCAGCAGGGAGGGGTCCAGTGACCCTGCCCGATGACCTGCCCCAGCGGGGAGGGGTCCAGTGACCCTGCCCGATGACCTGCCCCAGCGGGGAGGGGTCCAGTGACCCTGCCCGATGACCTGCCGCAGCGGGGAGAGGTCCAGTGACCCTGCCCGATGACCTGCCCCAGCGGGGAGGGGGTCCCCTGAGCCGGCCCGGTGACCTGCCCCAGCGGGGAAGGGGTCCAGTGACCCTGCCCGATGACCTGCCCCAGCAGGGAGGGGGTCCAGTGACCCTGCCCGATGACCTGCCCCAGCGGGGAGGGGGGTCCCCTGACCCCGCCCGATGACCTGCCCCAGCGGGGAGGGGTCCATTGACCCTGCCCGATGACCTACCCCAGCGGGGAGGGGTCCAGTGACCCTGCCCGATGACCTGCCCCAGCGGGGAGGGGTCCAGTGACCCTGCCCGATGACCTGCCCCAGCGGGGAGGGGGTCCAGTGACCCTGCCCGATGACCTGCCCCAGCGGGGAGGGGTCCAGTGACCCTGCCCGATGACCTGCCCCAGCGGGGAGGGGTCCAGTAACCCTGTCCGATGACCTGCCCCAGCAGGGAGGGGGTCCCCTGAGCCGGCCCGGTGACTTGTCCTAGCAGGGAAAGGGTCCGGTGACCCAGGCCAGTGGCCTGACCCAGGCCAGTGGCCTGCCCCAGCAGGACGACGGCCCAGGGACCTACCAATGGCCTGCTCCCCATCCCCCAGTGTCGCAGCCAACTTCACCCACTCGTGTAGGTGAAGCCAGAGAAGCCGTGGGGCTGACCACTGACCCATCTCTCGAGTTCAGAGAATGGCAAAACCAGAAGGCGGATGTGTGATGCACAGAGGACCCTGTCACACACACCGGGGTTCCTCCGTGAGGAAGGAACATGCACCTCTTTCCAGCAGCACACTAGTGACCCGGTTCCCCAGAGATGTGAATGATGAGGGGTGTCCGTCCCATCCAGCCCTTCCTCACAGCAACTCTGCTTTCTTTTGTTTCTGCAGTTTGGTAACTCTTATCCGACACCCACCAGAATTAATGAATGTCCCTCTTCATCAGCAACAAAACAAATGCACAACATTCGTCAAGAACAAGACCGCAGCTGCAACCACAGCTGTGCAGTTCACATACCCGCTGTTCACCAGCAGTGCTTGCGGGGCCTCGGGAACTGCTAGCCTGTCCCAGACGCAGGTAGGGAGGAGGCAGGCCCCTGGGCTCTTGTTCCTTACATGAAAGTCTTAACTGCCACTGTAGTTAGGCCTTTCATTGAATTGAATAACTAATTGAGACTGTTTATTTTTATACTGGTCAGGAATTATTTCAAAATCCTCATTACACCCAAAATTCTTCACTCTGCTTATTAATAGTGTTGATATTGCTTCTGTTAAAGGGACATTTCTTTTACACATGGAACAAGAGACGAAGCCACACATTGATCCCATTACTGTTGCTGCCTCTTTTCCAGAGTTCTGGTAACTCCTGCTCTATACTTGAAGCCACAGTCAAGCATCAGGATACCGGATTGCCTAGAGCATTTTCTTTCTGTTATCAGCAGGAAATTGAATCCACTAAACAGACTTTAGGCAGCAGAAACAAAGCATTACCTGAGCAGGTTTGGATTAAAGTTGGAGGTAAGATATAAAGCAAAAGATGGCAGGCATTTGGGGCCTCTGAGCACTTGGCGTCAGATGGCCTTGAGGGAACTGGGCCAGGAAGCTTAAAAACACAGGAGCCCTCCTCAGAGTGTTTAGAGACCCTTCACTCCTCTTCCCTCAGCCATCTCCCTTTGGATTCCCTTAACGAACTATGTCGTCTGTATCGTGATGACACTTCGGTAGGAAACCTTGAATTGGGGAACTGATTTTTCATAATCAGTGAACAGTAAAGTAAATCAGTTGCTAGGTGTCCTTGGTGAGTGAAATATGAACAATAGGGCTGAACCCTGCCCTGTCCTGTGTTGTCCTCTCCATGTCTGGCATGCTCAAGTCCACTGCAGCAGTCACTGTCAGTTCATCGGTTGAGGGCTTCCTCTCTCTCACTGTCCCTCCACCTGTCCAAGTAACTCAGTGCCTGGAACAGTGCTGTCGTGACGTGCTGTGGAGGTGCCTCAGCATCCCTGGGCGGCACAGCACCTGCCCTGCCCTGCCCCACCCTCCGAGTCGCTGCCACACTTGAACCCCGTGGAGCCATATACCTGGCCATCACGTCGCTTTTTCAGGCCTTTTCAAGTCACATGCAAAATACTGAATAGTTTTTCTTGCCCTAATTTTTTACACTGTGACTAAGACAGGAATCTGAACTTGCTAACAGCTTTAGGAGGTGAATAAATGTAAGAGGCTGATTAGCAAGTAGGCACGGGAGTGAATGGGGAGCAAGAGGCCATAGGTGATTCAGAACGTTTCAGAAATAAACCGATGAAGGTAACTTTGCTAGCCTTGAAGTGAACTCTCAATCCTTTTCTCTTTGGAAAAGGAGTATTATTATTATTTTTTTTTAATTTTTGTTGTTTTGTGCCGTCAAGTCACTTGTGACTCATAGCAACCCTATGTACAACAGCTCTGAACCCTGTTCTATCCTGAGCCAACCTTATTCTCTGTGACACGCCTACCCCTGTTACCCTAGTTACTGAATCAATCCATCTCATCTAGGGTCTTCCTCTGTTGTGTTGGCCCCCCACCCGTCCAAGCATCATGTTTCTCTCTAAGGACTGGCCCCTCCTTGCAACATACCCAAAGTATGTCAAACGGAGCTTTAAAATCCTTGCCTCCAAGGAGCAGCTAAATAATACAGTTTACACTATGCTCTTCAGGAGCTAGTGAAGGTGGGAGAGAAAAAAGAGAGATGCCTTTCTCCCCACTGAATTTCTTCCTCCCACCTCCTCATTGTTCTTAAAACACACTTTTTGCAAACATGTTAGCACTAGTAAAGTATAAAGATAAAGAATCAAATTGCCCCTGTACTGACTACTCAGCTTAAGGAATAAAATATTACCAGTCCTTCTGAATTGCCTCTACTTTCCACGTGAAAAATCTCATGATGTTTCTCTTAAATGATTCGTTCCACCATAGAGAATTTCCTGTGTGACTTATCTGGAACATCTCTCCAAGTCCACTTCACGGCCTGCTTCTCTGAGTTACATGCAAACCTCATATTTCTGCAGCTTAAATAAACGTTGATGCTGTTCTTCCCTTTGTGGCAAGGACCACCTCCAGGCTGAGGCCGTTTCCTCCTGTGCCTCCTTGATTTTGCCCTCTCTTCTGAGTACTGCCATTAGAATAGCGGTCACAAGGGGGGAAACCCATTTATTAGAAAACGCTTCTAGCTTTTATTTTTCTGTTCTGAATATCAGAAACATTGAGCAACTTCTTGGTTTCATTGTAGGTATCCTAATGTCTGTTGATTAAAGTGGGAAGGACCCTGATAAAGCCGTATTGATTATATAATACACAGAAGGAATGTGTTAACTTCGTTATGTATTTTCCATTTTAGAACATAAAGTGGGGTTTTAAAACCCTTTTGAATAATCTCAGTAGTACAACTTTTACTGGTTTTGTTCTCGCTGCTACTTGCCCAATAATGTTTTTGTTTCTTGGGTTGAAAATGCAAGGGAAAAAAAACTATATATTCAGTATTAATGAGGATAAGAAGAATAAAAAATTAAAATACCACTTTTTTCTTCTTTTGCAAAGAAGAAGCGCTATGTAAACAAGCAATAAATAAGAGGAATCGAAGTAGAGTGCGTCAGTTGGACACAAATGTAGAGCGACGAACCCTTGGAGAGATTCAGAATGTGGGCGAAGCCTCCACAGCCGCACAGGGCACGTGGCGGTCAGCGGAGGCCTCACAGTCCAGCCTGGGGGAGCAGGGCCAGAGCGGGCCCCCGGGAGGAAGGTCGCAGCGTAGGGAGAGGCATAACCGAATGGAAAGAGATAGAAGGTAATGCCAGGTCGATTCGTGTACCATTATGTTAGAAGTGCAAGCCTATCACAAACAATACTGAGGCTGGTCCTGGTAAAAGGGAGGGAAATAGGAAGGGTAAGTGTGAGCCCAGTCGTGTGGATCCAGATGGGGTGCTCAGGCCCACCCCTAGGCATGACGATTCTTTCATCGAGTCCATCTAAGGAGTGTGAAAGCTGGAGATGTCAGCACGCCAGCAAACAGAACAGGCAGTGCTCCAAGTCAGGAGACCAGGCACGCGATGCACAGGCCCTGATGCAGTGGGGTCGCATGGGACAGGCTGGCTGCCTCCTGCAGTTAGCTATGCCAACAGGTGTAGTGCTGTCCACCAGGGCAGCTTGGCTTGTTAGAGTCTCAGAGCCACACACACCTGCTGCCTGACCCAGAACATGTGGAATCCACCCAATTCCAGATGCCCCGAAGGAAAGCGGGTGATCTCTCAGAGCCACGTTGTCGGCACGTTGTGGCAATTCAGGCAGAGGGAGCCACTTGAACCTGGAAAGAGATCTTTGGAAAGACTGCGGTCAGCCGGCACGTCAGATAGCGCAGTTCCATAAAGAATGTTGGGGCAGAAGGAAGTTAAACTTAGTTTGCTGTGTCTGATTTGTGCTGTTTGCCTACATAAAACCAAAAGATGGTTCATTTTTCTCGATTACAGTTGAGTTTTTACAGTGTCGTCTTAACATATATTATTACTTGGCCTTGGCCATTTATTGAGGACTCACTGCACCAGTGTCTGTCAGTCCTCAGGAGACAAAGGGTCAGCTTTCAAGCTCCAGTGTTGAGCTGAACCACATATCTTTTGAAAGGAATCGATTAAAGTGATGATAGATAAAGGAGATGGAGCAGTGTCTTGAATGTATGTGTTTGTACTTACACACGATAACTGAAGCAAGGGCCTTTTCTCACATTCACGTTTATCTAATAAACATGGATTCGGGAACTATTCTATAAAAAGCCTTTTATTACATGGTAGAGTGAGCGTTTACATTCTGACCTGCCGTGTCCTAGTGTGGTAACCTTGGGACAATTCTTTAGCTCTTTCAGCCCAAGTTCCTTACCTATAAAATAGGAAAAGTTTTGGGGAGCTCTGGTGCCCTACTGGCAAGAAGCTGCGCTGCAATCTCCAAGGCAGGTGTTTCGAGGCCACCAGCTGCTCTGCAGGACAGCGGTCTCTACCGGTGCAATTACTTGCCTCTGAAAACCTGCCAGAGGGTCAGCTGTGGGTCGGTTCTGACTCTACAGTACGCACCAGCCACCTTGAGACTAAAATGTCATGAGTTGCTGCTTAAAGAGTGGCCTTAGTCCTCCCAGTGCCTGAAGCTTAGAAGGTGGCCGGGACATGCCAGCGGCTGTTGTTTCTACTTCACAAAGTCTCCAATTAAAATTCTAAGTGTATTATACGTTTTCTCAGGATCATTTCACTTTGCATATAGTGTGCAGATTATATTGACTCTGTAACACCAAAGGTTAAGAGTAATCTGTCTAGTGACAGGACTTGAGCTACAGACGTGAGGACGTTTGTGGCAGGTAGGCTGGGATGTGTTTCAAACTGAGGCCCCTGGAGAATCTGAAAGCTAGTGGGTGCCCGGAACAGCACTTCGCTCTTCGAGGGCTAGAAGTGGTCTATTGAATTGAAGACTGATCTGTCGAGAAGAGACTGCGTTCACAGAATTTGCTTTCAACTTCCTGGGGTTTGTGGGCCATCTCTGGTCTGGATACTAAAGCCTGGTCCTTTCTCCTGGTCTGAGAAGGATATTGAGGACGTACTCCAGGGAGCATTCCCAGGGAGGAGCCTGGGCAGAGACCGCCTCTGTTGGGAGATGGGAAATTAGCCCCTCCCTGAGTGAAACTTTGGGAACTCTAGTAGCCTGGTGGGTGGGGGGTGTTGTGTTGCCAACCCAAAGACAAATGGTCCAAACCCACCAGGTATTCCATGGGAAAAGAAGGACAATGTATCTGAAAACCCATTGGCGGGTCAACTAAATGAGACATAACAAAAACGACAGCTGGATGACGCTCAGGAACCCTGGTGGTGCAGTGGTTAGGTACTTGGCTAGTACTCAAAAGTTCAGAGGTTCAAATCCGCTAGTAGCTACACAGGAGGAAAACATGGTCATTCACTGGTACAAAGATGGCAGCCTTGGACGCCTGTGGGTGTCTGTACCATCTGTGGACGGGCTGTGAGTCAGAATGGACTCAGGCCAGGTTCAGCTGGGACTTCCTGTGCAGAGGGACCACTCTGGCCCTCAGTGGCCAGGCTCCTGTTTCCTGTCCCTCCAGCACTGCTGTGAGGCCTGTCCTGGTGCCCTGTCATCCCCCAGCCTTTCTGCCACCCTCTGTATTTTGACTGCAGGCGCAGAATCCGCATCTGTTGTGATGAGTTGAACCTTTTGGTCCCATTCTGCAACGCCGAGACAGACAAGGCGACAACCCTGCAGTGGACGACGGCATTCCTGAAGTACATTCAGGAGAGACACGGGGACTCGCTCAGAAAGGTCAGTGGGCAGCGGCCGCGGGGGCTCACTCAGAAAGGTCAGTATTTCAGCAGGCCCGGCAATGTTCAGAATTTTAACAATTAAGAAGCCTCCAGCCATCCTTTACTTCCTGAAATCTGATAACAGAAAGCAAGTCGTTAGGGACAAAGATCAGGCACCATCGTGGGTGTTGTGCTTAACATGTCAAGCTGCCAACCAAAGGGTCAGCCACGGGGAGAGCAAGGCAGTGTCCCCCTGAGGAGGGGTCCCTCGGGGGTGGGACTGAGCTGATGGCAGCAGGCGTTGTGCTTTATGGAGAAAGGTCTCATGATGCAGCAGCTCAGCGTGTCTGTGGCGTCCCAGCTGCACTGTCAGTGGGTTCAGAGGGCAGGTGGAGTATCTGCTCTTGCATCTTCAATGCTAGGCCATCCAGGCTCAGAGACGCACTGTGTGGATTTTGTCTTCAGAAGGTTTCATTTGAGAAAGTGATGACAGCAGGAATGGTGATGAAAGGAGGGGCAGGGAATGTCAGAGCAGCAGCCTGGATCCCAGCACCTCATGGGGGCTGAAGAGGGATGAAGCTTCTGGACCTGGCTGACTGGGAAAGGCTCGGGGCTCTGGGGCCCTGGGTGTCCCTGGCCGATCACATTGTGCCTTTGATGGTTCACAACAAACGAGCTGGGTTGACAGTAAGTGTCATGGAACTGATGTCCTCAGCAGGGTTGTGACCCCTTGGGGTTCAAATGAGAGTGCATTCCTTGGGCCGGGCTTCTGCCTTGGAGGACCTCAGTTTCAGATGCCAGCTGTGAATTCTGGTGGTGAGTGTGAGCACTGATTTGGAAACCTGTTTTCATGATAGGGAACGCTGGTGGCCAGTCCCTGGGGAGGTGAGTTGCTCACTCAAACGAGATACCTCATTGGCAGTTTGAATCTACCGGGAGCTCAGAGAAAGATGAGCAGTCTCCTCCCGTGTGGCTTCGAGCCTCTTGAGACCCGAGGGAGGCGAGGAGGAGGAGGACTGGGAATGCTGCAGTGCATTTGGGGGGGCAGATGGCCTGGTCAGGTGGCAGTGGCAAAATGAAGGAGGGGGCTTCAGGATGTCAGTGGGGCTGCCTGTGGATGTGATGGACAGAGGAGTCAGGCCTGGGGTGCTGGACTTTAGCTGGTGGGTGCTCTGTATTGAGATGGCAAGGGTATGACTGGAAGAGGCAGCTGCTAGGACGCTGGAGGTGCAGGGGGAAGGCATGTGAGACGAGTGAGAGACCCAGGACTTGTCAGCATACAGGTGGTTCATTTGGAATTATCTCTAATAATGAAACTGTAATGCACGGAATAGGTGTAAGTAATCATCACCAGACATCATGCCAGGAAAGGGAGGGTCAGAGAAAGAGAAGACCCTCGGCAGGTCGACCGAGCAGTGCCTGGTAAACACAGCTGGTTTTCCTTCTCTGTTCGTGTGCCTGTTTAGCTGTTTCCTACAGGTGGAATCACAGTACCGTGACTCTTCCACTGGGTTGATATCTTCAAGGTTCACCTGTGGCTGAGTGTAGACAGAGGGACCATCCCCACATCACAACACGTTTGAAGACTTCATGTCCTCTCATGTCTGAGTAATAAACAGTCCAGCATGCAGAGGGACCACACTGTGTGTCTTAGTCAGCTCTGCCTGGCTGCTTGGCTGCTGGGACCCATGGGACCCTGCTCTCAGGTCTCCCAGGTCCATGCAGAGAAAGTGGGATTGCTGGGTGATGTAGTAATTCTGTCTGGAACTTCTTTGAGGAGCTGCCATGCTGTTTCTCCACTTACCTTCTTTTTTGGTATCAACTCTTTTTAAAAAATACTTAAACATTTATTCCATAATTTAAACAATAATTGTAATATTTAAACCTTTTCCTCCTTCAATACTGGGGACTTAATTTACCTATGTGCAGCATTGACACTTTGAAGCTGTCCGGCCAGATGTTGTCGAGATGCCACGTCCTTGATTTCGATGACCTACCTCATCTGTTTATGATAACTTTTATTTTTATATCATTTTAAACTTACAGCAGAATTCCAAGAATGACACAGAGACCCCAGAGATTGAGGTGCTGGATATTGTGACCAGTTGTTAACTTCTGACATCCTGTTGCCTCAGAGTCTGTTATGTGTGTGTGGTTTTTCTTCCTAAGTCGCAGATACCGAGCCCTTCATACATAGCTAACGCTGATGTATTTCTTAACAGAGCCATGTTCTTAGGTTATAGGATAGAGGCATCAGAATCAGGAAGTGTAATGCTGACACAGGGAGCTCTCGTGGCCTAGTGCTGAGCTGTGCTGCAGCTGAAGACATGCAGCTCGAATCCACCCGCTGCTCCGTGGGAGAAGGATGGGCGGTCTCCTCCCAGACAATTTACTGCCTCTGAAAGCCCACTGGAGGGTCAGCTAGGAGTCGTTCTGACTTGGCAGCACACAGCAACAAAATTTATCCTTCCATTCACGATTGACCGTAGTCCTAGTAGCAGCCCTGATGGCTGGTTGAGGAGCACCGAGCTAGTGGACACAGTAGAGACGCGTACTATCCACTCCACCTCCTAGCTCTGTCCTCCTCCCCATCTGCTTGACTTCTGCTCTGTTTGTCTCCCCCCTAGACCAGGGCATTGAGCCCACCCTTGTGCTCAGGGGCACCATGCTACTCGTCAGAGTTCAGCCTTTGAGTGTACTCACCTGGCCTGTCTTCCCGGGCTGTGGGTCTCCCTGGGCTGTGGGTCCCGTTGCTGCCCCTTCATCGGCAGTCATCACTGGGTCTTCATCTCTCCTTCCTGCCTCTCTTAGGTCCACTCCCAGCAGGCTTTTGGCTGTTGTCTCACTAGGTCAAAGCCGAGTCCACGGTGTGTCTCAGGCCAGTACCCTCCCCCCAACTTGCACCTCCCCCCATACCATCTGCACCTCCCTTACGTGTGCGCGCGTGCACGCGCGCACGCACACACACACACACACACACACACTCTTGCATGCACCCCTGTTGACATTAGCACAGTTTGCCTCACTCTTCTCAGCCACGTGGGGGTATTTTTTCTGGTGTCCTGGCCACTGACTGGTGACTGTCCCCATCACGAGGAGGTCTTCTCTCCACTTCTTGTCAGGGACTGAGAGCTGAGTGGCTGCAGATGCTGAACTTAGCAGCTGGTGGGTGGCTCCCTCTAGTCGTTCCCTGTATCTGTCCTGCATGGGGGACCAGTCCTGGGGGGTGCATGGGTTAGGGAGACGGCTCCCTGAATGGACTGGGAGTCTCAGCGGACCAGCCCCTGCCTGTGGCTATGTGCCCACCAGCCTTGGTGGCCTCTCAGATCCTAAGATCATCCCCACTTACCTTCCTCATCCCATGCAGGTTGGATCCTCTGTGCCTTTTCAGAAATGGCCCTTTGTCTGCCCCTCTTATCATAGCACTGTGGTCGTTAAAGGTGATTTCTACAAAAAATGATGCTTTAAAGTTGGGTGAGACTTCCATGGTGACCCCTGCTGTGATCAGTGGTGTCTTGAGCTCCATGCTTGTTGGGGAGGAATATGTGTTCTTGTTGGGAGAATCCTTTGTGAGGTGAAGCTCTGCTAGCCGGGTCTTATGAGGGATCAGGTGGACGTTACCGTGACAGCTGGCTGGGCCCTAGGATGCTCTGAGGTGAGGGTCTCCGTGGTCAGCCGGGAGCCTCAGGCCCCTTCATCCTCCTCCAAGCAGCCTTCCACCCTGTGTCTTGAACCCTTCTTTGCTGTGGCACTTCCTCATTGCCACTTCTAGACACATTTTCTGGTGTCTACTTGGAACCCATCCCAATTATCCCAGTCACTGAATCAATCCACCTCATAGAGGGCCTTCCTCTCCTGATAATTGGGATGGGAGTGTCAGAGACAGTGCGATTGGCACAGGACAGAGCGGAGTTTAGGGCTGTTGTACGTAGGGTCGCTATGAGTCGCAGGCGACTCGACGGCACATAACAACAACAACTTGGAACCGCCTCTCTTTAAGAAATGCAGCTCTTATTCTTGGCATCATTCTCATGTTTACAAATCTGTCTGCTGACTTTGGTCAGATGTCATGAGATTCTCCTAAGTGATAAGCATCTCTGAAATCTGGTTCACATTTTTGTAGAAAGTTTTTGTTGCTCCTACCTTTGGCCTCAGCTGTGTGAGCCACTCTTCCAAAGCCTCCCCGGCTCCCAGTGGGTGTTCACATCCTTTCACCTCTGGAGGACCCCCAGGGGCTGTCTGACCACAGCCTGAGCCCTCTACCAGCAGAGCCATTGAGAGAACAGAGGGAGGCTCCGGGCCTCCTTGTCCTGTGAGCTACATCTAATGCTCATTATCTTCTGCTTTCAGCCTTTAATTATTCTAAGGCAAACTCTACCTTGCCCGTATGGGTCAGGTCATACATGGGCTTTGTGTGTCCGTATATAGGGCATGAACAAAGTAGAGCTGAGTTTTTTTTTTTTTTATTTACCTTTTGGGGGTTTTTTTATTAATTTTAATGAACTTTTACAGAGATTTTGGGTTTCCGTTTTTGCACTATTTACACTCCCCCCAGTTCGTTCCTCTTTTTTTTCCCCCCTTGAAAGTCTGTTTTAATTGTCCCATTGCCACAGTGCTTGTCAAAGCCAGTTCTGATTAATCCCCTTTGTCAGTGTGTCCTTTGCCATTCCCTATCACTCCTCCCTGAGAGAGACTTCACCCTGATTCATAAGGAAAAGGGGACGGCGTATTCTCTTAGCTACTTCCTGCTGAAAAGGGATGCTGTGGGTTTCAGGGTGAAGATCTTCTCTCACTACTCTAAAGGGCCCCTTTGGCAGTAGGAAACACATAGACTATTATGGAGATTGATTTTGGAATTTAGATGCAGTGTTATCAGTTGTGCTTAGCCATACATGTTCATATCCTTGAAGATGTATCATGGAAGTGTTGCAGCCTAGAAGACACAAATTTAACTAACAAGTTAAAAGTACATGAGTCAAAAATTAAAAGCAATAATATTCCAAGTAGAGGTCTAACAGTGGCACAAATCAAGTTACGGAGGGAAGGTAGTTCTTAAAGACTTAATGACTAGCACTTTGTCTGTTATAGTATAAAGGTTAGGAACCACAAGATGTAGAGGCTCAACTATGTCAATTATTGTTCTTAAGTCCTGGGCCAAATTCCATCTACCACTGGGTTGTTTTACTTTTTTTTTTTCCTTTTCTTATTGTGTGCGGTCGACTCGGATGACTGGTACAGGAGGAGATTGCCCCTCCTCGAGCAGAGCATCTGGTGGACTCGAACGGCACACTTTCATGATTGCCACGCAGCTTCTTGCCATTAGGCCACCAGAGCTCCCTAAAATAGAGCTCCTCTTAAATTGCTTCAGGATCCTTTAAAAAAAAATTATTATTATAATTTTAACAAAAATTTACAGAAAAGTTGGATTTTCATTCATTAATTGCTGCAGTTTCCCCCCCTCCCTCCCCTTTGCAGTGCACTTTTTATTATGGACTATTGTCATACAAATAATGCCTAATCATGTATTCCTTTTAAACAGTTCTTTTCTTCATCTGTTCCAATGCAGTGTTCATTAGCTATCCCTTCTTTTCCTACGTTCTTCCTGGCCTCCATGTCAGTCCTGTTTTATAACAGTGGTGTTATGTAGTATTTGTCCTTTTGTAACAGAGATATTTCACTCAGCAAGCATAATGTCCTCCAGCGTCCCCCATATTGTGTAATATTTTGAGTTCCTTGTTTTTCAGTGCTGCATGGTATTCCATTGTGTGAATGTACCATAGTTTTTCCTATCATTCGTTTGTTGATGGACACTTGGATTACTTCCATCTCTGCTGTTGTAAATAACGCGGCAATAAACATAGGTGTGCACATATCTGTTCAGATGGTGGCCCTGGCTTCTTTATGGTGCCTTCCTAGTAGTGAAATTATTGGATCCAATGTTATTTCTAATTTCTAACTTTTTGAGAAAGTGCCAGACTGCCTTCCATAGTGGCTGCACATTTTACACTTCTACCAACAGTGAATAAGGGTTCTGATCTCGCCACCACCTCACCAGCATTTGTTGTTTGCTGCCCTGGTGAGCTTTTTGCTGCTGTTGCTGGGGTGAAATGATGTCTCATAGTTGTTTTGATTTCAGGATCCTTTTAAGATTTGGGAGAAGAGTAAATTTATGTGCAGACAGAGCTTCTTTGTGTAGGTGGGAGCAGCAGATGGCTGTGGTTGGAGGCCACCTTCAGTATGGAAGGGCTGTGCCATGCCTTCTAACCCCTGAGTGTCAGCCAGCCCTGGGCCCCACGTCCCCCCGAGATGACAGTGACAGCAGTAGTACTGTACCACAGGACCAGTGCTGTGGGTCCACTCGGGCCAGCACTCGAATTGGCAGGTCACGAGGACAGAAATTGAACTGGAGGTTCCAGGACTGGGGACCACAAGAGAAAGCTGAATGGTTTCCTCCTGTGCAGCCTCAAAAAAAAACCACTGGAGGGTCAGCTGGGAGTCAGTTCTGACCCCAGCAATAAGGTTTCTTAGGGGTTGGGGACGGAGAGGGGGTTATTGCTTAATTAGCACTGCTTTTCTGTTTGAGGTGACAAAAATTTTGAAACTAGAAAATAGTGATGGATGAAAAAACACTGTAAATATAACAAACACCCTGAATTTTATCTGTAAAAATTATTGAAATGTAATATGTATTTTCCTATAACAATGAATACAAATGCAAGATTCTGTAGAATGATAGACTTAAAGCTCAAGAAAATTTTCAAACATGCACGTAAGTAGAAGTGGGAAAGAACATGAACTCCATGTCCCTGTGGCTGAATGGTTTTGGTGTCTTAGCCCCCCTGCTGACGTGTGTTGGGGGGATCGCACAGAGCCCATCATTTCACTCCCAAGAGGGGCTGGTTCCAGACGTAACCGCATGGCAGCATTGCCCTTCTCCCCAAGCCACCCCAAACCATGCTTGAGCTTCTGTCTGGGCTCACATTCCCCAGATGGCTTACAGATTCTTCTTAGAGCTGGTTTATTCAACAGCAGCTCTATTTGCTGTCCCTGTTCCCACCGATCGTCCTGCCCAGTGTCCACATTCCATATTGGGAGTTGCGTGGTGGGCCGGGGTCCCCTGGAATTGGGGCCCAGTTCTGGCTGACATTTGGTCTCTTCTACCTGGGTGAGGCACAGACATTGGTACCTTTCTGTGAGGTGAGGGTCTATTTGCACTCAGGTGGTTACAGAAAGAGAAACAAAATATAGCTGCTCCTTAAAACAGGAAGTCTTCATACACAGTCAGACATTTTGAGGATTTTCTGGAAAAATGAAATGAAAATACACATGAGCTGTATTTACTGTTAGGGAGAACGTTTGCCTCCCTGTGCTGTAGGCAGGCCATCCACTGTTCTCTGTGCCGAGGACACCGGGACAGGCAGACTTGGGACATCTGTGCTCACTTTTCACCTTTAGGAATTTGAGAGTGTTTTCTGTGGGAAAACCGGCAGAAGGCTGAAGTTGACCAGACCAGACTCCTTGGTGACATGTCCTACCCAGGAGAGTCTGCAGAGCAGCCCGGCGATGGAGATCAAATGACTGGACCTGGACACTGGCTCTTCAAAGTCCACGGCACCCCCGTGGTGACCCAGGCGTCCCCTGCCGTCCAGAGGCTCTGCTCTGCTCCAGCTTGACCTCCCACCATACCCGCTTGAGGTGACAGGGCTCAGTAGGGGCTGTGTAAGCACGTGTAGAAAAGCTGACCTAGAACCAAATATTCCCACCGATAATGTCCTCCCAGACCACTTGGGATGGCGACAACTTGACAGCAATTTGTAAGCAATTTTTCAATGATCTGTCTGATTCTATCATGTTTTCTTAACATGATAACTTAGAAAATGAACAACCTTTGTATTGGTTTAGTCTGGAAGGGTACATTGCTTTTTACTTACTGCAATTTTAAATTTGCCCACTTAGCAATTGGAACAAGTTAAACTGTTCTTAACTAGAAGTAGTTTGGCCACTTTATTTTATTTTTGTTAGATCTCAACCCCCTTGTGATAGTCCCCGTCAGACGGTGCTGCGTTGCAAATGCAGTGCCATTTTAAACCATTTTACCAGAATCTTCCGGCAACTCCTTTTATAGCTACTTTTGCCCATAAATGAAACATTGTCACAGTAGATTGCTTAAATGCCCCTATTTTCACCCCAAGAGCCATTACTTTATGTGTAATAAATGGTAGTGTTTGGAACGGAGTTTCTCCAAATGAGTGGCTTTATTTGTTACAATGGACAGTAGCACAGGCCTTTGTGCAGCACAAGTACCGTCAGTACTGTCAGTAAATACTGTCAGTCAGGACAGGCGCGTCGGGACGCGTACTGAATGTTCATGGTCCCAAGGAAATGTACAGAAGTTCCTCTATGTACACTTTAGCGTCCTCTCCAATGCTGGGTTCAGTTGGTTGGCTTGGTGCCTGTGTTTGAGGTACAGTATCACAGACTAGTGGGTCTCTGTAAGGACATGCAGGGGTCCTCCCAAAGACCAGTGTCCACTTCGGTGTCATGAAGATGCTGAGGGCTTTCAGATGTACTGAGCATGCTGGGAAGCACGCTGACCTGGGGGCGCCTCTTGACACGCCTCTCCCCGACATTGCTTGTCACTCTTCACATCTTTATGAGCTTCTTGCGCCCGACTTCTCCCCACCTCCTCCTAGCACAGCTCCCTGACAGGCTGAAGTGTCACAGATCCCAGGGGTCCCCTGTGCTCCCACCGCACCAGGAATGCCAGGGTCGCCGGGGGCCCCGGGCTCTCCATGGGCACCGTCCTGCCCGTCTTTGCTTGTTCCGGGGACCCCTTGGGGACCTGGAGACAGACATAGATGGAGGGGAGCACAGATGCTTCCCTCTGGCTGCTCACCCACACCCCCACTTCATTCCAGCCTGCTTCCTAATCCCTGGGAGGTGAGGATGCCAGGCAATGCCCTGCGCGAGAGGTGCACGGTGTGATGGGAGCTTGGATGGGCCACAGGGTGGGCAGCCAGAATGAGTTCTTACTGGCTGCTGGGTGAAGAGTGGATTTCAAGTGGGCAGGAGAGGAAGCCAGCAGTGGGCAGGGGCGGAGCAGGGTGCCGCGCATACAGGGAAGTGCTCTGTCCACTGGGGGTCAGCTGTGCATGCGGGAAAGGAGCTGTCAGTGTCCTCTGTGGGCAGGAGGTGTCAGGGCCTTTGCTGGACGCCATTGGGGTCTGGCATCCACAGGACTGTCAGCATGTAAGTGACTCTCCGGCCACACCCTGCACTGCTGGTGGGGGAACGTGATTGCTGGGGGATGCTATTGGCCAGAAACATGAATTGACCAGTGGACATGACCAGCCGGGGTCATGATCAGCTGAGGACATGATGGCTAGGTGCTTGAGCCTTGGGATATAAGGGTGAAGTCAGCCCTGGGTAGTGCGGATCAGGAGAACACCCAGGAGGCATCGAGGAAAGGGAATGTGGAGGCAGTGGCCCATGTACCCCGAGCTGGGAGCAAGCCACTGACAGGGAACCCAGACCTGGAGGATGTATATTCAGCTAAAAATGATCCAGGACAGAGCCATTAAGGCAGAGGGAACCAGACACAGACAGTCGAGGGCCTTTGCCAGGGACAGGGATGCCTCCATCCTGTGACAAACCCTGAGGGTCTGCATGTCTGCGTGTAGGTCCAGGGACATATGAGCCAGCCCAGGGGAAGGACCAGCTGTGTGACAGCTCGTGGCCAACAGCCTCGTGCAGAATTTTAATCCATTTCCCTGAGAGTGATACGCGGGCCTGTTAGAGGAACTGTCCACATGGAGAGCTGTTTCTTAAGCAGTCCTGGCCACACCTTTAGGAAGGCTTTGTGGAAAGCAGGGGTTTCTTCCAGCAAGAGGGGGCAGCCAAGAGCATTCTAGCAAACAAGGCCCGCTGACCACCACAGCCTCCTACCTTGGAGCCCCTGGTCTCCCTCAGGCCCATCCAGGCCAATGCCGATAGCACCCTTGTCCCCTCTGTCACCTTGGTTTCCTGTGAGGAGACAATGAATATTTTACTTGTCCTTTTGGAACACAGGTTACTCACTTTAAGAGAGATTGTTGTTGCTGCTGTTGTTCGGTGCTGTCAAGTCTGAACCAACTCACGTCTCCAGTGGGTTCCTAGAGCATAAACCACAAGAGAGGAGGCAGCACAGCACTTTACCACTAAGCTTCTATGATAAAGCTCACTGCCACCTTCCCCTGTGCGGGACCCTCGGCCAGGCAAGGGCAGTGTGTACCACCAGTGTGGGCCCCAGGGGTGCAGACAAGCTGCACTCATCTTGACCACAGCCTGGTCCCAGGTGTGGGGTGTCTGTGGGAAACCAAATATCAAACCAAATATTAACCTAAATGATAAACCAAATGCTTTACCAGGATTTGAGGGAGGCATAAATACAAGCTGGAATTTCTCCTGAGACTGGTCACAGGGGTCGCATGCCAAGGCAGACCGTAAGGCCACAACTCTTGGATTGTATTTGCTGACCCCTCCCTCCTGAGTCAAGCAGAAGGTTTTCAATAGAAAGAGCCTGGCTTCATTTGCAGTGAATTCTCTTTGTGATTTGCTCCCTGGCGATTCTCAATAAAGACACAGGAAAGCTGGGTTCTGGGCTTCAGTCTTCAGCTGGTCACCCCCTGCCTTTACATTGTTCTTCTCAGTCCTTGGTGTCCTCATCTCCTTTTTCCTTGTCCTGTGCCAACAACAGGTGTCCACGTTTGATGGGGCTTTACTTTTGTTCACAGTCCTTTTCCTTATTAAACAAGGCCCGCCCAGGAGTTAGGTCAGCGTGTCTCAGATGCCCCTGCAGCTGTGCTTCTCTCTCCATGGGCCTCCTCCCACCAGATGTATTGTCTCCTGTCAGGATGGCAGGTCTGCTGGCCCCCAAGATGGTTTAGAAGCTCTGATGTTACCCAAACATGCTGTGCCAGTCTATTCCTGGCAAGTGGACTGGCTGACCAGTTTATTGGCCATAGGCCAGGAGGCACTGTTGTTAAGGTCAAGGAATGCTGTGGGCACAGCATTTAAGGTAATAGTCCGAGTCCACCAACTGTTCTGTGGGAGTCAGATGTACAGTGCCATCCTGTAAACATTTACAGCCTCAGAAGCTGACAGAGAGTCGGACTGAAGCCGAGCTGATGCGGCAGCTGTGGGTTTCCCCTGGTCAGCATTTGTTAGCAGATGTCCTGAGCCTTCTCCGGCATCTCCTCCAACTGCCCAGGATACAGGAGCAGCAGCACACAGGGCCGGCCACTCCCAGGCCCCGAGGGAGCGGCTATGCTGTAGAGCTGCAGGGGCATCTGATGACCACATGAAGCTGACGGCACAGCGCAGAGGTTCACATTCGAGCTGATGGGGTGCTCCTGACGGGGTGCTCCTGCCCCGTGCGGCTCCCGTGGATTTCCAGGGAGGGGAGCTGCTGCTGTTGCAGATGTTGTGCACTCATCCTGACTCACCCCACGTGCCCGTCCTCCTCCTCCCCAGCCGCTTGCTCACTGTAAACTCCCTCACTCCTGTGGCCACTGCGTCCTTCCCCTCGTTGAGGGGCTTCCTTTTTCTCTCTGACCCTCTATCAGTCATGATGTCCTTCTGCAGGGACTGGTCCCTCCTTGAACATGCCCACCGAGCTCACTTCAAAGGAGGATTCTGGCTGGACTTCCAGGACACTTTGATCGGTCTTCTGGCAGTCCTTTCACAAACAACACAGTTCTCCAGTCTCCTTTCTTCACTGTGCAGCTTAACTATGCGTGTGAGACGCTGGAAAGACCAGGCTGCTCTCTGGGATTCACACAGCTGAGTGATCATCTGTGCTGCCAGATGTGCCTCCTCTGCTCATAGCTGAAGTCCAGGGACCGAGCGGGCGGCCACCCTGCAGACACCAGTGCTCCTTCAGGTCTGTCTCGACTCATCAGAGCTCCTGTTTCTTCACAACTCTTCAACTACATGGTTTTGATTTTTTTATATCTTTGATTTTTGCATCAGATGTTCCTACCCACTGCCGGTTCCTGACTGCGCATAATGGGACTCCTCCCTAGTTGTCTCACATTGTAAGTGGACGTTGTTCTGTGGCTGAGAACTAGACATGACTGAAATGCCCTCCTGCCGGCCCTAGGATCTCTGGTGGCGTACCACATAACGGTGCCAGGCTGCTAACTAAAGTCAGGGGTCAGAGTCCATGAGGCGCTCTGTGGAAGAAAACTTGCCAGAGGGGAGCCACGCAGAACCCGACTGGACACCCGACTGGACAGCAGTGGACTGGTCCTGCCCAGTCAGCAGTGAGCAGCTGTTGGTAACAGTAACAGGTAATTGGTCTCATCAGTCTAGAAGCTCCCAGGTCCCTCTCGAGAGCTAAGATGACTTTCGGGAGGCACCTGCCACACCTACACAGCTTTTGTAACGGTTTTTTGTAGCCCCGATTTTGTAGCATTTCCTATGCAACCACTGACAGGCACTGGCCGAGCTGTAGACAGTAGGAGAGGAGGGCGTGGAGGCATTAGATGCCCCAGCACCCCTTCCCTGGGTTCTCTCCTCAGAGCATCTGTGGTGGGAGGGGCTTCTGCTCTCTCCTGACAGAGAAACATCTGGGGTCTCTGTGGAGATGTCCACAGTAGAGCAGGGCTGGGCCCAGTCACTCACCTCGGGGGCCGGGGTCTCCCAGCTCTCCAGTGGGACCACGATATCCAGGGGGCCCTCGGGCACCAGGGTGGCCAATGGAACCTGGGGGTCCTGGGGGCCCAGGGGGTCCAGCAGGCCCAGGCCGCCCAATGGACCCTGGTGCCAGCGGCTTCCTCAGGTGAGCTGCCAGCTGTGCGATTTGCTCTTTGGAAACAGAAGATTTACAAGAAGGTTCTTGAGGAGGAGGAGGGTTCTCGAGAAGGAGGAGGAGGGGAGGGTTCACGAGGAGGAGGAGGAGGGTTCTCGAGGAGGAGGAGGAGGGGAGGGTTCACGAGGAGGGCTGGGAAGCAGAGACACTGCCCGCCTTGTGGGTCCTCGGCAGTTGATGGTGGACCAGCCCAGCTGCTCATAGCTGGACATCCCAGGAGCTCCTCTCTGTCCTGGAACCCCGGGTAGGGAGTCCTGGGTTAGAGCTAGTCAGCAGGTCTTCATTTTGTACAGACGACAATGGATGGGGTGAGGGAGGACCACTGGGGACAGGGCAAGGCCACAGCACAGAGAGGACAGGGGAACCAGTGCCACTAGAGTGGACTGGACAGAGAGGCCATATGCCAGGGCTAGTTGGCAGGACCAAGGTGAGCATACAGTGATGGTGTGAAAGGCCGAGAGTACTGCAGAGACACTAACTTCCCCCAAACCCTGGCTGGTTCTCTGACCTCCTCCAGAGAACATCTGTGTCCAGAAAGCAGGGCCTGTGAGGGGGCAGCCTGCCTAGGTGCAGCAGCCATCCCCATTGACCGCCCACCACACTGCCCACTCACCACGCCCCCACATAGATGACCACACCCCATGCAATGCTAACCACGCCCATGCCATGCAGACCCCTCATGCCACCAGCCATGCCCCCACTCACCACTGATCACGCCCCCGCACAGTTCCCTGATGTGCTGCTCACTGGCCTCCTTTCCCTGAAAGTCCCCACAGACCAGTGAGGAACGGTCCCTCTTCTCCCCCTGAAACTACTCACTGGTTTAGAAAGGACATCCTAGTCCAGACAAGGGCCGAGGAAGCACCTACCGGGACTCCTGGCTTCCCTGTAATCCCAGGGACACCCTGGATCCCCTGAAAGCCCACAGGGCCAGGGAAGCCTGGCACCCCTTGAACACCGCTGGTGCCATTGGGACCCTGGATGCCTTTGGGGCCAGGTTCGCCTCTGTCGCCAGACTGAACAAAAATAGCAGAGAAAGGTGGTCACAGCCATGCTGGTCAGGTCCTGTGACTTCTCCACCCAAACTGGGCACTGCCACTGCCAGACATCCTGGTCACCAGGGTGCTGGGCCAGGCACCCATTGACTCACCGCTCCTTTGGGTCCGACCGGCCCACTGGGACCCTGCAAAAGGAGAGGGCTTCCTGTTAGTGACCTGTGTGTTCCTGACACCGGGGTATGGGCTAGCACTCTCCTACTTTCCTAGGGGGATTTGGAAAAGGATTTCAATAAGAGCTGCACCGAAGAGAACTCAGAGTAACGGGCACTGAGCAAGCAGGACAGGAGGGCGAGAACACTGTAAAAAGCACCCAGGTTACTGAACAACGTGACAAGGGAAACCAGTGTGCTGTGAAACGCTGCCCAAAGGCCCAAGTCATAAATAAGGCTGGAATGAAGTTCATCCACCTCCTAGCTGTGTGTCCAGGAAAGCCCAGGCCAGGCCTCCATCGCCTGTTGGCTGGGCCAGGACACAGCTCTGCTCAGCAGCGTCCTCTGGCACTCCCCTCCCGCTCTCTGACCACTGAAGCAAATGACTGTCAGGCCCCCCAGCTCAGGGTCGGCACTGTCCCTCTGCCACCTCATCAGATCAACAGGGCTATTTGTCAAGGTGGTCTAAGGGCAGGCAACCCCAGGCTCCACTCCCCATACACAACTGAGCTCTTGTCTGCAGATAAACAGCTCACCTGGGGGTGAGCTGTTCCAGACATAGGGACTGCTTAATTATAGGACTGAATGTCCTGACCTCTTCAGTCTGCCCCCCACCAGTGACTGCAGCTCTACACTTACCCTAGAGGAAAAGGGGGACAGGAATGTGGCGATGGTGGCACAACAAAAGATTTATGATTTCCAGTTCTACAGCTCTGCGTGCGTGTGTGTGTGTGTGTGTGTGTGTGTGTGTGTGTGTGTGTGTGTGTGAAAACCATGGCTAATTCCTGTTGAAAGACCTTGATGGAGTGACTTTCACAAGTGATGTTCTCAAACCAACTCCTGCTCCTCACTTGACTGCCCCTCTTCCAACAACTTAGATTTACCAAACTCCACAACTTTCTTCATCACATTAACGATGTACGCCTGGCAGGACTAAATGCAAGAATAATGCTGACTGTGATGGGGAGGGCTGTGCATGTGACGGGCTGTGTGTGAAGGGGGGCTGTGTGTGTGAAGGTGCTGTGCGTGTGATGGGAAGCTGTGCATGTTATGGGGGTTATGTGTGCGACGGGGCTGTGAGTGATGGGGCTGTGCATGTGACGGGCTATGTGTGTGTGATGGGGGGCTGTGCGTGTGACACGAGGGGGCTGTGCGTGTGATGCAGGGGGGCTGTGAGTGTGATGGGGACTGTGCATGTGATCCTGGAGCAGGTGTGATCCTGCCCCATTGCTTGGGGATGGGCAGTCAGTTGTCTTGTCAGGCACTCTTCATTTGCCTGGAGGGACATACAATGTCCATGGCCTCTACACTGACCAGTCACTCTTATTCTCATCTGAGTGTGTTGGTGGCCCCACGATGCATGTCCTTAAAAACTGTTGTTCCCCAAAGCTAAAGGTCAATGTGTCACACTTACCAGTTCCCCTTTATCACCAGGCAGACCATCAGCACCAGCAATGCCCTGGGAAGGACACCTCAGGTTAGGGGGAAAGGTAACCCCAAGCCAGGGGATGCCTTCCCGTCCTAAGTTATTGAACTAAGGCCTCAGGTATGTCAGAGTCACCTAGGGGCCAGCCCAAACTCAACCTCAGAGGTATCCAGAGGTCCAGTATCCTGCCTCTTCATCAGCTTTCGAGCCTTAGTGATGCAGTGGTTAAGTGCTGGCTTATAACTAAGAGGCTGATGGTTTGAACTCACCAATAGCTCTCAAGGACAGAGTGCTGCTTATCTGGACCTGGAACCCAGAAGCCAACAGGGCACTTCTCGGTCACATGGGCTTATCGTGTGTTAAAGAGAGCAGTTCTTTGTCACATGGGCTCATGTGTTAAAAGTGGCCTGATGACCCCAACAACAGCAACCTTAACCCTCAATCCCCACCCAACAAGCCCTCATATCTGCCACCTCCCTGGGCACCTGGAGCTTGGAGGAAACAGAAGTGAGAGCAGTTAAGAGCAGGCTACAGAGAAGTGACTGTATCTCTCATCTGGGCCCGTGGATAGAGCCATGACCTGAGCCCAGACCTGCCCTCCACACAGAGTTTGTCAGGAGGGCAGAAGGACTCCTCCCTGGGACTCCTATCAGCCCCCACACACACACACACACACACTGCTACAGACCATCAGTCAGTAGCCTGGAAGCTAGATGGCTAGCTACAGTGGTCTCTAAGACCAGCTTGGGGATCTGGGTGGATGGAGCTTTTGTCACTGGGGGACTGAGTGTCAGGGCAGGGTGACAGGGATGGAGCTGGAGAAGACAGGAAACACTAGGAGAACGGGAGTCTGCAAACAGGCAGAGTTCTGTGCCAGGACAGCACGGGCTGTTCCCACCCTGAACCAGACGTGTCTGCCCCTCACCTGGTCTCCCTTCCGACCCGCAGCTCCTACAGCGCCCTGCAGGCAGAGAAGTCACTATGATAAGGGTTACAGTGTCCCCAAGGTGGCCTCTCAGCATCCACACAGCACAGAGGGCAGTGTGAACATGAATGGTACATCCCAAACTCCATCCCAAATTCTGCTCTGCACCCAGAACTCCCTGTGACTCCCCTCTGCACCCTGTGCTCACTTCCTACAGTCTGGCTTCCTGCTTCTGGCCCGCAGCATCACAGGACTCTAGTGGGGAGTGGGCCCCTGTGTGTGGACACCACCCACCATCAGTGGCTACTTCCTCAATCCTCTACCAGTTTGTGGCAACCTCAGAGGGAGAGGCTAGGCTCACACAGCAGACTGGGTGGTGGAGAAGGTCACTTGCTCAGACCACAGCAATGGGACAGTCGCCAGAGCAGAAAGTGCCTTGCCTTCCCCAGGTACCACCCAGGGAACCCAGCAGCCAGCCCCCAGCTGCGGACAGGGCATCCCTCGTGCCCAGACTGTCAGCCCTGTCCCTCCTCCATCTCGGAGGCCTGGCTAGTTGGCATGCCCCCATCCCTGGACTTCCACCCTGAGGCTAAGAAGGGCCCCTCTGTCTTTCCAGCCACACTCCCTGGAATGAAGGGGAGCCGAAAAGAGTCCCTGAGTCCTTGTGGCTTCCTGGAAGGCTGGAACAGTCAATAAAAGCCTTGTTCTCACCAAGGGGGTCTCCCCACCTCCTCCTCCCCGAATGACAGTGCAGTACTGGGCTGAAAGGTCCTGGGGGGTCGCCCCATGTCCCAAGTAGCCCAGGCTCAGCACCTCTCCTGTGTACCTGAGCAGGGTTACCAGCCCACAGGAGCTGGCCGTCCCTTGTGAAGACACTGCCTCCTCCCCATCCCAGCCAGAAACTCAGCAATGACCATGCTAAGAGTAACTGTCCCTGACCTTGAACAGGGACTCCATTGTCTTCCCTCAGCAGAGGCAGCCTGGGACTGCTCTGTGTGTGTGTGTTGGGGGTTACCATGAGGAACCACAGAGATGTGATCAGGCCAGCTTAGCTCGGAGAATGGTGGTCATGAGCACTACTGGCCGTGTGACTTTCCACCCCCACCCCAGAGCAGGTGCTCCCTGGAAATCACCTCCAGAATCAGCCAAGATACCAGCCGACTCCCATGCTGAGTCCCAAGTGTGTGCTGTGTAGTGACTGTCTCCCGCATCAGATGTGGTGTGGGGTGACCATCCTCGGGTCAGAAGGTATGAGTGTGGAGACTGTGTCTAGAGGGAGGTATCCCCCATGTCTGGAGAGCCGCTGTGTGGGTGTTAGCAGGACCTCCCTTTCCAGAATAGTCACTTACCTGGTCACCCACGCCACCTCGGAGGCCCTGGGGGCCCGGCAGACCAGGTTCCCCGAAGCTGCCCTTCCGGCCCTGTGGACACAGTCCAGCCCATCAACAAGCCCCCAGCAGAAACTCTGTCCCCCAGGCCTCATCATCCCAAGACCTGTGGTCACTTCCCAAACCCAGCCTGAGCTGTACGCACCTGGAAACCTCGAATGCCAGGGGCACCAGGAGGGCCTTGTGGGCCAAGAGCCCCCTAAAGGGTGAAAAGAGGGAACGAGTAAGTGTCCCTGCGGTACTCCTGGAGAGTGCCCTCCACTGGCAAACCCTGGACAGGCAGGGCCTTCTGCAGTGCCAATCTCAGGAAAGTCAAGGGGCAGAAGTCAGTATGTCCAGAGGAAGGGAGAAGGGGTGGGGTCAGGAAGGGACATCTGACTTAGCCACTGGTCTGAGGGACTTCAGCAGCTCCCCCAGGGTCGAAGGTCTGGAGAACGCAGGACTGTACCCCTCACTCACCGCTGAGCCTCTGTGGCCAGCCTCACCACGCTCTCCTGGCATCCCCACGTCTCCCTGCAAGCAAGTGGGGTGCTGTGAGGGCAGGAACCACACGGGAGAGGGCGGCTCTACGGAGGGTAGGGGGGCATGGAGGTGGGTCCACATGGGTTGGAGCAAGTCTACCCAGGGTGGGGGCAGGGTCTATACTGGCTGGAGTTCACAAAGAGTAGAGACGGGGCTACATGTGGTGAGGGCAGGGTCTACACTAGACGGAGTCCACACATGGATGGAGGTGAGACTCACATGAAGTGGGCCCCACCCTGACGAGAGGTGATTCCACAATGGGAGGAGGTATGTTCCGCATGAGGGGAGGGCAGGGCAGGGATGTACAGGAGGCCTGGGCTGGAGCGTGGTTGCCTGGCAGGGTCACTACAAAGGCCATGAGGACTGGAGATGGGTCTGAGGCTGGAGGGGCAGCGTATTCACAGGGTGAAGGCAGGTATCAGGAGTGATGGGCCCGGTCCATAGGTCTATTCAGGAACTTGGGCAGTGGGTGAGGGTATGAGTGGGGGGAAGGTTATGAGAAGGATGGGAGCAGGATACGTACAGGGACACCTGGCTCTCCTGAGGGGCCAGCTTCACCCAACTCTCCGGCTCTTCCCTGTGGATAGTGGGGTACACTGAGTGCCGTCTGCATCCCAGGGCCGAGTGCTGATCCCTCTCCCAAGAAACCTACATACCAGTTCTCCCTTCTCGCCTTTGGACCCTGCTCGTCCAGGGAGACCCTGCAGGACAGGGAAGAGTCAGAGCCTGGAGCCCCAGTAACAGGGTGTGCATGGTTTACAGACCCAGTGGGCCTCCCACTTCCCCTGGCAGCCCTGGCTTCTGGGGCAGAGTTCGTCCAGTATGCCCTGCCGAGGCCCCAGGACAGGCCAGCAGGGCAGTTCACAGGCTGGCCCTCGCCAACCACAGTTCATCCCAGTCTGGCACAGACCCAGGCCCACACCCCCTCCTCTGCCGCTCTTCCCTCACACTTACTGGTAGACCGTTGGGCCCCTTCCCTCCAGGACCACCATTCCGACCAGCCTCGCCCTGTGAGGACCAGCAGTGGGGAGCTGAGGACATGGGTGCCAGGCTCTGTGCTCAGTCTTCACCCACAACCTTGGCCCCACACCAACCTTCTCTCCATCCAGACCTGGAACTCCATCCCGACCATCTTTGCCTGGCATGCCCTGGGGATAAGGACAGCGGAATCTTTGAGCCAGAGTGCCCCATCCTTTCCTGAGCCAAGACACCTGCCTCCCTGTGCCCACCCCAAGGCTGCTGCTCCTGGTGACAACAGTCACCTGGGCCCAGGGTGACCCTTGGAGGCCACAAGGCACAGGTAGAGGCAGACAGCATATGAGGAGTGGTGGCTGGGTCCATGGGGGAAACTGAGGCTGGGAGTTGGCATCAGGATGCAGGCCTGCATGTTCCTGCACTCTTGGGCACTGTGTCAGAAGCAAAACTAGACACACCTAATTGGTCAGGTTTATTCCCAGGGGTTCACCCCAGGTACACAACACCAGTCTGTCCTACGAGAGAGGTTCCAGGGGGTCTGCCCCCCAGGGTCGGGTCTGGAGGGAGGGCCATGCTCACATCTGATGTCCCTCCTGCCAGATTTCTTGCAGGAAAGGAGAGAAGCCCAACCCTAGATCCCAGGTGGGGCTCATCCAAGGACCACCATGGGCAGAGTCAGCAGGCTGGACCCTGTGAGGGGTCTCCTGACCACAACCAAGGATGAGCTGCCCCAGAGCCCACAGAAGGAAGGAAGACACCAGATGCTCTGCTGGAGAAGGGGGGCAGTCTCCTCCTGTACCAATCAGATCTGATTTGGTGGTAAACACACATAAAATAATAAAAAATTTTAAAAAAAGACAGTGCTTTTTTAAAAAAAAAAAAAAGGAAAGGAAGAAGCAAGAGCAGCCACTCACTGGTTCCCCAGCCTGCCCAGCAAGTCCAGGGATCCCTTTGGGGCCAGGTTTGCCCTGAAAGACAAGGAGAAATTGAAATAGTTGAGGCGGCTGAAACACTTCCCCACCTGCATGTCTGGGGGGCTTGGGGGTGGGGGATGGGGTGGGGGATGGGATGACCCAGGATGAGGCGGCTGGGGGGGGGGGAAGGTGGTGTTGGCAGAAGGAGCTGTCTACGCTAAGACTAGCCCATCTCTCGACCTGGCGAGCGTTCACTCATTCACTTTGCTTGCCCCTCAGGCAGCCTCAGCCATGTGCTCTCTGCTTGTCCACAACCCCAAATGGCTGCTGACTGGTCATCCTGGACAAGGGGACGCCTGGAGGGGCATCTCAGGAAAGCAGCTCAGGGCACAGGGAGATCTGGGTGAGGGCACCTCTTGGAGGTGGCCTCCTTCCTCCACCAAAGCCACCTTGGGGTCACCACCCCATGTGCCCTTTCTGACCTCCCCCCTCCCTGGGACAGGACTGGTGTGAAGTGCTTACCCCACCCCCCCACCCCATGTCCTCCCTGACCCCTCAGCCCCACCTCTGCACAAGGACAGAAAAGGAAGGTCTTGTTCACTTACAAGGTCACCCTTGGGTCCTCGGAATCCCTCAGGACCCCTCTCGCCTCTGTCACCCTAAGAAACAAGGGGGGCAGGGACAAAGTTCACAACACAGAGCAGTCGTAGGGCTGGGGGTCTGACTGGGCAGCGTCCCTGAGAGATCAGAGCGGGGACTTCCTGTCCTTGATGACAACCTTCACCACATGTGGAGGTGGGGGACGTCCCTGTTCTGCACTTCGGGCCAGCTCATCCCACCAGGCCAGACACAGCCTAATGGTCTCCACCTGGACAGGCAGGGGATATGCGTGGGACACCCTCCATGCATGGGACACACGTACCACTTTCCCAGGTGCTCCTGGAACCCCTGGGGGCCCTCGGAATCCAATGGGACCCTGTGGAACAAAGGAGTGTCTACACCTGACCCATAGAGAGCACCCTGCAGTGTGCACCCCTTGCTGGGTGAGCCCCTCACAGGTGTACCCCTAGACCCCAGAGAGAATGACCATAACCCTGGCAGCCCTTCCTCCTCCAGTGGGGTCCCACTCCCCAGCACCCCTTCCCCAGAGCAGCTTTCAGAAAGCCCCACTTTGTGAAGCTGTGAAGGGTCCCTGATGACATGGGGATGTTCCACCCAGCTGCACCTCCCTATTGCCTTGGGCTCTGAGTGGGGTGCCCCAGCGAGTCCCGGTCCTGGACCTCCTGGAAATGTGGTTTGTGTCCCTGAGGTCAGACAGCCTCTCTGACACCTGTGCACTGGGGTCGGGGGCACACAGAGACACTAAGGGACTGGACTTACCCGGTCCCCAGGGGGACCCAGTGGCCCTGGGAGGCCTCGAAGTCCTCGGGGGCCCTGTGGAGATAGCCGGAGATGCAGAGTCCCAGACAATGGGCCTGTCCCCCACTCCACCCTGAGAGCTGGTTCCAGTGCGCCCGAAGGCCCTTGGCCACAGCTCCAGACCCGCAGAGCTTACAAGCAGGTAGGTGCCATGGAGTGGGACCCCAGTCCCACATAGCCCCTCTGCTGGGCACTGCCCCCCTTGGCCCTAAGCTATCGCCCTTGGGTGGCTGTCCCAAGGTTTTCCACTGCCACCTTCCCCCCTTGCCCTGCCCTGGCAGGACTCACCTGCAGCCCCACAGTGCCCGGGAGGCCAGCGGGCCCAGGCGGGCCAGGGTCACCCTACGGCATGGATGACAAAGTGTGTCAGTGGTGAGTTACTTTTCCAGCCCCCATCACAGCTCGTCACTCACCCCCAGGTGAGCTCCCAAGTGTAAAGGAGGGGCACAGTGAGTGCCACAGGCCTCGTCACATGAGTGCACTGAACACCTCATATGTCCCTATGGGTACTGCCTGTGCTCTTGTACCAGCCTGCACCCAGGCCCCTCTTCACGCCCGCCCCTCTGTTTCAGAGCCAGCCTAGGACCCCCTTCCCACCTACCCCAGCCCCTCAACATCCCCACTACGACCAGGCCACCCACCCAGGGATCTGCCCACCACGTGCCGCCCACACTAGCAGGGTCTCTGCCCACCTTCTCGCCGTCCTTGCCGACTTCTCCCTGATCTCCTTTGTAGCCGGTGGGTCCCTAAGGCAACACAACAGGCAGTGGGACACAGCACACACAAACCCTCTCAGGGGCCCACTCCCAAGAGCGTGGGGCCCAGTCCAAGAGCTCAGGAAGGCAGGCTCCACCCATGGGGGGTGGGGGATGGGGATGTGATGAGGCTGAGAGGCTGCTGTCAGCCAAGGAGAAGGCAGTGGGGTGGGACAGTGTGTGACCTCCAATTAGTCACCACCCTCTGTCCTCAAGGCCCAGGCCCCCAGACCCCCAGACATGGAGTGGACAGTGCAGGGCTCACAGAGAGTGGAAGACTGAATCCTTCCACCCGTGAAAATGCTCCCCCAGCCCTCACACCATCCTCAGGCTCACCTTGAACCCTGGCATTCCCGGGGGGCCTGGGGGCCCAGGCGGGCAGATGGCAGGACACTGTTGGATAGCATAGATGATCAGAGCCCTCCCGAGGAAAGGCCTGAAGCTGAAGTCAGCCCCAGGGCCCCCTGATGGGGTCACTCAGCAGTGGGCACGAGTGGGAGGGGCTGTCCAGGAGCTGGACACAGGAGGCCCTCTTCCAGGGGCTCTGATTCCTGAGACACCTCCCAGGACTCAGCAGCTACTTGTCCTAGAGAAGGAACCCCAGCCTCCCTCATCCCACAGGCTCCGGGGTGAGGACTCCAGCATTTTGGGAGCCAGGCCTGAGCTCAGTGACACCACTCCAAAACATGTACCCAGTGCCAGTGACTTTGAGATTTCGAGATCATTCCACAGCTGTACTAGGGCAGAGCCTAGCACCTTCAGGTCATGCCCTCACCCACCCCACCTGCCATGGTTTCCAGTCCTCAGGGGACCCTGGGACCACTCAGACACGTAGGGTGGCCGGCAGCGACAGCTGGTATGTTCTCCACAGCAGTTCAGGGAAGTGGGGAGACTACCCTTGGAGGACACAAACTCGGCTCCATGGAAATGAGGTGGCACCACAGGGGGAGAGGCTGTGTGCTCCTCTCCTTCCACAGGTGCACACATTCCTACTGGGGGACCGCTTTTGGCTTTGGTGTGCTCGCTCTGTGCCCCAGTGCAGCCCATTTGTCAGGCAGGGCTGAGGCCCACAGATGTAGCTCAAAGCAGAAGAAAGGAGAACTGAAGGCATTCTGTCTAGGGTGGCGTGGACCTGACCAGGCCTGCGAGGGCGTGTGGAGGGTGCAGTCTACCTGGCCTGAGCCAGAGTGGGTATCACCTCACTTGCCTCTTCAGCTCTGCCGCCTCCTGTATTGAACCCCACCCTGACCCCAGCACCCAGGAGCTCCCACCACTGCTTCCTGTGGGTGGGGTGAGTCTGCCCTGCCTCTCCAGATTTGACGCCACAGCAGAGCCCCGGAGGCCGTGGGTCAGGCCAGACCCACTCATGCATGTGCACAGAGACACAGGCAGACACATGTGCACATATGAAAACACACACGTAAACACACTATGCACACAAAGACACATGTGAACACGAAGAAATGCAAACACATGTACTCACAGGCACATGTGTGGACACACGTGCACCTGTAAACATGCATGGACAAGAACACACATAGAGACACCTACAAATGCACATATGCATGCATGTGTAAGCACACATGCACAAATGTACACACAAGTGCACACGCAGACACTGTGCACACAAGTAGATAGTTACATGTAAACAAGCAGGCATGGATCCATGCACACACCCATGAACACACGGAAATACTGTACACACATGCATGACCTGGTACAGGTAAACATGGACACATACATACGCACCCATTAAAACATGCACAAACAAGACATGCTGCACACGTTTACAGTCATATACACACAGACATGTGCACAGACGGGAACACACAGAGACATGAATGTGCCATGCCCTCATGTGCACACATGGACATACATGTGAACATGTGGCTCTCCAGGCCCCACATCAGTGCTTCCAGGTGCTCACCTGCAGGTCAGTGGCGCCTTCAGGGAGGACCCCTGGGTGTCCCTGGAACAGAAAGCTGACTGACAACAGCCCACTGGTACTTTCCCTCTGTTCACAGGAGCCACGCACCCACTCATAGACCACACCCTCCCTCTCACCAGGGACTCGGGGACCCTTCAGCCTCCAGCTTCCAGCTCCTCTTTCCCCATATGGACAGTGCTGAGCTATGTGACAATAACAGAAACTACCCTGTAGAAGTGGCCACCTAAGCCTAAACTCTGATGTCCCCATCTACTGGCGTGTCTCTGGGAGTAATGAGTCCTCACGCCATCTGGGCCCTGTGGACGGGGGCCCTGAAGACGGGGGGGGGCAGTCCATTATGCCAAGCCCACATCCTCCAGCATATCCCCGCGAGTGCTGGACTCCTGAGTAGTACTTACAGGGGGTCCAGGAGGTCCTGGGGGACCTGGGGGGCCTGGAAGTCCAGAGGGTCCCTAGAAGGAGGTGTGGCTTAGCTGGAACAGGGCTAGCCCCTGTCGTAAGAAGACTGGCCACTTACCAAGAGAAGCTATTCTCTCAGATTGGCCCTCTGCTAGCTGCCTCAGTCTCCTCCCACCTCTCCCCAACACCCTCCCACCTCTCCCCAACACCCTCCCACCTCTCCTCCCCTCCCCCAGCCCTTTCTTACCTCCCCTAATCCCTCCCCTTCCCCAATCCCTTCCTATTTCCCTTCTGCCCCTTCTATCTCCCCCCAACCCATTGCCTCCTTCCTCTAGTCCCTTCCCACCACCCCTGCTCCCTCCACCTTCTCCCCACTCCCTCCCACCTCCCTACCTGACCCTGCATCCCCTAGCCTATGACCCAGTGCTACAGTCAGCCTGTCCCTCTCCCTGAAGCAATGGCCATCCCAGGTACCACCTGCCAGAGGGGGGACAGAGGAGGGAAAGAAATGAGACACAGTAAGGGGGAGGGGAGTAAAGGGGGAGGGGAGGAGGAAAGGAGGAGAAGGGAAAAGCAAGGAGGCAGTGAGGGCACTGCCAGCCACTGGACGTGGAACCCCTGGAGTTTTGCAGTGCTCACTGGCCACCAAGGGCGTGGGCTTGCTGACCCAGTTGCAGGGATGCCTGGGACAGCCACTCACCGGGGGACCCCGAAGGCCAATTCCACCTGGGAGGCCGCTCACTCCTGCTTCTCCCTGAAGGTGGGAAAGGGTGGGTGTTTGCACTGGAAACTGCTCAAAGTCCCCTGGATCTCATCCCCACAAAGGTATTTGTTCTCTAAAGGGGTGGAACTTTGGGATGTGGGATGTGATTGTGTCCCCAGGGAGTCCACCCCCCCATGCTGTGGGACACTTTCACTTGACTTTGGGGTGAGTAGCTTGGAGGATGGTGGGGCTCTGGGTGGGGCTTCAGGGGTAGTTCATACTCACAGGTGGTCCAGGGAGGCCTTTGCCCTGTTGAGGCAACATGGATGTCAGTTCACTTGCAATATCCAGAGGCCTTCAGGGTGCATAGCTGTTCCAGAGACCTCCAGAGCCCAGTCCTCAGAACATCTAACAGAGCCCAGAGACACCTCCACAAGGACTCCTAAAGTAGCACAATCCCTTGACCCTCACACAGAGGAACCCCCAGCCAAGCACAGCCCTGAGATTTCTCCAACAGCAGCTTACACACACAGAGACCCTCAGCAGAACACAGCCCTGAACAAGCCTGTAAAACCAGATTAGGCTTGATTTCTGGGGCTCTGGGGGTCCCTAAACTTCACCAAGAGGATAGGTCTATACTTACCCCCAGCCCAGGTGGCCCTGGGGGTCCCAAACTTCCCTGCAGGAGAATAATGGTGGGCATCAGTGGGGGTTGCCTGACCTATAAGTAAAGCTCTTCTCATCCTCATAGCTCATCTCCTGGACCAGGGGCACTTACCCTCTCTCCAGGGGCACCCTTGGGTCCAGGGGGTCCATCTCGACCAGTTAGACCCTGCAGAAGGAGGCAGAGGAGGGGCCAAAGGTCAGTGGGAGCAAGTGACATAGGCAATCCTGGCCAGTCCTTCTCCCAGCTCCCTGCCACACTCAGAGCTGAGGTGCAGATTTGGGTCAACTAGGGGGGACAGTTTCAGCAGGGCAGCACATCTCAGACTGTCCCCAGTCCTATCTAACAAACCCCATGTCTCTGAGCTTCAAGCCCCACCATGGATAGACAGGGGGACAGACGGGCAGGGTGAGGACAGAGGTAGCTTGTTCCTGGAGCAGGAGCTGGCAGGCACCCCAGTCCAGTGGCGAGCTGGCTCTGACACCTGCCAGATGTCCTTTCCTTAGGTCTGGGACCAGAGCCAGACACCCATGGATGGTCTTCAGGACCAGTGACAGCCCAGCTGGAAGACGGCAATTAGACCCTGACCCCTTGACCGTCCTGTAGGTGCCCTCCAGGGAGGGCATACTCACGTCCACACCTGGCAGCCCAGGCAGCCCGGCCTCTCCAGGCTTCCCTGCTTTCCCAGGGGTGCCCTTGGGTCCCTGCAGGAGGGGAAGGAATGAGGTGATGGGACCTTTGCCTGCCTTCCCCAGGGAGCAGCCCTCGCCTTCCCTGTTGCCTGGAGATCCCCATCCCAACCTCGCCTGGCTCCTGAAGGCTGCACGCCACACAGCCCATGCTTGGAGACGGTCACTTGGCCAAGCTGGCCTCCTCAGTAAAAAAAAAAAAAAAAAAAAAAAGGCCGGTGGATGATTCTGGTTTCCCCACGGGCCCTGGTGATGGGCACACGGATCCTGTCACACTTGGGGTCAGTGCCTCTCACCCCTGAGTGGACTAGCAGGGCTGTTTGACCCCATCCCTGGCACTGCTGGGCACTGGCCCAAAGAAAGCTACAGAGCCAGACAACTGAGACACACTGGACCCTACAGTGTCCTCCACCCCCTACCTGGTTCCTAGCCTGCTCCCAACCCTCTGAGGTCTCCTCTTGGTTGACCAGCTGGTAGGAGGGGCTTCAAAGACCTGTTTTGTGTCCACCCCACCCCCAGACCCTCACCCCAGTGGGGACACTCACTGGGGGTCCTGGCAGACCTGGAGGGCCAGCTTCTCCCTGTGGGGAAAAGAACACCCCCCCATATGACCCAGTGATCCCAGAAAAGTCCTCCCCAGGGAAGCAGACAGTTCCAAAGCCTAGCAGTGGAGATACAGTGGTAAGGTCACCCCCACTTTCCTAGCCCCACAGAAGGGGTGCCCTTCCCACCATGGATAGGGGCAAGGAAGTGCTGGGTTCACCTTGTGGGGCCTTAGCTGTACTTCTGAGGGTGCTGGACCACATCCCCTCAAAAAGCACTGTCCTGAGCCACAAGCCCCACCCTGCCTGTCCAGCTGCCTCAGGGAGGTGGAGGGTGAGAAGAGACTGCGGTGGCCTCTACCAGAGTCCACTAACAGCTCTCCCTCCAGCCATCACCCTCCTGGGTGCCTTTAGCCAAGATCCCAGAACAGGGGTCAACTGAAGTTAGCAGTCTAGTGGGTGGGGGTGCAGAGGCCCAGAGAGAGCCCAGGTGAGTGGGGGAATGGGCAGGCTCCGGTCCAGGACCCCACTTGGCAGCCCTGAGTGACCACCCTGCATTGGGGGTTGGGGGGAAGGAGAGAAAGCAGGATGTGTGTAGCCAACAGGGGCAGCATGCGGGGTCCAGGCGGAGGACATCTCTGAGGGGTCTCACATGCCCTCAACCCCTCCCCTAAAAAGCAGTGTCATAAGGGGGCTCCCTTTCACTGGGTAGCAGGAGTCTAGCTGCACCCCACATGGCTTCCCCTGGGTCCACCTGGGGCACCCGTGGAGGTGCACCTTATTCCCCACACCCTCTAGTACTGGCTGCAGGCCCCAGTAGCACCAAGGAGCCCCATATCCCACCAAAGGGGCACACACACAGCTCATGGGATCCCTGAGACCCCCATCTTAGTGCACACATTTTCCATAGAGACCGCCTCAGCCACCTGCCCCCAGAGAAAGAGGATTCTGTCCTGTGCAATCTCGTCAGCAGCTCTTTGCAGAGGATGCATCCCAACCCCAAGAGAGGGGGGACTTTCATTTTCTCCCCATTGGGCTGGCCTGGGGGCTCAGAAAGGTTAGGGACAGAGCTGGGACCTCAGAGTTTGCTGAGCCCCTTCTTGTGCGTGCACATGTATAACTCACATCAATGCCATCCTTGCCAGGCTTTCCTGGAGGGCCCTGGGGGCCTGGAGGACCTCTGGGTCCTACTTTCTGAAATGGAAAGGCTGGAGGTCAGGGTGTCTGCTCAGTCTTCCTGCCCCCCCCAGCAGCAGCAGCAGGTCCTCAAGAACAAGGCCGAGCCTGTCCCAGCAGAACATCCTCCTTCTGGGCTGAAGCCATCCACCCTGGGGCTGTCTCCGGACCCTGTTGAGTTCCAGCTGTCCTGGGGCTGTCTTGGGGCCCTGGGTCTGTCTCCAGGACCCTGCTCAATCCCAGCCGTCCTGGGGCTGTCTTGGGGCCCTGAGGAGTCCCGGCCACACAGCCAGACTTGGATTTGCACTGTGTCTTTTCCAGGCTCCAGAGTTTGGGGAACAAAGGGGCCATTGTGAGTCCAGATGGCTTGGGCAGTGCCCAGACGCCAGGCTTGAGGCAAGAATGGGGTGGCCTGAGGCTCATCCTGGGGCACAGTCAGGGGACCCACAACTCCCCTGCCCCATCTGCGAGCGGGGTGTGGGTGAAGGTGGCCATCGTGGGCCCTGTTGCTTGCCCAGGAGGCAGGGTGGGCATTCCCTGGGCCATGCCCCGACAAGTAAGTGGAGAGTCCTTGACCCTGGCTGGGTGTTTCGCCCTAGGCCCCCCAGGAAAACCCTTCCGCTCGACCTCACCTGCGTCTCTGTCACAGTCAGGAGCTGCCCAAGCAGGAACAGGGTCAGCAAGGGGATACCGGCCATGGCTGTGTCCTGTCCCAGCTCTCTTGGCTCTGAGTGGACTCGCTGCACTGCCGGCAGAAGCCCAGCAGGCAGGAGGGGCGGGCAGGATGCTGGAACACACTCCCCCCACTGCCCTTGTACAAGCCCCCCATTCAGCCAGGCCCACCTGGGGCTGGGCGGGACTCAGTTGCCCCTCCCCGACGCCAGCCAGGGGGAAGAAAAGAGGCCAGCAGCATTTTTTTGGCCAGCCTGAGTTAAAATTATCCTGGGACTGGTGATCTGCACACAGACACCTTTCAGCAAAAAAGAAAGGCTGCTTTCTCACTGCACCTCAAGTGTGGGGCAGGGCAGAGCAGAGCCCCACATGGACGGCTGCTCCCCAGACTGTGGAGGGGTCCCCGCCCCAGCCATGAGGGTTAGAAGTCACATACCTCTCCCAGAAAGAGGGTACCCTGAGAAAAGGGAAGACCCCAAGAGTGGGTGGTTAGCCTGTTCTAAGAGGCCAGACAGCCCAGTATTGCCCTACTGGCGGTCAAAGCCATGTCTGCTGGGCCAGGCACCCCCAAGCACCACCCTCACAAACCCCGAGGACCCTGAGGGAAGAGTCTAACTGTACTGGCCACTGCTGGTAAAGTCCAGCCTTATCACAGACCCCTTCTCCTGGGAGACACAGACAGTGGCCATGGCAAGAGGAAAGGTTGTCAACATGACCCAGGGTCTGTGAGGACATTCCCAATGAGCTCTGGACATCTCAGGGGTCACCACGGCTGCATAGCTCTACCCAGCTTGAGAAGGCAGAGGAGCAGCAGCGGTGGTCAGGTGCCCCCAGTGATGACCTGGTGGGGGCTCTCAAAACACCTAAGTGGCCCACAGGGTCTGTTCAATGTCTAGAATCACAGCCCCACCTCCAGGCCTCCAGAGAGGCTGCTAAAAGATTGGCAGGATACAGTGTGAACTCTGTTACTGCAGGTGGGAACTCCTGATGTTAGAGGATGGATGATGAAGACTGTGAAGGCAAGGAACTCAGTCTAGAATGTTGTGTTGCTCAGTGTTAACTGCTCCCCAACTGGAGAAACTTACCACTTCCCCATTGGGTAGGTAACTGGTGACCACCGGTTGGTGACCACACCTTCAGGCAGGAGAGGTGGTGTGAATGGTATCAGGAGAGAAAACCCTTAAAATGTCCTGTCCACTATTGTGCTCGAGTCATTCTGGGGCGTATCTCCAAAGACACGTCTTATGACCTGAATGAGGTAGACAGGTCAGCTGCCTTGGCAGTTCAGCCAGTCAGATGTTTCGAGGACCAGGCCATCCCCAAATCTGGAGATGGTTCTTCTACTCCCCCCAGGTGAAGTGAGAGGTTGAGGTATATCCTTGTCTCTACTGGTCTCACCCTTCTAGGCCTGGACCCAAACACAACTCTGATCCCTCTGCCATGTCCACCACCCAGCTGGCCACTATGTGAGGGTCTTGATGACCAGTCAGGGGACACTCAGCTGGCCTGTGTCCAGCTCTCTCCCTCTCTCCTCTCTCAGCTCCATACCTCTTTGCAGACTGAACCCCACCTGATTAACCAGGCTGTGAGGAAGACCAGACACAGGGTCGGGCAGGAGGGCACTGAAGCGCATAGCTTCTCCCCGCTTTTGATGGGGTGAAGGGCACACATGGTTCACTTGCTTGAGGGGACAGGGACAAGGTGGGCTGGAGCTCACATCCGTCCCTGCACACCCACCAGCAAGCTGTCCCCCAAGGATTGCTTCTACAGGATCCACTGAGGATTGGTGATTCCCCTTCTAAGTGGGAACCCCGGTTCTATGAGGTCAGCAGGCACCGAGCCAGCCCTCACCTGATGCCCCACCCCTCAAGTACAGAAACATCACTTGGTCAAACTCCAAGTCAGGGCCAGCGGCCCACTGCTCTAGAGGTGGGGGAGGGAGAGAGTGAAGGTGCAGACCCCTCAAACCCACTAGAGGGACAGAACTCAGGGACTGGTCATCCTTCCCCACCCCAATCCCCCAAAACAAACAAGCAGCACTGGCACTTTGCACAAGTAGAGAAGTGAGTTTTCTGAAGGAACTAACGCACAGCCACTGGCCTCACAGTGACCTGGGTTTCCAGGGCTGTTGCTGACGGAAGTCTGGTGGCCGAGGCCAGCAGGAGTTGTGTTACCAACCCTGATGCCAGGGCTTTTAGGAGAAAACAGGCAGTCTCCTCCCACGCAGTTACCAGAGTCACATGTCGGCTTCCATTCTCCGTAACAAGCCTGTGAGAGCCGCAGGTGCAGAATGCATCCTGTCTGCCTTGGAGGGGGCTGGTGGGTTCAAACCGCTCACCCTTCAGTTAGTATCTGAGTGCTTTAACCACTGTTCCACCAGGGCTCCAGAGCAAACTGTATACCCCAAAACCCAATGGGACCTGACCTGTAGTGAACCAATACACTCCAAGACAAGAGTGAAGGCAAGGGCTCGGATGCTGAGTCCCTGTTCTAGTCAGAAAGGGACAGCTAACTCCCATCCCATGTAGGACAAACAGGCTGAGAGCCACTGAGCCTTCAGGAAAATCTCCACTGGTCAGATGGAACCTGGGTCCAGAGAACAGCGCTGAGCAGATCACCACCCCTAAGCAGATCAGACCATGGTCTGGGCACCCTCAAATGCCTGCCCGTCAGCACACAGGAGGGGCTTGCACAAGATCCGGGCTCACTCTTAAATGGGCACTGAAACTCCACTATTTGTGGAGTCCCTGGGAACCCAGGGATCCCCCCTCAGGTGGCTGGCCCGTCGCGGGAGGCTGGGGTGTGCTGGGGGTGGGGTTGACTGCAGAATGTGCAAGTTTCCCCTTAAACTCCACGAACCAGATGCTCTTATTTCACACGACTAGAGAGAACTGGGAGCATCCGTCCAAGTCATGTGCTGGGGATGGGGTGCTCAGAACTAATTTCTAGGGGCCGGGGATGGAGGGTGCCAAGCGCTGGGGGTCACAAGCTCAAGGTGTACCAGGCCCTGCAGACAGGCAAGGCTCCCTGAAACGCACAGATGGAGGCAAGTCCAGAGGCCACGCCCTTCACTAACTCAGGCCCACCGAGAGGGCCCTGCTCACTCTCCGACTCAAAGTCAACGGAGTTTATTCAGAAGAGGCCCTGGCAGCACACGAGGAAGACTCTCTCAGACCCACTTACAAAGAGGGACTGGGGCAGAGCGGACAGCGGACACGGGCAAGGAAGATTCTCTAGGCTGCCCTCGACCTCAATGAGGGGTGAAGTCTCAGTCCTCCCTGGGTGGGCGGCAGTGACCCCCAGGGAGAGGGGAGCACTGCTGGGCACTGCGGGGGGGGGAGCCCTGAGGAAGGACAACTGGCCTCACATGTCCCCAGGCACACCAACAGCCAGGTGGCTGCAGGCACGGCTCCCGACCCTTGCTCTATGGCTCTGTGGGTGTGGCTGTGGACACCTCTTCATGGAGGGGGGCCAGGGCCTGACTGGGGCCCTCAGCAGGGCTCCTGTCAACAGTTCCCTCCTCTGCCGTCAGGCTTCCAGCCTCGTTGAGCGCACCCTCACCCCCTCCACTCTCATCCCCCACATTCTCTGGTGCTCTGGACGCAGCAGAGGTGCAGGCAGGGGCTGGTGTTGGGGTCTCACTGCTGCCCACTGTGCCCTCGTCCACCTTCCGCCGCTTCCTGACCTCGTCAGCCACCTTAGCACCCGTGGGCTGGGTGCAGGGCTGCTCTTCTTCCTCGAGGTCCTGGGTCCCTGCATCCTGGGCACTGGTCCCGAGACTGCCCTGGCTGAGGGCGCACCCCTCCAGGTTCAGAGCTATCCTCTCCACCTCTGAGGGGCTCTGTGGGCCTGGGTCGCCCCGGTTCACCTCCAGCTTCCTCTTCTTGCTTTCTATGGGGCTGGTGGGCGCAGGCTCCTGCTCCCCACAAGGCCTCACTTCAACACCCACACTGTCGAGTTCTCTCTTGGGAGATTCTGACTCCTGGGGCACACCGTCCCCGCCCGGTCCACCTGGTCGGCTGGGCTGACCCTGGGCAGCCTTGTCATGGAGGCTCTCCAGGCCGTTGTCTCCTGGCTGGTGGGGCAGCAGCCGCTGCAGCTTGTCGTGGGGCGCCCAGACGAACTTGCTCCGCGGCCGGAAGTGCTCCCAGGCGAAGCGCAGCAGCGCGCGGCGTTGGCGGCGACAGCGCACGGCGAACACGAAGTAGTCCAGTGCGCTCTGCCGCACCCCCTGGAGCTGCCGCCGCACCAGCGTCTCCTCCAGGAAGAAGTGCGCCAGCGGCGCCTGGTACTGCTCCAGGCCCAGCTCGCCCAGCGACTTGAGGATGCGTGTGATGCGGAGGTTGTTGTGGCTGTGCCTGGGAGAGCGAGCAGGGGATCCATGGAGGGGCTGCCAGGCCGCGCCACCCACACCTGCAGGCGCTGACCCCACCGGCTCCTGCCTGGGGAGCTCCCACATAGCTCATGAACGACCCCACCGATTCCTGCCTGGGGTCTGCATGGCAGTTCCCACACGTCTCATGAATGACTCTAAGCCAGGCACATCACAGGGATGCTCCTGGAAGGTCACAGTGAAACTGGGCACGCGAGGCCTATGGTGGGAGACCTGGGCCCTGAGAGACAAGCAGTGCTGAGAGCTCAATTTCCTCAAGCCCCTCACCTGCTAGCAGGGAGCTTCACCTGCCCAAGCATCAGGTCTCCAGTGGGAAATGCTTCCCCACACTGCCCAAAGCCACCCCCATGGGGGCACGTGCAGGAGCCCTGCCTCACCAGTTCAGGTTCTGGAAGCGTCTCTGGTAGTTGTGTGCTCGGCGCACAGCGCCTGTGTCCCGGTTTTGCAGCTCCACCCCATAGAAGCCCAGCATGAGCTCGTAGGCCTGGACAAACCGCTCCATGACCTCCGGACAGCTCTTAAAGGCCTGGAAACCCGGGGACATTCAGAAGTGACACAGCCGCAGGGGGGTATGGGACCAGGGGTAGATGGATATGGACACACACACATACACATGCACTGCCCACTCTAGTCCCAGCATCCCACAGCTCAGACCAGGGGACAGGAGGGGGAGCTCTACCACAGGTTCTGCTCAGAACTTCCCATGGGGGTGCAGGGCAGGGACAGCTCACCTCAACTTCCCTCAGTGTGAGGGGCTTGGCGTGCCAGTTCACTCCGGGCTCTCGCAGAGGGAACAGCCTGCAGGGACAGGCAGCTGGGTGACAGGGGTGGAGGCAGACACCGCCACGCCCAGCACCGGGAAAAGCCAGCAGGCCATGGGCCTACAATGCCCCCCACCCTGACCCACGGGGCTCACCACTGGATGTAGGAGTGGTTATCCTCCAGGAGCTGGTAGTCTTCCCTCCAATCCTGGAGAATCTCCTCGATGAAGCAGCCTGAGAGCGCAGAGACATCAGGCCCTGCCCACAGCTGCTGCCTGCCCACCCAGGTCCCTGGAGCCTGGCCACAGACCTTCCTAGCAGGGTGAGGGGGACCTTGGGCAAGTGGGCACCAACTCACTTTTCAGCACAATTGCCCACCCCCATCGATCCTCACAGCCGAGGCGAGGGTCCCTTATGTCCCCCCCTCTTAGTCTCAGTCAAGATGGAAGATCCTCTATGCACTTCATCTTATCCTCCTCACAGACCAGGCGAGGGCCCATGTGCACCCCCATCCTATTCTCCCAGTTGAGGTGGGGGTCACCTGTGCAAGCCCATCCCATCCTCATAGAAAAGGTAGGGTGGTCCCCCTGTAGACCCCCATCCTATTATCTCAGACAAGGTGGGGGAACTCCCCTGTGCATCCCCATCCTATTTTCAGACAAGGCTGGGAGCACCTGTACACTCCTAGGCCCAATCTGTGTCTGTCAGCTCTCCCACTGGTCACTGGTCCAGGGTGGAGCTGGCACCCGCTTCCGCAGGACCAGCTGGTCAGGTCTGCTGGCTTTGCAGGCACTGGTCCCTGCAGCTGGTGCCCAGGAGGGAGATGCTGCCTTCCGCAAGCATCATCACACTCTCAGCTTCCTCCTAGAGCCACAGACACCGTCCTAGCTTGGGTTAGGCGTGGCAATTCTGCTGTTCCACAGGCAGCGCTCACCCCCTTCACAAGTGCCCTCTCGTCATCTACCTCTGACCAGGCTGGTCACCCAAAGGCTGGCAATTCAAGTCTGCCAAGAAGTGCATTGGCAGACAAGCCTGGCCATCTCTTTCCTAGAGGTCTCCCTGAAAACCCCAGATCTCACTCCTAGCCTGACACATAAGACGTGGCCACAGCTGGTGGACTGACTCTCCTTCCTTCTCCTGCCAGGCTTTCTACGCCTGGAGGGCTGGGAGCAGGGCTGTTGCCCCTGCCTGCTGAGGGAGACCTCATCCAGTGGTGGGAGTGGGGGATGAGCAACATGGAGTCCCAGACGCCCCATCGGCACCGGGCACAGCTGAGCACGCACCATTCGGCAGGAAGCGGATCTCATTCTTGTAGAAGCTCAGGTTGGGCATATCCCCATTGCAGTCTGGCTCCACCAGGTCCTGTGGAATCAGACAGCAGTGAAAGGAAGGAGCACTACTCTTGGTCACTAGGAGGAGGCCACCTTGGCCAGCCTTGGTGAGCAAGAGGCTGTGGTCCAGAGGGTGCAGAGGGCTGACACTCCCCTTACAGATTAGGGGACAAGGGGACCACTTAAGGAGCCGGCTGTGAGCAGAGCATGCAGGGTGAGGGTATGGGTCCCCTGTGCATCCTATCTTCACAGACAGGGTGGAGTGCTCCCTTGTGTGCCACACCATTCTCTGTGGCCATGGCCACCCTGTCCTGGTGACGCTATCCATCTGCACACCCGGTGGGAGGCCTCTGATGACCTGCAGGGGCCTGGGGGGTACCAGTGACTATGGTGGCCAGGAGGGCCCTCTCTACCGGGCAGGACTTGGGACAGAGTGCAGGGACTGCCTCGACCTACTGGGGCAGTGGGCGGGGGAAGAACGTACCGGGTAGTGGTGCCGGTATCTGCACATGTCCTGCATAGCCCGCCAGTTCCGAGACACCAGCACCCTGGCCTAGGGGAGATGAGATGGTTGAGACCCTGGTGGGGACCCACACTCCTGGAGGAAAGTTAACTCTTGTCTCACCTCAAAGTGAGTGGTCAAGGGGGTGAGGGCGGGAACCAGCAGGATCCAGGCAATAAGCACCCCAGGAGAAGTTGAGAGTGGGGAGAAAGGACACCTTTTGTATTAGGGTCCTCCTGCCCAACATCTACCTTAGAGCGCCTGATGCCTGACTTTTATACCAGGGGCCTTGTTGCCTGACTTCTAGACTGTGTCCCTGTCCAGTTTCTACACCAGGAACCCAGCTGTCCAACTTTATTTGAACTTCTACCCCAGGGGACCCCATGCCTGACTTCTACACCAGGAGCCCCGCCGCCTGACTTCTACACCTGGAGCCCTGCCGCCTGACTCCTGCACCACAACCCTGCTGCCTGACTTCTACACCAAGTGCCTCACCACCCAACTTCTGCACCAGGTTGCTTGGTGAGCCCCATTGCCTGACTTCCACACTGGGTCGTTTGTCAAGGCTACTTGTCCAGCTGAGGGCCCATGATGGAAACCTGGACTTGGCAGAAGCTGACCACCCCTGCCCCAAGCTGGTCTCCCCTCTTCTGCACAGGAGCGTCACCGATCAGTCCTGAATCCTGGGTTCTCACAGGATGCTGGCTGTACTCCTGCACAGAGCAGGGCAGCCCCTCCTCCAGGACAGGGCTTTGGGCTTCATGGGGGACATATGTGGTCAGAAACAGCTGGGCACTTCACTCACGCTCAGGTGATTCTAGAGGGTGGTGATGACAGTCACCTCACCTGAACAAAGCAGAAGGGCTGGGCCGGCTTCCCCCAGTGCCCTCAACCTTGCCCACTCCCAGCACAGACAGTGTTCAGGGGTCAGGAGGTGGATGGTGGCCACTAGGGAGGCCCATGGACCCCCCACATTCTCGGTCCCCCTCACTGACAGCTCGAACACATCAGCTGAGGAGCAGCGTGCTGGGTAACGAGAAAACTCGCCCCAGAGAGCATGTGCCTGGATTCAAAGCACTGTGGCAGGGCAGGACACCCACTCAGACATGACTCAGCATGGTGAGGCCACTATCCAGGTCTCTCACACCTGCAATGATGGCATCATGTCATCACAACAGCACCCCGAACTGAGGGGTCACCATGCCAAGGCGCCGGGTGAAAATGTGCAGCAGCGTGGAGTAACGATGCTGAATGACGGAGAGTAACACCGAGAAGGGGAGGGACTGTCACTCTGAGCCAGGGCACTGAGGTTCAGACACTGGGGGGGACAATGCAGAACCAATGGGCGCAACACTCCAGGAGACCAGGTGCAACAATGTTGTATAAAGTGGAGTAACCCATGAATACCTGGGAAATAAAACCACCAGAGAACCGATGGTAATAACAAGGAGTAACATGGCTAACAGAGCCAGGGAGTCAACGGTAACCATGGCCTGTAATACAAGGCAACAACACAACTGGAACTAACCCGGTCACAACAATACACACGAACAGCCCCAAGCATCACGTGCCTGGGGAGAAGGAGTAAACTGGGGTTACAGTGTGCCTCCGTGAAAAAACTGAGGAGTTAACTGAGGACGTGAAGTAACCAGCACACCAGCACCATGTAAATGGAGTTAACAACGGAGTAATAAGGGTAAGTACTGCGTGTGCCCAAGAGCAATGACCTGCAGTAACACAGGGTAACAAAGCAGACTAACGGGACAGCAGCTCCGGGGCAGAAGTGAATGAAGAGGAAACAGGGAGCAGCCCACCCTGGTCCCACACATCAATGGGGCTCACAGTACACCCTGTCAACTGGCTGGAAGAAACAGTGGGGGCAGGCTAGGGCTTGAGGGCCCACATAGGGGCCAATGGGGTGCAAGGCTCCTGGTGGTGAGAAGAGGCCGAGGGAGGAAGCAGAGGCCAGGGCAGTGGACGGGGTCAGCATGCGAGGCTGGGACCTCTCTGGGGGACAGAGGTGAGTGTGCCAGGAGGGGTTTCACACTGGGTTTCCAGCAGAGGAGGCTATGGACAGAGGGCAAACAGTGACCATGACAGAGTCTACCTGTGGGCTTCCTGGCCTAGGACCAGCACCTGACCTAAGGGGGTCCTGTCCAGCCTGCTGTTCCCTATTTCCACCTGCTTAGCACTGAGCCCCGGGGTTGGGGGGGGGGGCTGGAGCCAAGGCAGCCCCCGCTGAGGTGAAAAGGGACAAGCTGAGGCGGAGGCAGGGCGCTGAGGGCCTGAGGGAGGGAGGATGTGGGGTGGGCACAGAGGTCCTGGCTGGGAGCAGTGAGTGTGGGGGTAGATTGGTGGGGAATGAGCCGTAGGGGCGGGGCCGAGGAACAAGGCTGTGCACGGGGTGGGCTGGAGGCTGGAAATGTGTGTGGAGGGGAGGAGGGGGCAGGAAGTTGAAGGAGAGGCAGGGGTGGACTTGGGGGCAGTGGGGGTG
>NW_006399943.1:4588995-4595831 GCF_000299155.1 Elephantulus edwardii | reverse complement strand
GACTTGGCGGCAGTGGGGGTGACAGGAGTGGGATGGGTGCAGGGCTGGGCTCGGGCCTTGAGATGAAGGAGCATGTGGGGGCGATGGGAGCCAGGCGGGCGCAGGGCTGACTGGGGGCCGGGGCTGCAGAGGAGGTACGGGGGTGGACACGGGGCGGACCCGGGGTCAGGGCAGGAGGGCGCCCGGCCGGGCCTCACCTGGAAGGCGCCGTGTCGCCCCGCCCGCGGCTGGTCGTCGTCGTCGTCTTCCTCGTCCGTGTCCCCCGGTGCGTCCCCGTCCGCGTCGACCCCCTTCTCTGGACCCTCCGCGTCTCCCTCCGCGTCCTCCTCGTCCTCCTCCCAGGTGGAGTCGCAGCAGTCGGAGTCGTCCATACCGGCGGCCGCTCCGCGCTCGGCGGCGGAAGCGAAAGCGAAAGCGCAGGAAGCGCGGGGGCGGAGCTCCGGGGCCGCTGGGCGGGGCGAGCAGGGCTCTGTGGGCGGGGCCTCGGAGCGGCTGGGTGGGCGGAGTCTGGTGAGGGTAGGGCGGGGCTCTGTTGGGTTGTGTGCTACCTAGTGACAAGAAGGTGCTCTGCACTCCCGAAGGAAGGCAAGAGCTTCGAGGCCACCGAAGGATGGGCAGTCTTCTCCTGTGCAATAAACCGCCTCTGAAGACCCGCCAGAGGCTCAGTTATGGGTCGGTTCCGACTCGAAGGTACTCAGCAACAGCTTCTGGTGCGGAGCGAGAGGCTATCCAGGCGTCGCCTCCGGGGTCTCTGGGTCCATTGCGCGCTGCCGCCACGGTCCCTCCATCGGCGGGCGCCATCCTCTAGAACAGCCCCAGGATGCGTCCCCGGAGGATGCCGCCAGGAAGGCTGAGCCACCGCGGAGTGCATCCGTGCCGAACGACCCACCATGTAGGATGTCCCCCCTGCTCATGCTGCCTTCTCAGAAGACCACCACCCGTCGCTGCAGAGTCCCTCCCTTTCCCCTTGGTGATGTCTCCCACCCAAGGTAGCTGCAGGTTGTCGGGTAGATGTGATAGGCAGTGAGGTAGCTGGAACAGAGCATTCCCTTTACACACTTCAGACAGCGTGAGCTCCTGAGTGTCACCTCAAATCCTGCCATTCTGTCAATCTCTGTTAACTCCGCAGAAACTCCCCCAGAGCAGGGGCGCCCCATATAAAGCCAGAGTCCCTGCAAGAGTGGCCACAGTTCAGGAGTACACACCGCCGGCCTTTGAGACCATCACAGGGCACTGGGATGGGGTGCAGACCTCCACGTTCCAAGCAATGGAGGCAGCAGCCAGAGCTGCAGGACACCTCCAGAGTGTGGCCTCCAGGACACTGGCCACCTTTGGGAGAGAGATGAGGTGGGCTCCTTGCACAAAAGGTCACAGCCGGAAACTCCATGAGCACTTCTCTGTTCTGAGGGCGGCTGCGAGTCAGAACCTCTTAGCGGGATCAGACAGCAGAAGACTTTTGGAGTTTACCCACCTGTCAAGTGGCTTATGAAGGGTTGTTGTTGTTGTTATGTGCCGTCAAGTCGCTTGTGACTCATAGCGACACTATGTACAACAGCCCTAAACTCTGCTCTGACCTGTGCCAATAGCACTGTCTCCAACACACCCATCCTGATTACCCCAGTCACTGAATCAATCCACCTCATACAGGGCCTTTTCCTCCTGCGCTGTCCCTCCACCCTACCAAGCATGATGTCTCTCCTCACAACATGTCCAAAGTATGTTAGACGGAGCCTCAGAATCCTTGTCTCCAAGGAGCCACCCGGTTTAACCCTTTCCAGGAGGAATCTGTTTGTTTTCCTAACAGTCCATGGTACCCTCAATACTCTTCTCCAGCACCACAGCTCAAAGGCATCAATTCTCCTTCTATCCTCCTTAGTCACTGTCCAACTCTCTGATGCATAACAAGTGATAGCAAAGACCATGGTATGTATCAGACACACCTTAGTCTCCAGAGAGACACCATTGCTCTTCAGTACTTTGGAGAGGTCCCTAACAGCAGACTTCCCATATTACAAAGGGTAGCCCCAGTAAACAGTCCCTGTAGTTCACTTCAAGGGGGGCAATGAAGGGCCGCTCATCACTGCTTCATCTTTGCCCTGTGTACATGCCTACAGTCTGAGTGGGACACAGTGCATCCTGCACAAGCCTCTGGTGGCTCAGTGGTAAGGAACTGAGCTGCAAACACAAGGCAGGTGGTTCGAATTCATCAGCTGCTCTATGAGAGATGGGCAATGTCCTCCCATGTGATTCACAGTCTCTGAAAACCCGCTGGAGGGTCAGCTCTGAGTTGGCTCCAACTCCAGGGTATATAACAACAAAACAGTATAAAATCTGAGGCACTGGGTTTGAGGAAGCTGAAGGCTGTGGCAGAGCCTGATTCTATTTTGATTCTTGACATGGGCCTGGACGCTGCCATAATTCTCACTGGCAAACCAGGGAGAGGGGCTGCCTGGGAGCCTTGGCAGTGGTGGTCCCTTGGCCACCCACAAAGTGGACCAGAGAATTTCTGCAGCTCTGACGATGACCACCACTTAGGCACGTGGCAGAACCCCCTGCAGAAACCTTGTAAACCTCAGTGTTTGACTCCATCATGGCCTTGTACAAGCTTTAGTAGTCCAGCAACCCACGAGGCCACCAGTAAGGCTCTGGTGACTTCTCCAAACCCCAATGAATGCCATGGCTGATTTGGCAGGACGTCTTGGCATCTCACTGATAGTTCCCCTCGTTTTGGGATATCTATTCGTCTCCATGGACTATTTCCCTTAGGAGGTATAAGGTGTGTGTGTGTGTGGTACCTGCCCTGCGCTCCACTACCTCTGTTGTGAAGGGGGATGTTCAATGCTAGCGTCTTGACAGCTTTGCGAGGGTTGTGATGATGGCTGAGGAAGTAAGGGGTGGCAGGAAGTCAAGATAAAATTGACAAGTACTAGACCATGTTAAAGTGACCTGGCTCATGGCCATCCGTGCTGGCTTCTAGCACCAAATCACTCTCTGATCCTGGGACTGTGGAGGCTGGAAGCACCCTGGGCAGGCAGGGTCTCATAAGATGCGGGACCCAGGGGCTCTGGGCCGCTAGAGGCTGCATACCTTCCTCTGATCTTACTTGTAGTTGCTGGGCTCTTGCCTGTTTCCTTTATGCATGGCTGAACAAGTGCTTCTGGAATGTTCAGCATGAATGAAGTAGGGTATCACATTGGTGCCAAGCCCCCCTCTTCCTGTCTCCTCTCATAATGTCCTATATTTGAAGTGCTTAGTAGTGAACAAAGTAACTATTCAGCCTGTTACTGTTTCAACCCCACATTGTATCAAATGTTACCTCAGAGCAGACAGTTGAAAAAGAAACATGTCTATGTAGGAAGAAGTGAACTGATGGTGGAATCAAAGTGGCCAGACTCCAGGTTGAGGGTTTTGTGCTTTAATGCCAGCAGTCAGGAAAGAGGCACATCTCCAGGCTCTGGGCCATGCCCACCCCCGGGTGTGTTTACTCCCACCTTTTGCAAAATACTTAAAAATATAAAAATAACGCTATAAATTCTCCACATCTGGCAATACAAAAACTATGCACAAAATGTTTCATCACCTTAAAACCGAACCTCTGGGAGGGGGGAATACAACACAGGCTTAATTTCTGTGGCCGTTTTCATAAAAACTCTAGCAAAATAGTCTTCTTCAAAATGAAATCGAGAGAACCACCACCCAGTTGTGTACGTTGTCACAGTGTGCATGAGCACGGCAGGTCGTGCACGGGCTCCGTGGGGGTACCAAGACCACACGGGGTCTGAGGTGGCCTTCTGGGTACTGTTTCTGCAGGATAAAGGCTCCAGGCCATGGAAAAACAAGGAAAGAGGAGGGATTGGCCTGTGAGGACTGGTGGCTATGCTGAGGACAGAGGAGAAATGGCGTTTTTATTGCTTTGCAGCTCAAGCCTTTGCTCTTGGCCCCAGGCCTCTGGGTGGCCCAGGAATCAGAGTGTGCCAGGGCCTGCCGAGACCACGCAGCCTCCAGGTCTGAGATGACCTGTCCCTAGTCTTTTGGGAGTCTCCCCTTGTGGTCCCCTCAGAGTCTCAGTGGGCACTGTGAAAAATCTCGTCTGCTTCCTTGCCAAATGGTGTGTCCCTAGCACAGAGGTGGGTGCCACCGGCCAGTGTCCCGATCCCATGGCTGCCTATGTCCGGCGCCGCTTGGCAGCACTGGGGCTGGAGGGGTTGCTGTTGGCCGTCAGGACCTTGTCAGTGACCCGGCTGCGCTTCCGCTTGTCGGCCCCTTCCTTGGATCCCAAGTCTGAAGAGGTCTTTTCTTTCTCTTTGCTGGACTTCTCCACGGCTTTCCCCAAGCCTCCTGAAGAGGAAAACACTAAGAGACAGATGGTCAGCTACAGTTGCCAGTCCCATGGTGGACCGAGGTCCCGGCTCTCGCATCACTGCCCTCAGCCACCTCCACATACCCAGGCCCTGACGACTGTGTGACCGGACACCGAGAGGACTGTCCACACAGTCCCTACTGACCAAGCTGAGCCGTCAGGACAGCTGGTGGTGTGAGTGTCTGGGTTTTACACTGAAAAGACCACGTCTCCCTGACCAGCATCCCAAGCCACAGTGCCACCCCACTGTCCCACATGCTGTCAGCAAAGCATCACTGGACGTTCCTGCCTGACAGACAAAGCCACTTTCTAAAGTAGACCAGGCCAGTAAAAATGACTGTCCATCAAGATGAAATGTTTGACGGGAGGCAGGCAGGAAGTGAGTAGACACTGGGGGTGTCTAGCGGGGTGAGGCCCTGTCCCCTGGCAGGGATCCCTGCACTCACCATCATCAGCCCCGTTGTGGGGGTCCACGTCCTCTTTGGTCTCTTCTTTCATCTCCTCCTCAATGACCACTTTTCCTGTGGAGAGGGACGCTGGCATTTATGGAAGCTGGGAGATGGGTCTTGTGGAGTGAGGCTGATGTGGCGAGCCCGTGGTCAGGGCAAGGCCACAGCATGCCAGGCTGTTCCCACCAGGAGGACCCCGGAGCAGCTCACCTTCCCGGACCTCCTGGACAATCCCCTCTGGAAGGATGAAGTTCCTTTCTGGATTGGGAAAGGGAAGGATCTCGGATTCATGCTGGTGGCCAGAGGCGCCAGATGTTGTTTTTAGAAATGAAGAAAATGCAATTTCAGAAGCAGGTAGGCACTCAACACCCCGTGTCCTGGAGCGGGTGGGATGCTACAGATGGGCGCTAAGAAGTATGAACGAGGCTTGGATCGCACTAGCCCACCTGATGGTGCATCCCTGGGGGGGGGGGCGACAATGCAGGGACACTGGAGGGAGGTACCCCACAGCAGCTCACCACTCCCCAGGAGCCAGTCATAGTATAGAAGTGACCTCAGACGAGGCCTGTCCATCACCAGTCACTGCTCCCAAAAGAGGATGAGGTCCTGGACAGGCAAGATCTCAGATGGGAGGGAGACGGGCTGGAGGGACACCACGCTGACTTGTGTCCTATGTGCCAGCATGTCCCACAGACTGGTGATGTGACCTTGGCCACGAACACTTCCTTTACTCATCCTCGTGGTGGTTCCAGGGACTGCCTGCCAGCTGCAGGGGCCCAGCCCCAGGGACCTCTCAGTGGACAGGCTCCCTCAGGCTTGGCATCATGAATGGAGGCCCTGTCTGGAGAGCTGGCTTAATGCTGGCTGACCCCCAGCAGGGCAGCAGCTCCAAGTCTGGCCTGTAGGGCTCTGCTACTGCACTTGGAGCGGGGGTGTGGTAACCACTCTGACAGGGAGGCTTGCAGCTCATCTGAGACAGCAGCTGTAACCCCATGAGGTGGCATGTGGACATGTCAGGGGTCAGAGCTCACCAGGGCCTGCATGTCATACATGGTACTCAGGTGGTCCCAGATGACCTTGGATGGGACCTGCCGTCCTATGTTCTGGCTGAACTTGTCCCGGATACAAATCATGTGGAAGTGTCGGTTCACACCTGAAGTAGGGTTGAGGCAGGTAGGTGAGAGGGGAGATTAGGGGCTGGGCTTCAGTTGAGGAAAGGGGGGGCAGATGTGATGGGGTGGAAGGTCAGGCGGGGGTCTGCAGTGGGGCAACGGGGGGGGCGAATGGTGAGGGTAGGGTAGGAGGAATTTACTTGGTGGGCAGAGAGCTGTTGGCTTGGTTCATATGGTGGGAAGGGCTGTGCACGAGGGCGGTGGTCCGTGGAGGGGGTGCAGGGTGGGAAGGAGGGGCTCAGAGCTGTGTGGGAGTGTTCTATGCAGCTGGGAGGGATCGTGGCTGTAGATGGACCAGTAGGAGGAGTAGAGTTAGAGAGGTGAGTGTGGTGAAAGGAAGGGGCATGAGGCCTTAGTGGTGAGTGTGTCTCCCTGGTATAGGGAAGGTCTTCAAGGTTGGGAGGAGGACCAGCTCCGTGTGTGTCTAGTCGTGGACTAGTGGGGAGGTGGTTTTGGGGGGCAGCTGGTGGAAAAGGTGGGCGTGTGTCTGTGCTGGGGAGAGCAGCCCAGTGAGCAGGGAGCAGGGGGTCTATGCAGTGTAGACAGCCGCTATGTGGGTAAGACAGCACAGCATGGAGGGATGGCATGTCCCTTTGGTGGGGTTGTCTTCCAGATTGGGAAATCAGTGCATGGGGAGGGGGTGGCGTGGTGGTGGAGGTGTCTGTGGGGAAGGTGGTGGGGAGGAGTCTACGTGGTAAGGAGGGGTCAGAGTGTTGGAGGATTAGGGGGTGGGTCTGAGGTCGCCTGGTGGAGAGGGGTCGGCCTGTGGAGAGGGGGTCAGGGTGGTGGGGAGGGGTCATCCTGGTGGGGAAGGATCAGGGAGGTGGGTCTGAGGACAGGAGGTGGGGAGGCATC
>NW_006399943.1:4577957-4588295 GCF_000299155.1 Elephantulus edwardii | reverse complement strand
ACTGGCGCCGCGCAGGCGCAGCGGCTCGGGCCCGGCGCGTGCCCAGCACGCCCCCTGGCGGCTGTTTCTCGGCAAATGGCATCCACGTGTGTGGGTTGCTGTCTTCTGGGGATTTTTTCCTCTTTTATACTGCTTCATTCGCAAAGTTTGTGCACTTTGTTTTTCTCACTGAATCTTTCCCTTTTCTTTCACCCTCACTCCACCTATCATCTGGGGATTTTTAAGAACAAATTAAGAGGAAGACTTTTGCTTGCTTTTCTTTAAAGTCTGGAAAAGAGTAGCTAGAAAATGGAAGAATGAAATCAATGTTTTTGTAATTATATGTGTATACATGTGTTAACAAGTGTTTTGGTTTTTTTAGAAACTCCAAATCTCTGCATATTTAACTACAATACTTTGTTTTCTTGAACTTGTGTGTGTGTGCGCGCACGTAAACCATAAAGTAGGAATCGACCCAATAGCACAGATTGTCCAATCTTCTTCCGAAGAGCATCTGGTGGCCTTGAACCACGTGTCTTAGCGATTTCAGTGTAGCTTTTAGCCACTAGGCCCTCTTACCAGCAAGTTTTTCACTATTTTGTCTTTGTTAGGTGACGTGGGGTGGACTAGGCCTCATAGAAACCGCTATACAACAGGAAGGTGGAGAAAAGGTGCACCTGGCCCGAGTATTTGCAAATGCTTCCTTTGCATGTGAAGGCTGGACTATAAACAAGGAAGATCAAAGAAGAAATGATGCTTTTGCATTGGGTGTTGATAAAGATCATTAAATATACCATGGACTGCCAAAAAGATCTGTTAGAAGACAGTGCCTGTAACAATGGGCTCTAGCGGATCAGAGGCAATGCCATGTATTAGACACAATGAGGATGGCACAGGATGGGGCCAAATCTGTTGAGTATTGCAACTGGAAGCTTGGATTAGTCCTTTTAGCTTGGGAAACGCAAATGTATTATTACCTTTTGGACTTCTAACTACAAGTCTTTATTTCACTATAAAACTTTATTTTGTCTTCTTAAGCTATTCTTAAACAACGACAACATAGAGAGAGCTACGTTGGCCCAGTGGACAGAAAGTTACACTACCAAGCCCAAGGTGGGTGATTCTAATCTGCAGCCCTCAGGCCTGGTTCACATTGTTTTTCTGTCAAACATTCTTCTAGGTGGTATAGCACTGGTCTGTCCATTTGCTGTACAGAGGTAACTCGTGGTTGCTGTGAGGCTGAACACCATGACACTGATGTGTCAAATGCAATAATGGTTACCCATGGTGGACAGTGTTTGGTGTAGCTCCCCGTTTGAAACAAGCCTGGAAGCAGGAGTGGCTTCCACTTCTGAAATGGCTTGCCTCCGGAAACTCTATGAACAATCCTCAGGCCTTCTGTTCATAGGGTCGCTGTGAGTCGTCTATGATTCGACAGCACCTAACAACAATAACAAGAAGCTGTTCTTTGAAATCTGTTTAACTCTTCATCACTTTTTCTTCTTTGGCTCCTCTGTGTTCTAAAGGAAGTTTCAGTCTCTTCCGACCTCCACTTTTGTTTTTTCTCTTTCCCATTTTTAAAATTACCTTTTACTCTCTGTGCTCGATGCCACCCCACAAGTTAGTGTTCTTTGTACTTAATGCTGTTCTTGAGATGATTTCTCAATCCAGGTGAGACAAACACAAGGTGGTTGTCCGTCTCATGTGGATTGGTTTTCATGATTTCAGTTTCAGTTTGAACTTGCAAGTGAACTATTGATGTCTATTCTGCGCTGGCCTCTGCCCTTGTTGTGTCTACTGAGAGACTGATGAAGCTTTTCCACTCACCCGCCCAAATTGTTTCTTTCTACAGATGTAGCACTTTGGTTCCTGTGTATTAGTAGGTTTTTGGTTTTTGTTAAAGAAAAGGCACTTGTAATTAATAAGTCACTGATCGTATAAAATTATATCATATATTGTCCAGTCTAATTTATATCACCAAGGCTATATTTTCTAACTAACTTTCTCTATTTCCAACTTTTGCGTTTCAACCACTAGTTACTGTTAATTTATCTTGACAATGTAACAATGAAGATAAACGCAATTTCTTCATCTTTGACTTGGTAGTTGATGTGTAAGTTTGAATAGCTTTATTGGTGGTCTTTCTGGTATGGCTATTCTCCTATCCCTGACAGCCTTATACGTCAGGAGAGATCTTGAAATGTTCTAGGCAGTAGCCTGTAAAACCCTTTGTCTCACTAGAGTTGAAAGGGGTGGAATGGTGCAGAGAAGCTGGGCTCTCAGTCCCCCAGGAAATGACCACCAGGAGTTGAGCAGAGAAGCTGGGCTTCCAGACCCCCCAGGAAATAACCACCGGGAATTGATGACCCCTTTGGACTCTCTAGGATGTTTTGAAAAACCTTTGACACCAGAGAAGCTCAGACACATGGCTATCTCTGAGGAGCCGTGAGTCTGCAGGAGCTGAGGGAACAAGGGTTTTCCTCCACAGCAGACAGCGAGAGACAGAGCCTTCTCCCGGAGCTGACACCTTGCATTTGGATTTCTAGGTTGGCTAAACTGTAAGAGAATGAATTCAGTTTGTTAACTTGTCGTATTTCTGTCACAGCAGCATGAGACAATCGAGATGAAGTTTGGTTCCCAGAGAGTCAGCTCTACTCTAACAAATGCTTCCCACGTGAAAGTGGCTTTGGAATTAGATGATGAGTAGAGGGGAGTCTTCAGATGCTTAATGGTAAGTGCCTGGGTTGCTTTGAAAGACTTTTTGTGGAATTGTAGATGTGAAGGCAATTCTGGTGAGGGTTAGGAGGAAAGCAGGCATTTAACACCACGAACAGTGCAGGTGGTGAAGCCCAGGACCTAGAAACAGCAGAACCAGGAGGCCTATGCAAAGATGGAGACCAGCATGAGGCAGCGGGTGCTGACGGGGTTTGTGTGAGGGTGGTGAAAGCGGAGTTTTTGCAGGAGGGGGTCTTCCTGGTGGATTGGGGTGCCTGTTAGCACTTACCAGTTGAGTAGGAAAGTTGGATTCCTTCGGGTCATGACTTACAACGAGCAGAGCGGGGTGCCTCTAGGCATTTACCTGTAAAGTTTTTGTAACATTTACTGGCCACAAAAGGTGGCAGTGGAGGACAAGAAGGTCAGGCACTAAGCAGAGGGACCTGTGGGCGGAGCTCTGGCCTGGGGCTTCATCAAAGCCAGACTCAAGCTCTGTGGGCCCAGGCAAAGGAGCATGTGAGGAGGGTGCTGGACCTCAGGGACTCCCTGCCCAGGGCTTGTCATGAAGTCAGCCAATGTCAATGTTGATGTCATTCTTTCGCTGTGAGGCTGCTGCCAGCAGGATGTCCATGTCACAAGTAGAGAAGGCCCATGGTCCACAGTTCAGGTGGGACACCCTGGCCCAGTCCTTTCCTGAGTGACCCTCCTGCTCTGGGACTCTCCATGCAAAGACTTTCTGAGCCATTTCCTAGCTCTCTCCTGCCCAGTTGTTCACTCTGAGGTCAAAAGTCTCTGCTTCAGGAGGGTCCCATCTGTTCCTGTCATCACCTGCCGCGTGCACTCCGTCCTCTTATCACTCATTGCTGACGGTTTTTGGGGTCTGACCTTCCTTGCTGTTGGTACGCTCTGGAGACAGAGCTGGGTCTGGTGTGCACCCTTGTTGCCATGTTCTAGAAAAGGCTCGATGGTCTCAGCAGGTGCACAGCTGACTGACCCAGGTGATTCAGACCACACTGACCTCTCATGCCTTGACCCGAAGTGCCCATCAAAGGAGGGAATTGTCCCCCAAGTCTCTTAATTCCAGGAAGGGGTGATGTGGGCCCCAGGAGGGCACCATGTAGCTGCCTTTCTCTTGGTCAGTGGCCACAAGCTTTCTGGTTAGGATATCAGTCAGTCCATGTGTGCATCAGTCCTAGGTCAACTCTGACCAAATGGAGGAGGTGAGGTCCAACTTTTGAAGGACCAGAGGACATGTCCCCTTGCCCTTAGGGACATCTGGTGCTTGGTCTGTGGAAGGAATGTTTGGGAGATGTCAGTCTTCCTCTCCCTCTCCCTCTCCCTTTCTCTTTCCCTCTCCATTTCCTTTTCTCCCTCCTTCCTCCCCCTATACCTCACTCCCTCCCCCCCCCACCAGTCAGCATATCCATAGGCAGCTGCTCTGCTAACCCCAGACAGCACTCTCTGGCACTTAGAAGCCACCCTCGGTCCAGTAGGAGTAAGATGGACAACCTCCTCCCTTGTGATGTACAGCCTTCAAACCCCACTGCAGGGTCATCTGAGTTGATCTGGCTCAAGGGCAGTGGGATTTTTTTTTTGTCCTGGGTGTCATTCAGCTCTGGCCATATGTGCTCCCCTCTGATCTGGTCTCTGGGATGCCACCTAGTGTAGTCAATGCTGCGGTGTAGACTAGGATCCCACCCCGCAGGCCCTCTGTCCCCTCTCATGGCCCCAGGCACTCACCCAGCGTTAGGGCCGGGCTGAAGTGGGGGCCATCTGTCTCTAGTGCAGGGCAGTGCTGACGTATGGAACATGAGCCAGGCCCAGCATCAACTTGGGGGTTATAAAGTGCCCAGAACATGCCCCTTAGTGAGCCCAGCAACCCTGACCCACTGTGGTGACCCTTGGTGGAGGGTCTCTGGAGCACATGCCCTATACTGGCCTGGATGGTGAACTCAGGCAGGCGGTGGACTGACACAGAGACGCTGGGTCTGGAGAGTGGGGCTGATTCCTGCTCCCCCTTCCTCATCCCATCCTGCTTGGGAAGCCAGAGCCTCTGGGGCTGTGCTGTGCTGCTTCTCACCAAGAGCTGCGGGCCAGGAGAAAGGTGGGGGTCCCAGCTTGGAGGTGAGAGGGGAGCAGCTTTGTGTTCCACCTCTAGGTGGCGGGCCCCACCTGGGTTTGGACTACACCTCGGCTCTGGGAGTGTCTGCATCTCATTTCCCAGGCAGTCGGTCCAGCCCTGGGGAACTGCTCCTCCTCGGTGGCAAGGTCGGTTCAGATGTCACCTCCCTGTGAAACAAGGTCTGAGGGTCACTGGGCCCTCCCTGCACCCCTTCACTGTTGCCTCTCCCCCTCTCTGGGCACTCCTCACTCACCTGAGGGTTTTGGTCCCGTCTGAGGTCACAGATTAAACAACTAAACACACAGGCCCCACTCACACATGAACTGTATGTGTGCACTCCCTCTAGGGCATGGTCTGTGCTTACAGTACGGAGCTCTGCTTATGTGTCAGACTGCTAACTGAAAGGTCAGTGGTTCAAATCCACCAGCTGCTCTTTGGAGAAAACTGGGCAATCTCCTTCCATAAAGGTGTGTAGCCTGGGAACCCTGGTGGAGGTGGCGGTGGGTGCCAGCAGGTTTGATGTCTGTAAGCTGCTGTGCTGACATCAATGGATGTGTGTCTGTCTTTGAGCCCAGCATCCTGCTGGGGGGATGCGCTTGGCTCTAGATGTCCTGCCCCAGGCTCCTCTGCCTTCCTGTCATTCATTGTTTCCCTGGGATGCGGGCTGCATGCATGGGGGGGCATATGGGGGGCCTCATCACCACCCAGGCCTCCCACTTGACACAGCACTGGACTCCTGGTCTCAGGAGGAGAGGGTTGGCCTTAAAGGTGCCTGTCCTGCTGAGATGGTGGGCCCCAACCATCAGGAGCCCCTGCCCCACAGGAACCCCCTTTCATGCCAGTCATCTGAGGTGGTCACATCTCTGACACACGGCTCTCACCTCCCAGGACGTGGAGAGATTGTGGCGTCACAGTCAACTCAGGATGGGTGGTGACAGAGTGGGAGGTGGCACCCTGGATGTCAGTCCAGTCAGTTTCAAGGGGGCTTGTGAGGGGCTGATTTGCTGCCAGGCACACAGGGGCATAGTACTATGGTGAGTTACCAAGCAAAAGGCCAGTGGTTTGAATCCCAAGAAAGACAGGCTGCCTCCTTCCCCTTCAAGAGCTGCCATTGCCGTTCTGTGCCGTTGAGTTGCCTGTGACCCACAGCGACCCTCCGTCCTTGGAAACCTCACGGAGGATCCAGCCGAGTGTTCCCTGTGTAAGTCCCTGCAACAGTGTCGTCCACAAAGAGGAGGGACAGTCTAGTTACTGAGCCGAAGGGAAACAGGCCTTGACAGCACAAAGGGGATGGGAGGGGGCGGGAGAGGGACAGGAAGCACAGGTCGAGCATTTCTCAGCAAGAGGATCCCTCGAAACCCAAAAAGGAAATGACTGCTGCTTCGGTAGAGTCCTCAGTGGAAGTGGGGGTGGGGACCTCAGCTGTTGAGGCAGACACTCCCTTTTCACTGCGGGGGGTCTCCAAGAGCACTGGCCTGAGTGGCCTTGTTAGAAGGCCTGAGGTTTCCTGGGGCCAAGGCCGGATGTCAGGCAGGTGTCAGGACTGGGGCTGAGTTGATTCATCCAGTTTACTTTGGGCAGGGAGTGATGGAAGGGGTCAAGCCCCAGAGCCGAGGGGAAGCTGGGGTATTTGGGGCACAGTGGTGACAACTCCCCCATCCCAAGCAGGTGAACTGACTCGCTGCTCTTCTCCCCCTGCCTGGCTCTGTCGCTGTCACAACCACTCAGATTCCTTCTCTCAGGCTCTGCCTCTCCCCCGTCACGTCCCCTTTTATCTCTCTCTTTCTCTGTCTTTCAGAGGTGAGGTGGAGAGAAGCCTCTGCTCACGCTCAGCTGTCTTTATGGATTTTGTGGCCTTCAGGGACCGAGTTCAGAACCCTCCTTTCGTTTCTGAGACTCCCTATTCTTTGGGGTGCAGGGCTCAGCCTGGGGTCCCTGTCTTCTGCACCCAGGGTGTGGAAGGAGCTGTGCTGTGCTCTCTCTGGCTGTGGCTTCCAGAGAAGATAATTGCAAGCACTTTTCGTTATTTTTCCCAACCTTGACGCATCAGGATTGACTCATGAAGTTGTCAGCAGACACTTGCTCGCTCCATGCCTGTGGGGGAGGCGAAGCAGGCTCGTCATTGCCTCAGCAGAGCACACGAGGAGGTCGCCCCTGGAAGGAGTGTGTGTGTGTGTGGTGTGTATATGTGTGTGAGCGTGATGTGAAGTGTGTGTATGATTGTGTCTGGGGTGTGTGTATGTGATTTGTGTGTGGTGTGTATACAGCACGTATGAGTGTGTGTGTTTCCTGAGTGTATGGGCGTGTGGATAGCCCTCACCTGGGGGTGCGTGTGGCCTGACCTCACCTGGGGGTGTGTGTGGACAGACCTCACCTCGGGGTGGTGTGTGGACCAACCTCACCTGGGGGGGTTTGTGGACAGCCCTCATCTGGGAGTGCATGTGAACTGACTTCACCTGGGGTGTGTGTGGACTGACCTCACCTAGGCAGGGGTGTGGTCAGACCTCACCTGGGTGGGTGTGTGTCGACAGACCTCACCTGGAGGGTGTGTGTGGACCAACCTCACCTTGGGGGGGCATGTGGACAGGCCTCATCTGGGGGGTGTGTGGACTGACCTCACCTGGGCAGAGTCACTGCTTCCTCACCTTGAGCTCTCCATCCCACAGAGAGACCCCTTCTTGGGGGCTGGACGTGTAGGTGTGGAACTTCTAGTCAGATGGGATATTGGAGCAGAATATGGATGTGTGTGCCCAAGCTTGTACGCTCATGTGTTCACAAGAGTGTATACACCTCACACGGACTGCACACACACACACACATACACACATGGAATATGATTGTGTGGAGGTTTTTAATTTGTACGTACATACACGTGAGCTCATGTGAGGTATAGTCTCAGTTCTGAAAGACTCCAGAGTGCTGGGGATGTCCAACCAGGGTCAGGGCAGGGAGAGATTCTGAGGAGGCGTCCAGAGGAGAATGACAGCACAATGCCCAGGGCTGGGGAGGAGAGGAGTCTGGACTATGCTACAGGTGCAGAGGGGACATGGTGTTGGGAGGTGGTGGAGGAGGCCAGGAAAGTGTCCAGCTATTTCACCAGGTCCTTCTCTCTGGGTGCTGTGGACACTTGGTCAGGACAGGGGGCTCCTGCAGAAGGTTGGGCAACACGTGCTCTTGCTGCCTGCACGTCTTCTGTCCTGAAGCCCCACACAACTTTCCCGGAGGCTCCTTCCTGAAGCAAAGCCCCTGAAGGGGTGGCATCTGAAAACTGCACCCAGCGGAGGGTGACCTTTCAAGCCAGGCCCATTTGGGGCTGTCTGCCCTTTGGCAGCAGAGGGGGCAGCAGAGGGCCAAGTGCGGGAGCAGACCTTGGGGCTTGGGCTCATTTTCCAGCCTCGAGTTCTGTGCCGCTGTTTCTGTTCCTCCCACGTTGGAAGCAGCCAGTGGAAAGTTCTAATTGTGATGTGTGCACCAGAGCACAGAATTCCCTCTAGTGCCAGCGAGTGGCACAGCTGCTTCCCAGGTGCTGCAGCCAAACCTGTCAAAACTCTATTTTTCCAAATGGAAATTTCCTTAGTGAGGTTCACCTCTTAATGACCTCATTACCAATTGCCTTGGTTGATGTGGTCTGGGGGTCAGGGATTACTGGTGTCATCTCTTCTGTGTGTCGCACAGAAAGATAATCATCAAAAGTAAGGACATGTGTACAGCACATGCTCTTCATTCCTATCCATCCGTCCATCTGTCCATCCATCATCCATCCATCCTCTCATCCATCTATGCATCCGTCCACCATCCACCTATATACATCCAGTCAAACCACTATCCATCCACATATTCATTCATCGACCTATCCACCCTTCAACTTACCTTTTTCCAGTCTTCCATTCATTCACCCATTCACCCATCAACCCATCCATCCAACCATTCATCCATTCTTCCTTCCAAGTCACTCACCCACCCATCCATCCATCAACTCTCCCATCAGTCCACCATCTACTCAGTCATCCACCCATCAATAATCCAGACTTCCATCCAGCCATCCACATATTTATTCATTCACATATCCACCCACCCATTCATCCACTTATCCATCTGTCTGTCCAAACAGCTGTCAGCCTATTCATCTATCTATGCATCCATCTACCTACTCATCCATCCATCCATCTGTCCGTCCGTCCGTCCATCCATCCATCCATCCATCCATCCGTCCGTCCGTCCGTCCACACCCACTGTTATTGCCAGGCGCTGTGGAGCGTGATTCATAAGAACCCTATGAACAGCTGACCTGAATCCTGACCTAGCCTGTGTCATCCTTATCATCTCTGACACATTGCTGAAGTCACCATGTCAGTCCATCTCACTGGGGGTCTTCCTCTCCTTCACTGACCCTTCGTCTTTCCATCATTATGTCCCTTTGTATGAAATAGCCTAGCCTTACAAACAAACAGACAGACAAACAGAAAAAGCCTAACCTACCCACATGTCCAAAGTATGAAAGAAAAACAAAGCTTTGCCATCTTTGCTTCCAAGGAGCACTCTGGCTGCACTTTTCCCAAGACATATTTATTGTTCTTTTGTCAGTCCATTGGATGTTCAGTGCTCTTCTCCAACACCACAACTCAAAGACCTCAATTCTTCTTCTGCCATTCTTATTCATTGTTCAGCTCTCTGATGCCTAGCAGGTGATTGAAAAGATCATAGCTGGAGTCAGGCTCTCTTTAGTCTTCAAACTGACATCATTGCTCATCAACATTTTGAAGTCATTCACAGTGGACTTGCCCAATGCAATATGTCTCCTGATTTCCTAATTGCTGGTACCAAGGGCGTTGATTATTGATCCAAGCAAGATGAAATCATTGACAGCTTCAATCCTTTCTCCCTCTTAGCCTTGTGGTGAGGACCTTCGTTTCCTTGATGCTGGGAAATAATCCATAGCAAGGGCTGTAGTCCTTGGTCTTCTGCAGCTAATGTTTCATATCCTCCTCATTTTCAACAAGCAAAATTGTGTCACCTATGTAACTCAGGTTGTTGATGAGTCTTCCTCCTATCCTGATGCTACATTCTTCTTCATAGATTCTGGCTTTGCTGATTATTTTCCCAGGATATAGAATGAATAGATGTGGAGAAACAACCCTGACACACACCCTTTCTGATTTTAAACAATGCAGTGTTTGCTTGCTCCATTTGGACGACAGCTTCTTGGTCTAGGTACAGATTTCATGTGAACACAATTAAGTGTTCTGAGATTCCCATTTTTTTAAATGTTAGCCATAATTTGTTATGATCCACACAGTCAAATGCTTTTGCATTGTCAATAAAACACAAGCAGACATTCTTCTGGTATTCTCTTTCTCAGTCAGTACCAGTCTGACATCCACAATAATATCCCTGGTGCCGTGGCCTCTTCTTTTTTTTTTTTATTAAATTTCCTGCCCATAGTCAATAAAAACCAAGCAGACATTCTTCTGGATTTGTCTGTTTTCCGCATGGATCCATCTGACATCAGCAATGATATTATT
>NW_006399943.1:4559367-4577857 GCF_000299155.1 Elephantulus edwardii | reverse complement strand
AAACTGAAACGTTATAATTTTTTTACAGCACATTCTTTCCATTTAATTTTCCCTCATTGATATATTGTTACACATTTTCCTCCCTGCCCACCCCTCCCCCCATTTCATTTTTCTCTTTGAAGAAAAAAAAATTCTTTCATTGTTATACAATTCCCCTCCCCCAAGTCCACAGTTGTGGCCTCTTCTAAAACCAACTCAAAGCTCTAGTAGTTCCCTATCAATGTACTGTTTTTGAATGATCTTCAACAATATTTTGCTCGCATATGATATTAAGGATATTGTTCAGTGATTTCCACATTCTGTTGGATCGCATTTTTTTGGGAATGGGAACAGTTAGTCTGGCAGGTAGCTGTCCACCCACATTCCATCCATCCATCCGTCGACCATAACACTATGTGACACCCACAGCTAGGGTTTCTCCTGTCTCTCATAAGAACACCCTTCTGAACATCTGGGAGCGTTTTCTTTCCTTTGGAATCACCATCCCAGGCCCCTCTCCTTCCATGTCCTGTGAATTGGGCGTGGTGTCTCAGTCTGATGTGTTCCTGTGCCCTCTGTCTAGTAAGAATCAATACTTGTCTGTCCTCCCAGCTTGCTCTGTCCTTCCTTACCCTACTCCTGGACATGGGGTTGGCATAGGTGGTCCGTCTGCTTCCCTCTGCTAGTTCCTCTCTGGGCAGTGGCTGGACCCAAAAGTCCCTGATGCAGACTACAGGGCTTTGCCACGGATAGGTGGGCAGACATGAGAATTGGCTCAGCACTGAACTTTGTCTTCATGCTTGTATACCTGCTGAGTTTGAGGGGTCATGAAGGCAAGGCACCCCCACATACTTTTACTGAGGTGCCTCTGCACTCAGATAACACGAGTGGGATGTTCAAAAGCTGCACTGGTGCCATCAGCCAGGGGAATCTCTGTCCTTGAGACACACAGAGGAACACTTCACGCAGAAAAGGAGTTTGCTTCTCGGGGTGGGCAGGAAGTGGTTGGCCAGGGACATGCAGCCCTGCCTGCTGTCCTCTATCTTCACCACAGCAAGGCCCTGGGGGTCCTTGTCTTCTCTCAAGGTGGCCGAAGACTCTACACGGCATCTCATTCTCAAAATGGAACATTTCAGGGTCTATGCTGCACCACGATGCTGTTAGTGATAATATTCATGCACTCATCAGAAAGACCTGTCAATATGACTATTTCCAAATTTACAACTAAAATTTACCTCCAGACCTAAGGGGCTCTGATCTGTTATTCTCAGGGTAACTGTAAGTCATGGTTGGCTCAGTGGCACCTAACAACAGTAACAAAGTCGAAGATGAAATTAACTCATCAAGTGTGCAAACAGAATACATGAATACTTACTAGGATTGGATGCAGAAGTCGGAAACAAAGAAAGGGAGTCTGTGACTGAAAAACCTGGCCTTGATGATAGAAACATTGTCAGATTGTGTAACAGAATTTTGTATGTCTAATGATTTATTCATTACAAATACCTTTTCCCCAAAATCCTGAGTTGTCTCAGTGTCTGCAGCATGAGGTTCAAACGCAGCAGCACTTGAGAGACCCCCCAGGACTGGGCGGGCCTTCCTCTGTGCGTGGGGTCTCTGGGAGCAAAACCAGCTGCAGGGCACCTAGCGACAACATGTCCTGCTGTGGGGCATGACAGGTCCCTGAGGGGTGGGAGTGAGGGTGAGTGAGGGCGTGAACAGTTGGCTTCTCACAATCTTTGCAGCAGTGGGTTGGTTCTGTAACCTGGTGTGAAGACACTCTGGTGGGGTCACTTGATGCAGGGTGTGCTACTGGTGTGGGGTGAGGGGTAGGAACTGCCCAGCGAGGACTTGGGGGTGGTAGGAAGGATGCTGACCTCTCTCAGCTTTTTATCCTTCTTGAATGTTGGATCAAGGCACTCAGGAGGCAGTTGAAGTTGGCAGTGTGAACCCCGTGGCCCTCCTCTGGAAGAAGGCACAGTGACCTTCTAGATTATAGACTAGAAAACCTTCAGAGGCAGCTGTCTTCTGCCATCAGCATCACTGGAAATCAAGATCGATGCCACAACATGCAACAAAATCAACGTTGTGGCATGCATCTGTGTTGCTTACATGGAAATGACATACATTGAGAAAATGACATGTTGGAAAAGACGTAGAGACACGATTTGGGAGCTTATGTGGGCCAGGGTACACATGGACGTGTGCAGGCTTAGAAACTAATTCAGGCTTCTAGCAAGTCATTAATGGAAAACCATTTAAAGCACCCATAGGGTGCTTGCTTTAATGTTCCCCAAGACACTCCTAGCCTTTGCAGCAGCTGCTGTAGCTGTTCCTTGACTTATGTATGGAGCTGAGTTTCTGGTTTGATGGAAGAGTGAATCACTCCAATGCTTCAGCCAGGTGAGGCCAGGAGAGCACTGGGCTGAGGGCAGGCTGTGCTGCGGTGTGCGTGTGTGTGTTAAGATGTGTGCAGGTGCATGGAGGTGGGATATAGTCTGGTATTGTGGGGATAGAGTGTGTTTATGTCTATGTGTGGAGTTGGGGTGTATATGTGCAGATGGTGTGTAGTGTGTGTAGGGATGTAGTGTGTGTAGGGATGAAGTGTGTGTGTGTGTGTGTGTATGTGTGAATATGAAGACAGGACGTGTATGTGTGTGTGTGTGTGTGTGGGGTAGGCTGGCTGAATGCAATTCCTGGAGATGCCTTGCCCAGGGGATGTCCCCTTCCCTGGCCTAGTCATAGCAGGGGGAACCTGAAGACTTCCTGGAGCCCTGGCCTCTATCTCAGCTCTGCCCTCCAGAGCCTGCACAAGGCGACACTCATACACCTGTTCATCTCCCCCAGACATCCTTCCACCCACCAGTTCATCCATTTATCCTCCACGCTTCCATGCGCCCACCTCCTACCCACTCAACCACACGTCCTTCCATCCGTTTACCCACCCCACTCACTCATCCACCCACCCACTCCCTCTCTCACCCGCTCATCCATGCATCTACCCACCCATCCATCTATTCATCCACCCATCTCCAACCCTCAGTTTGCTGTATGTACTGAGGGCTCCCTATGTACAGGCCCCGTAGGAAACAGGCCATCTGCTCTAGGGGTCTTTGTCTGGTCTCCCACTTCTGCACTCCGTCAACATTGTAGGCTGGCTTTTCCCAGGAGTGGAGATTGAGACCCAGGTTTGTGTGCAGGTCACTTACGTGGTCTAAGACCCTCTGGGGAGGGGGAGGAGAGGGGGCAGGGCAGGGAGGCAAGCTGATCAAAGGTCCTAACTGTGTGGGCAGCAGTCCCTTGTTGAACCCAGAACACCTGGTGACCTCTGGGGTAAGGACACTGGGGTGGATGCACAAACTCCTGCCCATCTGTCCCTGGAAGAGGGATGAGGGTCCAGACACCCGGGATGCATGAGGGAGGCCCCATTATGTCCTGAGGCAGAGTCCAGACATCACCACCCACAGTGTTGACCATCCTCAGTGGTTGTGTGGTGACCACTCCATGTTGTGACCTTCCCTGCTGTCCTCAGGGCAGAGGCTTGGTGATGGGGATGGGGTTCCTGGGGTCTGGAGACCACGCCAGGGCACCTGGGACAGGAAGATAGTGGAGGTATTTTTGGGAGCATAGTAGGCAAAGAGAGATTCTTGGATGGGTGATAACAGGAAATGTTGGGGAGTGGGAGGTGGGCAAGTTCCCAGAGTGTCCCCACTGCGCCTTCACCAGCAGGTTCTAGAGAGGCAAGCGTCTCTGATGCCCCCATGACGGAGGCCTCAGCCCTGCTCTGACTCCGGCCTCTTTTCTGCTGACAGTTTCCACCCGAAGAGCCCCCGAGGCTGCTGAGAGCTTCTCTCCTGAGCAAGTCCAGCTGGAGGCTGAGCAGTTCCTTTCAGCCTGAAAATGAGCTGGACTGGGGAAGGAGGGAGTCTTCCCAGGCCTTGAGGGAGGGCTTTCATTTGATTCCCAGGGCAGGAAGAGGCCTCCTCTTCTAACACCAACAGGGAGGAGGGGAGCTGGGACCAAGGGGACTGGTGCTGAGGCGGAGGGCTGAGGTTTTCAGAGCCCGCGGGAGTTCCTGTGGCCACATTGTACGAGGACGTCTGTGTGTGCAGACATGTGAGTGTATGATGGTGTGTGAGCATGTGCTGCTGTGTGTGAGTGCACGTGTGTGAGTGCATTGTGCACGTGAGCGTACACACATGTGTATGTGAACAGGACTGTGGTACACACAGGTGTGCGCCTTTACGTGGGTGCACGTGAATGTACACACGTGTATGTGAACGTGACTGTGTGCAGTTGTGTGTATGTGCACTGTGTGGGTGTGTGGTATCCTTACATGCATACACATGTCAGTGCAGGCCCACGAACGCACTTACTATGTATGAAATAATGGGTGTGCACATGTGGGTGTGTACACGTGTACACATGCATGTATGAGGGCTCATCCATATTCATGAATACACATAAGTACAAAAGCAAGAATGTGTGAGTGTGCACATGTGTGTACATATGCATGTGTGAAGGAATGCAGTTACATGTGTGTGCATAGGAGGGGGCCCCTCTAAGGCAGCCTCTTCTCAGGTATCGTGAGCTGAGTGCCAGCTCTTGCTTCCTCCTTCATTCATCTGGTCCCTGGACTGGCCTCCTCCTCATTCCTTTCTTTCTTGTTCCTTTCATAAATTCAGCCTGGACATGGTTTCCATGGTGTCCTGATCAAAGTTGGAATTCAAATTATAACTGTGGTGGATGTGGGGAGGAGGGAGGAGGGGCAATGGGAGGTTTTCAGTTCAGGAAGCTCCGGTTCTGCTGCCATGTGGCTGGTTTTTTCCCTTCAGACGTAGTTAAAAATGTATAGAATTCTCTCCCAGTGCCTCCACTGTTACCTAGCAACCACATGGTGCAGGGTGCCTGAGTCTGCAGGCTGATGACTGCCCTCTGTCCTTGTGCTGAACCAGCGCCCTCCCACCCCAGCGCAAAAGACCTGCAGTGTGGAGGGCTTGGCTTCCTGTGGGGGGCTGTGGGACACAGCCTACCCCCTGCCCTCTGGTTCTGTCCCAACACCCCAGTTCTGTTCCTGTACCCCAGTTCTGCCTTGCACCCCATTCTGCCTTGCACCCCAATTCTCTATTGAGCTGGGACGTGCACATTTGTGAGAAGTGCCCAAAGCAGAAAGCTTTGATGTGAAACTTGAGGCCTATCTTGAAAGACTGTGTTCTGGGAAGCTTCTTGGACCAGCCACCCAAGGTCATGGGCAGGAGCTGGCAACAGCAATGTGACAAATAGATCGTCCCCTGATGTGCACTCCCACGTCACTGCTGAGGCTGCATCACCCAGCACTCATGGCTGTCTGGACAGAATGTGAGTTTGGGATCATCACTGTGTATCCGGATGCTGGACTCAACAGCAGACACTTCAGAGGACAGTGGCCCCCTCCTGCTGTCTGCCTGGAGCCCCTCAGACCGCCAGAAAGGCAGCCCAGTTTCCTGACATTCCTGAGTCACATGGACGTGCAGGCTGTACCTCCTGAAGGGCACATTTCCGGGGACAGACCCAGATGAGGGTCAGTTGCTGGGTCTGAGTTTTTAAGTGAATGGATACATTTGGAGAGTAAGAGAATGAATGAGTGATGGAGTAAGGGGGTGAGAGATTGAGTGAGTGAGTAAATGAATGAGTCGGTGAAGGGATGAGTGAGTGAATGGATGAATGAGTGGGGGAGGGAGAGAACGATGAGTAAGTGCCTGAGAGTGAGAGAATGGATGAGGAAGGAGGGAGTGAATTAGGTATGAGTGAGTGGAGGATGGAGGAGGGAGTGGAGGAGGGAGGAGAGAGTGGAGGAGGAAGTGGATGAGGGAGCAAGGAGTGGAGGAGGGAAGAGGGAGTGGAGGAGGGAGTGGATGAGGGAGGAAGGAGTGAAGGAGGAAGTGGATGAGGGAGCAGGGAGTGGAGGAGGGAGGAGGGAGTGGAGGAGGGAGTGAGTGGAGGAGGGAAGTGGGAGGAAGCTGAGGCAAGACCATTACAACCAAGGGATCTGGTCAAAGACACAGACACGCTTCTCCTTTATTGTAGACTCGGGTCTATAGGTGCCAAGTGCATGGACGTGACCAGCTATTTGAGGCGATGTGATAGGGGGTGGCCTGCTGGCCACTAGAGAGGCTCACATGGGCAAGGGATGGACAGGGACACACTCATGATGTGGCCCTGGCCCTGGAGTCAGGACAGGACTTGGCATAGGCTGAGAAGACGGTGGGAGTGAGGGCTGAATGCGCCCCAGGGAAACCAGGGGAAGTCCTGAGTCGAGGCTGCCTTGGAAAAGGGCTCTTTGTTACCTTAATTACATGAGACCAGAGCAGGGAGCATCTAAGCCTAGTCCATTCTGAGGGGTCCTATAGAAAGTGCCAACATGCGCACACACACAAGGGCAGGACAGACGCCACGTGAAGCTGCGAGCACAAGACGAAGGATGTGGGTCTTGGCCGCTCATCGGCAAGTGGAGCACTGGGGTTGAAAGTGAGAAAGGCGACGATCTCACACGAGAGGGGACATCAGCGGGCTCAACCAGGGCTTGAACGGAGCAGAGGCAGGATGGTGAGGGGCGAGGCGGGAGTCTCTCATGAGGACACCTAACACACCTGGTCTGTAGTGAACATTTCATCGGGGTTTCATTCACAGAGGAGAAAGTCAGCACAGTGATGCCCAGGTGTACCTGCTCACTGTGGCTAGGTGTTGTGGGCTCCCCTGTCCCCTCCCGGGGTGCTCCCAGTCCCCAACTCGGCCTCAGGACTGAGATCAACTCCTACCACTCAAAGCCATTTGCCGGTGCACTTCTGTACATCAGCTTCAGGTAACTAAGAGTCCCAACAGGCTCTGTCCGTGGTTTGTGGGTGTCAGAGTGCGGCTGACATGAGGGGTGTGGCTGCAGAGTCCTTCTGACTGCAGTAGCCCTGCCTGACCCCTCCAACCTGCTCCCCAGGGTGTCCCTAGCCTTGGAGGGTCCAAGAGGGTAGATGACCACCTGGGGAGCTGAGACTCAGGACAGCAGTGGCCTAGATGAGGAAGGGCAGCTCCTGGGTCAGCACTGACGTCCACTCCTGGTGGAGTAGGGGTTGTGCCAGTGCCTGGACCTGCTGGGTGGGAGAGTCCTCCAGAGCGGACCCTGCCTGGGAAGCCGGATGAGGAGGAGACCCTTTCCTGGGCTGGTTACATCTTGCTGGAGTCTGGAGACAAGGATTCTGTGGACGTCCTGTCTGGCCTGGGGCTCTGTGAGGTGCCCTGCCTGGCCTGTGGGGCACCATGGGGCTGAAGGGCACCCTGTTTGGTCTGTGGGACTGTGGGGTTCCTTGACTGGCCTGTGGGACTGTGGGGTGTTCTGCCTGGCATATGGGGCCATGGAGTGCCCTCTTTACCCTGTGGGGCTGTTTGGAGTGCCCTGCCTGGCCCATGAGGCTGTGGGGTACCCTGTCTGGCCTGTGGGGCTGTGGGGTGCCCTGCCTGGCCCATTGGGCTGTGAGGTGCCCTAACTGGCCTGGGGGAGCTGTGCAGGGTGCCGTGTGGCAGGAAGCTCACACTAGAGTGCAGGCAGACAGTAGAGGACCGGCGTGTGGTCTCCAAAATATACAATTCACAGCAGGGCAGCCAGCCCAAAGTGACCACAGATACTGTAGCCTGTGGAACATTGAGTTTTGAGAAGCCCAGGAGAGCCTGGTTTGATCCCCAGCAGGGAAGGGTCCCTCGACTCCGGTGTCTGCTCCGAGCCCACAGCACTGAGAACTAAGTACAAAGGACCCACCAAGGGCCTGAGCTGCTTTTCCAGGGCCCTTTGCTGCCACAGTGGCTGCTGGCCCTTGGGCATCCAGGGGAGCTACTCTTGCGTCCTGTTCCCTCTGCAACTGGAGGATGCCTAGTGGGCGTCTGTCCTACTGAGGTGGAGCCTGGCTTCTGCACACAGGGTGGCGCCATCCTGCTGGGCGCCTGGAGTTCTCTGGAGCCAAGGGTGATGGATGCATCTGAGATTCAGTCAGGGATGCAGGCCAGCGGGGCCTGGAAGCCGCCTTACCTGCTGGGGGCCTGGACCCACCTCTCTTCACCTGCTGGTGGCCTGGACCCATCTTTTAACCTCTCCTCACCGAGGTGCACACCAACAGGCACAGATCAGAAAGCATAAGGAGTCTCTGCCCACCAACTCTGGGGATCCTAACCTTGCGCTCAGGGGATCCCACCCAAGCCTGGGGCCAGGCTTGTGTCCTTTCTGGGCAGGTGGAGGCTGACCTTGCCTGGTGTTTGGGGGCCTGCTGTCCATGGTGAGGGCAGCAGGAGGAGTGCCTCTCCCCTCCCCAGGCCAGAGAAAGAGAGAGAGTGCATTTGCGCACACCCAGGAAAGCAGCTCCATGCCTGGCTGGACCTCTGTGCAGATGAGGAAGAACAACACAGGAGATAGGCCTGGACATCAGAGCCCAAGCTGCTTGGGACTTACCGGACTAGGGCTGGCCCAGGGCTGGAGGCAGCGGGCAGGCAGTCCCGATCACAGCTGTTGACAGCGGTGAGCCTCACTCAGAGGAGGCCCCCTCTCCCCCCAGGTCAGCATCAGAAGCGCTGCCACTAAGGACCCTATGCTGTCTGCCAGCCTAGCCCACTCCTTTAGTTCCTTCTCTAAACATCCATTAGTCTGCAAAGAGGCAAGCTTGTGCCCAGCACTAATTCCTCTTCATTATGGGGCCCCTGGAATCTGGAGAGAGACAGGCTCCCAGGCTTTCAGGGGAGGAGGGAGAGGGGCCACAGGGGACTGGGTACCTTCCAGGTGTGCCTGAGCCTGCTGGGCTGCTGGGGGGCTGATCCGAGGGTGGGGGCAGAGGCCTCTCTCCTGTCCCCCCATCCCACCCCTGCCCCATCCCCTTCTAGTAGAGAGTCTCCCGGGTGACATTGCTGGAGAAGGTGTGGTTGCTGGATACACTGTTGGCTTTCCTGGCCAGCACCTGCCTCTTCCTCCGACGCCAGCACAGGGGGCAGATGTAGGCCAGGGTGGACATGAAGATGTGGCGGAAGTTGGCAGAGACCAGGTTGTAGAGGACAGGGTTGATGGCAGAGCTGACGTAGAAGAGCGTGTTGGTCAGCATGTAGAAATAGTGGTAGAAGTCATACAGGAAGCTGCGGGAGGGAGCGGTTCAGATGGGGTGGCTCAGACGAGGCGGCAGAGGGGGCGGCTCACATGGGGCGGCTCAGACGGGGCGGCAGACAGGGCAGCGGATGGGGGCCAGGGATGGGGGAGGCTCGCACCACCACAGTCACCATTGTCTGTTACCTAAAGTAGGGGTTGCCTGGTAACCCCCAGACTCTGATTTGGCAGGACAAGGTGATATAATACTCTGACCGTGTCCCACCTGGTGGCTGGTTGCTGGGGGAGATTCAGCCGTCCTGTCTGGCCTCCCACCTGTCCCTACAACACAACCCATGAGGACTCTAGAAAAGTGGGTGCTGTAGTGGCCCCCACCTTATGACAGGGCCTCTTCCAGGCTCCCTGGGGAGTCGTGCACCTGTCCCTTGGCTTTCTTGGTCCATGGGGAACTCACTCCTTCACCAGGCAGACTGAGTCCTGGAAATCCTTTATTTTGGGCTTTACTTGTCCCCTCTGTGACTTCCCCTCCTTGTCTGTCCTCTACATGTCCCCCCAGCTGCCCTCTTCATGCTGAAGACCCTAGTGCCCACTTGGAGATGGCAGCCCTATCAAGAGATGGTCCCCAGGGCCTGAGGTGCTGTTCTGAGGAAGGCCTGCATGCAGGGTGGCCCCAGACCCCTGGGAACAGGAATTTCTGGAAGGTTCTCATGGTCTCTGGTGAGAGTGACCTGTGTTCAAGGTGTGCAAACATGGTGCTTGGTATGGAACTTGGCCTTCTGGGAGAGCAGAGTTGGGAAGTGCCAGGCAGAAGGCCTGTGAGCAGCCCCTGGGAATCCCTGGTCTCTCCCGAGCTCTCCAGTGGACAGCACTGTCTACATGTTGAGGTCACTGGAGAGTGAATCACACTGGTGTGACCAGGGAAGCAGGCCCTGGAGGTGAGTCCCCTGAGTCCTCTGGCAAAGCACAGAACCAACCACTGCTGTCCCTGGGGCCCTGCACTGCCCCCGTGTGCCTGAGGGTGTGCTCCTGTCCTCATCTCTGTTTATTCTCCTCTCACCTGTCACTGCCCTCATTTTCTGCTGCAGGAACCTGGCTAAGTGGGGTCAGCGACTCCCCAAAGCATCTCACATCCACACCCTCACCTCTGCAGTCTCCCCTCGGGATCACTGCCTGGCAGCCTTGAGCTGTTCCCTCGGCAGTGCCTCCCACGGTCTGACCTTCCCTACTGGCCCCCCAGCCACATACTCACGGGGTCCACTGCTCCTCAGACACGTAACAGTACAGGAGACGGCGCACATGGTAGGGCAGCCAGCACACCACAAAGGCGATGACCACAGCTCCTGAGACATGGAGAGGTGGAGGTCAGTGCATGGGGCGGGGCCTATCAGGGTACTCAGTGAGCCACAGGGCTTTGCTGAGGGCTCAGGGGTTCCCCAGGCTAGTCCCTGGGGTGGCTTCAGAGGCAGCATGTCAAGTCTCTACCATCTTCCTGCAAAGCTAAACAGCCATGGCTGACCGTGTCCCCACACTTCTGCTGTCGTGCTGACCCTGCCTGCACGTGGCTTATCTGGGGAAATGGGCTTTTCCTTTAGGTATGGGCACTGGAGTTGATGTGGGAACCTAGTCCTGGCCTCTTCTCAGCAGCAGCTTTAGAAAGAAGGCAGGACAGAGCTCCAGGAGAGTGTTGCTGGACCTGTGAGTCTCAGGGACATGTCCAGCCCACAAAGACAGTGGTCTACATCTGCCTTGCTGCGCAGCCACTGTGTCTTGAAGGCTTTTAAACAACCATCTAAGGTGGGACTACCATCGCTTAGGACACAAGGTGGCCTACAAGGTGGCTGGGAGGAGTGACTCACGACATGAGGTGGTCTGGAGGCATGGCTCAGGACACAGGGTGGCCAGGAAGAGTGGGTCATGGAATTGAGGGGAGGTGCTTGCTATTAGGAAGCCTCAGAAGACAAGGAGGAGCAAGTCCATGTTGGAGGCATTTGTTCAGAAAGCTGGGCTCCGAGTTCACACTGCACCCATGTGCTGGCCCCAGGAGCAGGCTGGCACAGAACACCAGCTGTGGCACATAAGCACAGCCTACGTCTTCCGTGCTCAATGTTTTCACATGGATTCCTTCACTCTCATGGTCAGGAGTTGTCTCTGTCCTGATCATTTCTCAGGTAAGCAGTACTCACCTAACTCCACACTGAAGTTATGTTTGGAATCCACTGGGTTGACGAAAGACATTATTATTCCTCCTTCTCTTGAAAATGTGGTAACTAGAACATTCTGCCAGATGGTATAACCAGAACCAGTGGGCAAGGGGTCATTCCCTTGATGCAAAGCTCCACATTGCTGATGCAGACACCTGGGGTAGTGACTACAGAGGCTGCTGGGGCCAGCAGGAGGCACTGGTGATGCTCTGGGGGCACCTGTCGGCTGCCACCATGTGAGGCTGGCTTCAGAGGTTGGGACGAGCAAAAAAAACACATCTCCCTTACAGATGCCTACTTCTCTGAGGACATCCAGGCCTGGAAACACGGGATGGAGGGCCATACCTGCACCAATAAGCTCTCTCCACTGCTCTTCTGTGACAGGACACACTTGGGACTTTTGAGTGTTAAGCTCTTAGAAGTCCCTGTTAGGTGCGCATAGTGTCCTGAAGGATCAGACCCTGGGTCTTGTCTGCTGGCAGTATGCTGTTGTTAGAGCGGACTGTTACCCATGGAGTCCAAAACTCCTCGAGAGAAGTTTGGGTGCACAGAGCCAACTGTTGTGTAGGGTGATTTGCTTGGACACATGGCTCAGGCCCAACCTAAGAATTAGCCCTGGAATATGAGTCAGAATGGAAAAGGAGGAGGCAGAAAGAGCCCGAGTCATCCGTGGTTGTATAGATGATTAAATGGAAGGATAAAGGAGGAGAGGAACGGAAATGATTTGATGGATGATTGGATGATTGGGCTGATGGAGGGATATGAAAAGGATAGATGGATAGAGGGATGAATGATGGGTCAGTAGGTGGATGGATGGATGGAAAGATGGATGGATGATAGATAAATAGATGAGTGGAGGAATTATGGTTAAATAGGTGAATCGATAGCTGGGTGGAAGTTAAATGAACAGATAGAAATGAATGGGTGAGCAAAGGAGTGATGGGGAGACTGACGGATGGAGGGAAGAGTGACGGGATGAATAGAACAATGAATGAATTTATGGAGGATGGATGTATGTATGGGTGGAGGATGAGTGGATGGACGGATGAATGATGGATGGATGGGTGGAGGATGGATGTGTGGGTAGAGGGGGGAGAGGAGGGATAAATGAATCAATGAGTTTATGGAGGATGGATGGATAGGTGATGGATGGATGGGTGGATGGATGGATGGGTGGGGTGTGTGGGTAAAAGCATGAATGGCACTGGAGAGCCGCCCCACAGACCCACTTGGGGCAGGAAATCATGGGCTCTGGCTTTGGTGTCTTTCACCTCCGTTCTCTGAGGTTTTGCCTTTGGTGACTCTGGGCTACTGCTCACCCCTAGGTGGGCCAAGATGCCACTACGTACGTAAGACCCGGGCTCCATGCCGCAGGGCCTGCACCCTGCCAGGCTCGATGGACATGGTGAAGGTGGTTTGCTGGCCCCCGACAGCGCAGACTTGGCCCTGCTCAGCCGCCTGGTGCACCATGACAGTCAGCTTGTTGGCGATGATGGTGTTCAGGATGGAGATGACCACCATAGGGAACACGAAAGACACAAATGCGTTGACCTGCAGGACAAAGGGTGACCGTCAGATCTGCTGGGCTGTGTGGCTCCTTCAAGGGAGCCGTCACCTCTGAACTGATCCTGGGCACCTGGCATGCTGGTTGGGGCTCAGGATCAGGGGCTCAGGATCGGGGTGGGGAGCTCAGGGTGTGTGAGTGGGTGCTCAGGATCCGGGGTGAGGGGCTCAGTCAGATTGAGCTCAGAGGGTCCCTCTCTCCAGCTGCTGGATGCCACTCTCCGAGCTCCATGCTCCACCTGCCCCCTCAGGGCTCCTCTGCTTAGGTCTATAGCATGAGGTGTGGACTGGAGGGTGCAGGGCTGGTCCAGGCTCTCTGTGCCCAGGTTTGGACATTGCACACTCACGCGTGTCATCCCCTTTCATCACCACCCCGCAACAGGACAGAGGAGCCCAGACTTGCCACCCCACACACCAGGGCTTGAATCCGGATGCCATGGCAGAGTCTGCCTTCTGCTCCACAAAGCTGCTCTGAGAGGGGCAAAGCTGGCATGTGTTTACGAGCACTTCCCTTCCCCACAACATCACCTCTGACCCCATGGGGGCCCCTTTCAGGGAGGGTATAGGTCTTGCTCAAGTCACTCAGTTTGCTGTGGCTGGCCCTGGCCTTGAACTCTGGCCTGTCTGCATCACAGGTCTGCTCCTTGGACAACCCCCCCCCCCCAGGCTGTGAAGGCCTCTGCAGGCACTGGGTCAGCCGGGTCAGTGACCTTGCTGCAGACTGTCCTGAGCCTCCACAGTGAATGATGGACAGTGGACAGCTTCGCCCAGGAAGGAGCATCACGTCCAAGGCCAAGGAGGAGCTGGCTCTGTGGACCTTGCCCAGCAGTGGTGACAGCGAGGCCTTGGCTCTCAACCCTTTCTCCTCATGATGTCAGCCCTGCCGGCCTGCAGCCTGTGGCTGCTTCCAGAGCTTCCTCCTAAGTCTCATTCCGATTCTCAGACGTGAAGAGCATTCCGGTGGTTTGGGGAAGCCTCTGTGCTGGTTTGGTGGATCAGCTGTGGTGATTTTTGGAGGAGGCTGAAGGGAATCTACACTTGGGGATCCCTGTGCTAGGCCCCAGGCCACCATTCCCAGTGCCTCCCTGGCCTGGTCTGGCCCTGGGCTCACGAGCAGGACTGGGGTCCTATGGGTGAGGCTTCGTTTGGACAGTGAACGGATAGACAATTGGAGCCTCAGGGAGCATGCTGTCCTGGTGAGGATGACCTCATGTCTACCCCTCACAGAGCTGCGTTCTCACTGGACCCCATAATACCTCACCCCTGAGCCTTCAGCTACCCCAAGAGTATATGCTAAGATCTCCTTTTATAGATGGGGAAACTGAGACACAAAGAGGTTCAGGAGCCCATACGGGGCACGGACACCACTCTCCTTGTCCACATGTGCTCTGTGGTCCACACATCACAGGACAGCAGGATCCCAGGGCCTAGGGATCCTCCAGCCGGGCAGTGGCCACAGTGACCCAGCCGCCACGTATTCCTAGACGGCTCTGTGACCACAGGGTTCTGGAATTTGGGAGTGGGTGGGTGGCGGGCTTGCTCCCTGAAGCTCCAATTGTCTATCTGTTCACCTGTCTGTCTCTCCAAGCATGCCTGCCTTCTCCAGGTGCACTGGCCCGAGCTGTGTCTCTGACAGGACCAGTCAGTGGCCACAGCAGGACTGACAGTGGCAAGCTGGCCCTGCTCAGCTCAGGGTGCTTGGTGACCTTCGAGGAGGCGTCTGTGCTCAACTTCAGGTCTTGTTCAACAGACTGGACACAAACACTTGGAGAGCGGCTGTCCTGGGCTCTGAGGGGACAGGCAGTCCTGCAGAAGTCTCAGTGCCTGTGCCTGTTGTCCTCTGGACAGTGGCCCTAAGTGAGGCTCGGGCCTGCTGTCTTCCTCCATCATCTTGGTGGCTTTCTGCATCCAGGTCCCACCAGCTGCAGGACCTCAGGGTGCAGGCCTGGCTGGGAACAGACCACAGTCCCTCTCCACTCTGGGAAGGTTTTGGGGCCTTGGGGCCACCAGGTCACAGGAAAAACACCATTCCCATGAGTCTACAGAGATGGTGTACTTTAACAGAATGAACATATCCAACACAGATTTTAACTGTCAAAACATTTTACATACCTCACCTCACCGAGCACAGGCGTCCAAAATAGCTGTCTGGGGGCTGGGTGGGGGTGACCAGGCTGGAGAGCTGACTGAGGCCTTTTCACAGGCTTCAGGCTCCAAGCTGGATTCTAAAAGGTGAGCTGGGCTGGTGGGACAGGCTCTGGTGACCTGAGGGCAGGCCCAGGACCCAGGCTGACCCATGTGGTGTGGTCCTAGGCAGGAGCCCCAGGGGTCAGCCCTGTTTGGCAGCTGGGTTTCTGCTGGACTTCAGTCGGCTGTCTTCCCTCTCTGAGTGTCCCGATTCCTACCTTCTCAGGGGAGAACCCACCCCCACCTGTGCCAGGTGCTCCACTGCCCCCTGGCCTCCGACTCACCAAGCCTGTTCACGTGGCCACTTGTTTCCCTCAGCTCTTTGGAGTGTCTCTCCACAGTGGCTCCACCAAGGATACTGCCATCCCTGCAGCCTCCCTGGCCTCCCTGCCCCGTGCCCTCACTAGACCTCACCTCCTTGGGGCCCTGTCACCTGTTTATTGCTGTTTTAGGAACTTCATTCTTGTCCTCTGAGCCCCAAGCACTTAGCTGTCCAGAGTGGAGTCATATCCTCCTTGGTGGCCAAGGTGTCGTGGATGCCCAGTACATGCAATGATCAGTACACACCAGAGGCTGAATGAACCTCCAAATTTTGACTTTGCTGACCTTGTAGCCTGGATCCTCCCTTTTTCTTGTCACCTGAGATGGACCCTAGACCTTGGCTAGGAAAAGACTTGCTAAGGACCTGGGTCCGTATGTGTTCAGCACAGCACCCCTGTCCCAAGTACCTGTGGCTAGTGTCCAGGACAAGGTTGGCCACCCTGTCCAGGCCGGACACCAGAGATACTCTTCCCCATTGTGAGAAGCTCCGATCTTCAGGATGACGCCATCTGCTCACCTCGCCTCCACCCACCAGCAGATTCTGGAAGTTTCTCCTCTTAGCTAGATCTCCCTTCCACAAGGCCCAGGACTTTGCAAAAGTGGCTGTGTTGTGTTCGATGTGCTGAGCGAGGAGCTGGGGTGAACCACTCAAGATCAGCTGGGTCTTGTGGGCGCCACCCAGCCCAGAGCTCAGAGGCTGGTCTGTTGGGGAAGCCCCATTCGTACAAGGTTGCTGGAGATCGAGATGTCTGAGCTGAGGGGCCTGCAGGCCATGGGACCCTGAAGGTCAGGAAGGCTCTTGGGGACTGCTCCCAGCTCCAGCTTCTACCATCTACCTTCTACCTTCACAGACCTGCATCTCTGCGCCAGAGCTGAGACTCCTGAGTGGAGCCACAGACACCAGGAGACCAGTTTGGGAGAGCATCTGGGATCTCCATCTCCCACATGGCTGAGGGCTCCCTGCAGGGAAGGGCAGAGGGTGGGAGAAGGTGGGGTGGGATGCTGTGAGGGCTCCCAGCACTCAAGAGAGCAGGCAGCTTGCCCTCCAGCTGTCTCCCATGGGGAACACGGCATGCTTCCTCCTTGAACGCTCACTACTCCCTCCTTCACTATTGATTGTATCTCAACGTCAAGAAAACAAAAATCCTCACCACTTGACAAGTAGGCAACATCATGATAGAGGAAAGACTGGAGCTGTCAATGGTTTCATTATGCTTGGATCCACCATCAATACTCATAGTAGCAGCAGCTAAGAAATCAAGAGACTTGTCGCGTTGGGAATGTCTGCTGTCAAGGACCTTTCCCAGGCATGGAAGAGCAAGGATGTCCGTTTAAAGACTAAAGTGCGAGGAGACCGCCGACTGGGTGATGCCACCTGGGAACCGTTGATTTTCCTAGTTGCTCTCTTCCAGCCTCGGTTCGGTGGTTGGGATGGCCCATGGAAATCAGAGAGAACTTGCCCGCCAGAAAAACATGAAGAAAACCCAGGAGATTAGCAAGGGAAAAAGAAAAGAGGACAGTTTGACTGCCTCAGAGAAAGCAGAGGGATTCTGAGATCATGCAACAAAAGCAGAAGGCAGCTGATGAGAAGTCTTTGCAGACCAGAGAAAAGTGAAGACAAGCTAATTTGGAAAACCTGGGTGCTATTGTCAACTAGGTGTATCATACGCCCTAAGATCAAGATTTTGCACAGCGAACAGTCATTACATATGTTATCATTTATCCTTATAAAACAGTCTATTTTAAACTTTACCTTTTGACCTGATTTAGCGTGATGTTTTAGAACTCCTCTTTGAAAAATAAAACACCAACTGTGCATGTAACATAACAAGAAAAGAAAAGACTAAAGTGAGCCTGGTCTACATCATGTATTTGTAATTGGCTCCTAAGCATGTGTATGGTGGTGGGAGACTTCACTTTGGCCCTTCCCACTCACGTATGGCCACACCCCCAGAAGTTTAGTGGGTGTGAGGGCCAAGAAACCAATACTTATATTCCGGATCCAGACGACACAACACCCTCTCCCGGGAAATGCTCTTCCTGTGACTGCAGTGTGCTGCAAACAGAAGAGAAGAGTCACTAAGCCTCTTCACAAGAAGTCAGTCCTGGAGCAGAAGCTCAAAGCAAAGGACTTTTTCTCAGAACAGTTTGAGATAGAAACCCTTCCGTAATTCTAGAACCTGAAATTTGGACTTAGAGCCTCCTAAACTCAAAAGAGACTGGCTGCAGCGTCAGAGACCAGCAGCAGTGTGAGCTGTTCAGAGTCACAAAGCACAGAAAGCTTGAGACCTAAGCCATCAAATCAAGCAAGGACCGGATGGGATGAATGGGGTAGGCAGAAGTGGAAGGGGATCCTGGTGGAGTGGGGAAAGGGATGGGTCAAGACACACATGCCAAAGGCAGGGAGAAACATATTGGTTGCTTCTATAATCAGGAAATGTCTTCCACCATCTGCTCCTTTGTGTAAAATGCTTGTCTGTCAGATACTTTTCTAAATCTGAGCATTCAAATTAAGACAGACTAGGAGGAAGGATTGACCATCCACTTCTGAAACAACAGGGCTTCAAAAACCCTATGTACAATGCTGTTGTTAATTGCCATTGAGTTGAGCATGACTCATAGCAACTCTATGAACAAAAGACCTGAAACCTTTCGACAGCTATAGTTTCTCAAAGTCCATAGAGTTTCCAGAGGCATGTGCCTTAGGAAGTGGATGCTACTCCTGCTTCCGATATGTACCACAGAGCACACCTTAAGTAGACAAGCAGATATGGCAACTGAGGCTGAACCCTCAAGTATGAAAACCCAAAAGAGGAGGAACAGTTGTAAGCAAGCACTAGTCACTGGACCGTGGAATATGAGAAGAATGAATGTAGAAAAATTGGACATTGTCAGGAAATAAATGGAACATATAAATACTGACATACTAGGTATTGGTGAAATGAGATGGACTGGCATGGGACATTTTGAATCAGACAGTCATAGATCTACTATGCTGGAGATGAAAAGATGAGGGAAAAAATGGGGTTGCTTTCATAGTTAAAAAGGTAATTTCTAGATCCACTTTGAAATACAATGTTGTGAGTGACAGGATAATATCTACACATACAAGGAAGTCCAGTGAATACCA
>NW_006399943.1:4524461-4558037 GCF_000299155.1 Elephantulus edwardii | reverse complement strand
ACATTCTTCTGGTATTCCTTGCTTTCAGCCAAGATCCATCTAACATCAGCAACAATATCCCTAGTACCACGACCCCTTCTAAACCCAGCCTGGGCACTTGACTGTGTGGATCACAACAAACTGGCTGACTCTGAGAAGAATGGGAATCCCAGAATACCTGATCATGCTAATGTGAAACCTATACTTGGACCATGAGGCAATCGTCATAACAGAGCAAGGAAGCACTGCATGGTTCAAAATTGGGAAACGTGTATGCCAGGATGTGTCCTATTTTGATACCTTTTAAATTTATATATATGTAGAACAGATTATCTGGGAGGCTGGGCTCTATGAGGAGAAGGGTGACACTAGGATTAGAGGAAGACTCATCAACCACCTGCACTATGCAGATGACACAACTCTGCTTGCTGAAATGGAGGAGGACCTGAAGCACTTGCTACAGAAGGTCAAAGACTGCATGCAGCTTTCAATAAGGATTGAAGCGCAACACCAAGAAAACAAAGATTCTCACTACTGGGTGGATTGGAAGCATCATGATAGATGGTGAAGAGATTGAGATTGTTAACAGCTTTAGTTTCCTCTTGGTGCCAGCAGCCGGGAAATTAAAAGATGAATTGTGTTGATAAAGCCTGCTGTCAGGGACCTCTGCAGAGTACTAAAGAGCAATGATGTCAGTCTGGAGACTAAGGTACATCTGATCCAGGCCATGGTCTTTGCAATTACATTGTTATGCATCAGAAAGCTGAATAATGACTAGGGATGATATCAGGAGAGTTGATGCCTTTGAGCTGTAGTACTGGAGAAGAGTGAATTGAATATACCACGGATTGCTAGGAGAACAAACAGGTTTAGCCTGAAGATGGTGCAACCAGGCTGCTCCATGGAGGCAAAGATTCTAAAGCTTCGTCTGACATACTTTGGGCAAGTTGCAAGGAGGGACCAGTCCTTGGAGAGGAACATCATGCTTGGGAGGGGGAAGGGACAGTGCAGGAGAGGAAGACCCTGGATGAGATGGACTCATTCAGTGACTGGGATAATGGAAGTAGGTGTGTCAGAGATAATGAGGTTGGCTCAGGATAGAGCAGGGTGAAGAGCTGTCGTGCAGGCAACTCGACGGCACATAACAAGAAGAAGCATCTGAAAGTTAGACAATGAATAAATATGACAGAAGAAGAATCAGCGTCCTGAATTGTTGGCAGAGTGTTGAATACCCTGTGGACTGCTAGAAGGTCCAGTAAGTCTGTCTTGGAGGAAGTACGGTCAAGTTGTTTCTTGGAAGCAAGGATGGTGAACCTCTGATCACATACTTCGAGCATGTTCTCAGTTGGGTCAGTCCATGGAAAGGGACAAGCTGGGAAAAGTAGCAGGTCAGAGAAAGAGAGGATGACTCTCAAGACAGACGGACACAGTGACCGTTACGAGTGTTGTTGGAAAGCATCAAGTTGACTCCAACTCACCGCGACCCTGTTCTGTGTCACCCTCACAACCTCCACTCTGCTTGAGCCCATTGTGAGTCACCATGTCGATCCCGATCATTGAGGGGCTTCCTCTCTTCACAGACTCTCCACCTTTCCAAGCAAGATATCCTTTTCCAAAGAATGGGCCATCCTAACACTATGCCCGAAGTGTGTGAGACAAAGCTTCAGCACCTTTGCTCCCACAGTTTCTACGGTGCAACCAGGACGGTGGGGCAGGACAGAACAAGGTTCAGGTCTGTTGTTGGTAGGGTCCTGATGAGTTCTGGTTGGCTCAACGGCGCCTAACAACACACAAGTGCTCAGAGCCCCCATGCCACCTTCCTGTGAAGAATAATTGCTCGTTTTAAAAACAGAGGAAAAACAGTCTCAGGATTCTGACTGCAGGGACCTTACAGGGTGCAGTGGAGCAGCCCCAGCGGGATTCTGGAGCTGTGACGTCCACACACACAGATGGCCTCATATTCCTCTCGTGGAGCACAGCCAAGTGCTTTAACTACTGTGTCACCAGAACTATTTTGTGCCCGGTGGCCTTCTGTCTCCATTAATAATCCCATTGTATTCCTTTTCTTTTTTGCTTGTGTGTGCTATCCAATTGTATCCAACCAGCACAGGAGGAGATTTGTCCCTCCTCCTCCAACAGAGCATCTGGTGGATTCGAATGGCAAGCTTTCGAGAATGCAGCACAGCTCCTTGCCACTAGGCCACAAGAACTCCCTCCCCATTGTTTTTCAATAGAGAGCGAACCCTGGACTGGTTCTTTCTCCAGTTCAATAGTCAGGAGGTTTGAGTGAGAAGGTGCAAAGCATTGCTCAGATGTTTGCCAAATGCAGTAGCTCAAGGAGGCAGAACCCTGAACCTTGGCTGCTGGGATGCCCCAGAGCAGAAGCCCAGGCTCAGCGCCTGGTGAGTGTTGTCTGTGTTGGTTTCCTCTGCCTGCTCCTCCTCTGAAGCCAGAACTGCTGTATGAACCAGGGCTCAGCATGTTCTGGTTTAGAGAAGCAGAGCCGTGGGGAAATGTCACTGCACTGTCCACACAATGAGGCTGAGGTCAAGATAAGCGCTGAGTGACCAGGCAGGGCTAAGCTCATGTCCACCATGGGGCCTGATGGTCAGGCGGTAGTGCTGTTCCTCCTCATCCATCAGGAGAGAAGCCAAGGTGATGGCCACTGTGAGTGCAGCGAGCGTGATCGTGGGGTGGCTGGCACCTAGGCTTCTCAGAGCAGCCCCCCCTTTCCATGCCTGCCAATCTGACGTGCTTCATGTCTAGGACTCAGTGACACGGGTCATGTTCAGTCCAGTCACCCGTGCCCACTGCAGTTGTCTGGGACTCAGGGATGCTACAGGACAGGGCAGAATCGTCCCACAGGGTTTCCAGACTCTGAATGTTCAGGCTGCATCATCTTTCTCCTGTGTGGCTGGTGGGTTCCAATTGCTGTACTTGTGGTTAAAAACCTGGCCACATAACGTGCAGTGTCACCTTTCACCTCAGTGACACCAGGTCACTCCACTCATCACAGCTCCCAACTGTCACCTGAGAGTAAATCTTGACTGGCGGGAACTTTCCCATCTTCCTGTCAGAGAGAAGCTGGTGGATTTGAACCACTGACTTTTGGTTAGTAACCTCAAAGCCAACACACTGACGCATCCTCCTCAGTAGCCAGCTTCTCTGTCATCATAAGCAGAAACCATCTTCTAGGACACCCGGCCTCCCCAGGGCAAGTCCCTATCTGATGTGAACGCTGCACAAACCAGAATGACAAGGGCTTCTCCATTCCCTCTCCCGAGCCTGACCTCATGTTTGAGAGAGGGTCACCTTCACTAGATGGAGAGACACAGGGCTGAGCATGGGCTCGAATGGACCAGCGCTGTGAAGTGTGAAGGCACTCACGACCACAGTGTCCATCTCATTCTCCTGTCTGTCAGGTCACTAGGGGTCAGAGCTACACGGACAGCATGACCAGAGCAGCAGTTTCTGGCACACCCTATACTGACCATTATACACGCACTTGGACCAACACCATGTGACCATCTCACATGTATCATCTTGTTGGACAAAAATTATCATTTCCACCACTTTACAGATTACAGTGATCAGCCTTGAACCCAGGCCAGCTGACTTAACTCTCACTCCCACCTCACAGGAAAGTCCTACCATGGGGCAGCAGCAGGTGCACAAACTACGAGTTGGGCGAAGGCATGGGGTCCACGCTGACCAGTGAAGTGGTGTGAGGCACATGACCAGTTTCCCAAGGTGGGGCATACGTCTCTGGAAAGCTGCAGTTTTGAGAACCTTCTAGTTTGAAGGCCATGGCTTGGTGGCAATCTCTCGGAGGCTGGAAACCCCCAGCTGCCAGTCTCATGCACTCATCCCTCCCCTTCCCACGTCTCCTGCCTTCTCCTTGGCCATGGCACACTTCTGCTTTGGAATGTCTGGAAGAGACTGGGTAGTTAGTTCAGTCAGGAGACTGCCTGCCTGAGCTCCGGGGCTCTTGGCCTGTTCAGCACCATGGACAAAGCACACAGGTGGCTTGCTGGAGGGGAGGCCTTGGCACCATATTCAGCACCACGGACAGAGCATGCAGGTTGCACTGGCAGGTGGAGTGGCACTGGTGGGGAGGCCTTGAGGGATAGCGCTCTGCCTGTCAGCTCTGCACTGGAAGATAGATCTTCCCCCTTCTTGGTTTGCAGGAGTGAAGGCTGCTTCTGTCTAAACATGGTAAACAACCTTTCAGAAGCCACATCCTGTCTGGTCCCCGCAGGCTGGCACCAACCTGGCTGTCAGGGCCTCTGACGCAGCCTGGAGACCACAATCGGATTAGGAAATGGCTCCCAGCATGTCCTCCTCCACTGGTGCCTTCGGGCAGGCCCTTCTGTGCCCCCACCCCTGCAGCACTCTGGTAACTCAGTGGACCCCCCTCCGGCTGCACTCTGGTAACTCAGTGCCCCCCAGCACTCTGGTAACTCAGTGGACGCCCCCCCAGCACTCTGGTAACTCAGTGGACCCCCCCTCCAGCAGCACTCTGGTAACTCAGTGCCCCCGCCCAGCACTCTGGTAACTCAGTGGCCTCCCCGCCCTGGCAGATGCTGAGTGGACACCAGGGCATCTTGGCGCAGTAGCCCAAGGGCACTGGCTGTGGTGGCTGTGGTTTCCCACTCACACCAGCACCTCCCAAGATGCTCAGGAGCCTACGACACCGCAGCCGGCCTAAATTCAGCTGAGGGCCTGTCCCATGATCCTGTAGAGCTGTGGACCCCGTTAGGCCTTTCAGAGCAGCAGAGTAACAGCCAAATAGCAGGAGTGGGGCCTGAACATCTACACAACAGACCGTGTGAGGGAGGCTGGGAGCCGCAAGGACAGAGGAAGAGAGACCCCGCTGTGGGGCTGATGAGGAGTATATACCCCAAGCGCTGCTGGCACAATGAGCAGGTCCATCTCAGAAAAAGAGCAACCCAAATGCCCCTCGGCAGTGTGGGTGAGGCCCTCAGCCCTCCTGGACAGGCCATCAGGAGAGACCAGTCACCCAAAAGGACACAGCACTGGGTGGAGTGGAGGGCCGGTGACTTGAAGGAAACCTTCCGTCAGGGGTAAACTGTGTCCCTGCAAAGCTGTGCCAGCTTGTCAATGTCACAGTTTTCGGTACAGTGTAACCAACTGTCCCGTGTGCCCTAACCCTGGACCTCCATGTGGCTAACAGGGCAGGAACAGGCAGTTACATAGTGATGTGGTTCCACAAGAGGGGATTGACCAATCAGGTGTAAGGGATGAACGTGGACACAACAGTTTGATTAGGACCTGGTGTAAGTGGAGTTCCCTTGTAGGATCTACGCAGTTTTGGCCACATAGGGAACCACCAGAGGAGAGAGAAGAGACCAGAGGAGGAGGCCCTCAGTCCTGCCAACAAAGAGGACCAGGAGTGGACAGCATCCGCTGGAGCCAGGCCCTGTGCTGGGAAGAGTTCCTTGTTACCAGGAAAGCCTCGTGGACAGCTCTGAGGAATGCCGGGTATACTGGTGCTGAGGAGACCACCTTCTCCCACTACGGACGCAGACAGCCTTTTCCTAGAGCCTTGATTTAGACGTCTAGGCTTGGAAACGGTCAGAGTCAAGTTCTGCTTGTTAAAGTCTGCTTGTGGGATCTCCTAGACCGCGCTGGAGCACCAAGGCTCCTTGTAGAAGGTGGACTGACACAGTGGCCAAGCAATGGACACAAAGGGCCAGCGGTCATCTTCCTGCATGGAGACAAGGAACAAGGAACAGGAACAAGGCAGGGAGGGCTTCTGTCCATTGTAGTAAAGTTGGCATGAGCTTTATCCATGGCCAGGCAGCTCCCCGGGCAGCTCCACTGACAGGCTTCTTTCTCTACCTGGTCATCGTGCTGCACCTCCTGTGAAGTGAAGGGCACACGCTGGGTTCAGAGGGGGCCCGGGCACCCGCTCATTGAGCACAGAGGGCCTGACCTGCGGTCTAGTGCGCCCTTGGTGGGAGTCGGACATAGCAGGAGTTTTCCTCTCCAAGCTGGATACCTTAGGGTGGTCTTCACGGAGACCTCAAGCCTGTGTGGAAGTTGGAGGTGGACTCCCAGAGAACAGGTGCCACACCCTCGGCTGCTGTCAGGGAGACACAGTCACACAAGGCTGGGGACAAGCAGGAAGGCGCGGAGGACCCTGAGCCGAGCCCAGCCGGCAGCCTGGCTCCTGCAGTCCTCATGCGGTCTTCATCGTCTGGCAGCCGGGTCCCCACTGGACTTCAGCTGACCCTTGCCATTTAATTGTGCAGACAGTTCAGCAAAGATCCTCTCCCCTCCCCCTTCTCACGCACCATTCTCTAGGACAGCTGGCTTCAACAGAATTAGTGCCTGTCCACGTCTCAGGTGAACCTGGTGATGGAGACACAGCATGGGCCTGGCCCATCCACTGGAGAGGCCGTGGTGACATCAGCTGGGGGCTCAGCCAGCACTTTGCCTCTGTTTCTTCCCTGGGACCAGCCTCTGGACTCTGGACGGAAGGACCTAAACCCCTGACAGGTGGCCTCCTGGGGTGGGGGACTGTGTGGTCCCAAAAGGCTCAGCTTCCACAGCTGTGATGATTGACCGAGAGCTTTGTGACCAGCAGGCCCTGAGCAGGCTGCCAGCGCTCCAGCCTGCATACGCTTTCTCCCAGAGTGACCTCCCGGACAGTGACTTCTTGTTTCCTACAGTCGGGGCTGGCCTGTGACGAGCTTGGACCCATGGAAGTCTCTGGGTTGTTGAGGTATCAGCACGTGTGGGCGAGAGGTAAGGGTCTCAGGACATCTGGTCAGCTGAGCTGGGCTGAGAGTTCCAGCAAGGTCTAGCAAGCCCTGGCACAAAATCTGATGCTCTTGGTACCCTCCTCCCTGCCCTTTGTGAGAGTGGACCTTGGTACAGGAGAGGGTTCCTGGCTCAAGAATCAAGGGCATGGAACACATATCTGGCCTTAGGACCCCCACCCTGAGGAAGCTCCCATCTGCCTGCTCACTTCGAAGCCGGCAGCTTCCCTCCACGAGGGTCACTGACCTCACCCCGTCACAGCTCAGAATGCTCCACAAACATGGACCTTCAACAGTCCCCACACATGGCTTTCTGCTGGGAATGGACATTAACACATTTGGAGATAATGGCCATGGGCTACAGTGTAGGCTGGACCAGGAGGCAAACCACGGTGACTGGAGATTGGCAGGCTTGGAAGGAAACTTTGCCCAGGAAACAGCATCAGTGGGAGGCCCTGTCCCTGCCCAGCCCCCCTGCCAGACTCTCTCCCCTTCACTCTTGCATGACTCTGTTTAGTTTGTCACTTCCTTCAGCCTCCACTCGCACCTGTGAGGTAGAGCCAGGCAGACCGCACTGGGCAGAGGGGGGTCCTGCAGGAAGGCCCAGGAGCTGAGATCAGGAGTGTTGGAGACGGGAGGGGAGGAGGGCGGAAAGGAGGGGAAGGTGGAGAAGGGAGCGGGAGAGAAGGCAATGGAGACAAAGGGAGAGGGAGGAAGAAGAGGCTGAGTGGAGGGGGAGGAGGAGGAAGGCAGGTGAAGGGGGAAGGGAGGGAGGAAGAGGAGAAGGATGTGGGGGTGGGGAAGGATCATGAGGAAGCGAGAAGGGAGGAGAGGGAGGGGGAAGGGCAGGTGGAGGGGAGGCGGTAGAGGGGAGGGAGGTGGGGGAGGAGGAAGAAGGGGGTAAGGGGAAGGAGGAGATGAAGGAGGAAGGGAGATGGGGAGGAGGAGGAGGGGAGAGGGCTGGGGAGGAGGAAGGGGGTGAGTGGAAGGAGGGTGGTGAGGAGGAGAGGAAGGGGGGGTAGGTGGGCTGGCCCTGCTGAGCTGGCTTCCTGTCCCAGGACCAGGTCCCTCTGCTCTGAGCTTCCACCATGAAAGGAATTTAGACTCCAGCCTAAAAATGCGTTTGTCACAAAGACATAATTGGTTCATTCATCAAGCTTTGAGTGGTGCGGTCTGCAACCTGGGGTTTTGTTGGAAAGAGCAGAATCTGGCGTCAATGCTACCCTCTCTGAAGACAGTAAGTGAGGCATTTTCTCCGCTGTCAGTCCAGCCTCCTTGTTCTTCCTTGCAGCTACACCGGTCCACAGCTGGGGTGCCCTGGCTGGGCTGGGAACTGTGGGGACAAGCCCAAGCCGACTGCCCCCTCACAGCAGGTGCTGTCATTCTGCCAAGGGTCAGCAGGCCAGTTGGTGGCTTGGGGGATCTGCAACACTGAAGATGTGGAAGTGTTGACCTGCGACTGGGCCCCACCCAGGTTCTAGCCCCAGTAGGTCACTGGGTGGTTGGGCTTCCTGTGATGTCTGCATCCTAGTTTGCTGTCCATGTCCCCCTCACATAGCGGATTCCTGGGGACAGGGTGGCATGTCTGACACTTAACCCTTGGTTCCCAGAGTTGGCATAGTGCCAGTACCCAGCAGCGCCCCCGCCCCCATATTCCCAAGTGAATGAGCTGGTTAATAACCACTGTGCTCTGGGGATAAACTGCTGAGCATAGGCCACACCCCTGGGGGCTGGGCAGGCTCCCCCTACCTCCCCACCCTGCCAGGGTCTACAAGCAGTTAGACTTATCTTTGGGTGGGGGCGGGGATGGTTGTTGGCAGTTCTACCTACAGAAACACACAGTCAGTCACAATGTAATTTAAAATTTCCAACTTGCTTCATATGATGCAAAAGCTGGACAATGAGAAAAGAAAGCAAAAGAAGAATTGATGCATTTGAATTGCATGTTGGCAAGGAATATTGAATACACTGTGGACTGCCAGAAGAACACACAAATCAGTCTTAGAAATACAGTCAGGATGCAGGGCAGTAGTGCCTTATGCACTGAGGAGAGATCTGTCATTGGAAAAGAACATCACATTCAGTGAAGACAGGTGACCCCTCCGTGAGATGAATTAACTCAAACATACAGGTGCCCACTGAGCTGGCACAAGACCAGGACCGGGCAGCATAGTGCTCTGTTGTGTCTGGGGTCATCAAGAGTTGACTCCAGACGGCTCATGCAGCAGAGGAAAAGAGGCTTAAACAAATCCAGGCAAGCAGCCATCTAAGGCACCATTCTCGGCCTCAGTCTGGCCAGAACAAAGACAAGAGCAAAAGAAAGTGAAGAACACAGTTAGACTGAAGGCCTCGCAAAGTACACGAGCCTCGATTTTCAGAACCCTGAGGCCGGAGAAAGCAGGTCAGCCTACCCCGGCTGACCCCTCCAAAAGATCCTGAACAGAGTGGGCACAGAGTGTGGGGCACACACGAAAGGCCAGGCCTCCTGGTCTGATAGAGACTGCACTCCTGGTCACTCTGATCCTTCCTCCCCTGTTGAACCTGGAACTGACTCAACTCGGCCCCAGGGCTCAGCTCTCAGCCAAACAGTAGCCAGCCCAGAAGCTAAGCAAGCTGCCAGGCAGGCAATCAGCTCCACAGGGTCTAAAGGACACCACTTGCCCAGGGATCAAGTTCAGATGGCAAGAAGCAGGAGGATAGAAAGACTGATGGAAATGAGAGTCATAGGAAGGAAGTGGGAAGAGTGGTTCACCCTGGGTGTTGTAATAACTCTCATAAAACACAGTATGTGACAGGTTAAATTTGCTTTGTAAATTTTCACTGAAATCACAATTTATAAAAAGGAAACTAAATGAGGAAAAAACAGTGGTATCAGGGTCATGGGGATGGGTACCTCTCTGACCATGTTGTTTTTGTCAGAGGAGCTTTCTGGAGTCTGCACCCTTCCAGAAGCATCAGTGAGCAGGACCAGGACAGTCTCTTCAGGTGGGGACTACCAGGCCTTTCCCTATGACACCCCAGCATCTCCTTGGGGTTCATTTGAGATCCTTCCACCTCAACCCACCCCTCTCAGACCCTCACCAGGCCCTAAGGGCAGGGAGCTGGGAGAGAGTGAGAGAGCACAGACTTGGGGGTGGGTGGCTTGGGACCCTGTGATCTCCTCACTGTGCACAGCACCTCAGCAAGTGGCTTCCCCACAAAATGGGCATGATTATAAGGGCTCCCACCCCAGAGGGCAGTCCTGGGGGGACCCAGGTTCTGCCACAGAAAGCACTCAGTGGTGCCCTCTAGTGAACAGGCAACGTCAAGATGGCTGTGGGTGGGACTCATCTCACCTCACTCAAGCCGCTCCCCCAGCCAGTACCCCCTCCACGTGCTAAGCTCCCTGCTGGACTAGGCCATCTCTCCCTGTCTCAGGCCACCTCTCTCCCAGCCCCCTCTGTCTCTCTGTCTCTTCATCCCTCAGCTGTTCGCTCTGCATCTCCTCAGTGTTGCTGGCTGTCTGCCTCTGTGTGTCTGTGACCTCTCCCCTCCCTCTCCATCTTTTTCTTTCTCTTTCTCCCTTTCTCCTTTCCTACCATGCTTGACACACATCTGTTCTCCTGGTGAGATTGTCACTGAACAACTCCACGGAGTTTTCTAGAACTTTCTTTTGCAGCTTTGAAAGCTGATGGGATGTAGAATCCTCACAGCCACCATCTAAAGGAAGCAGCCCCTGAAGAATTACCCTCTTGTCTGACAGGTGCAGGCTTGTGTGCATTCTAGGAATGATACCTCATGGATTCATGGGTGTCCCTGTGAAAACCGGCACCGGCAGTGCCAGCGTTCAGGAGCATTACCACCGCCCAACTCAGGGTTGATGGGTGGGAGGTGGAGGCCAGGCATCCATTTCCCTCCAGCCTTTTTATCAGTTCTGAGATAGCCACCACCCCTCCTGCTACTCTCTGCCCCTCTAGCTCTCTCCACGGCCACACAGAATTCACAGAGCACTCTGCTGAGTGCAGCGACCCAGCTATGGGGTGAGTTAGGGAAGTAACAGGTTACAGTTCAGGACGAGGAACAACCCTGAGAGGAAGTGGCCACATACTGACCACACCCTCAGGCGTGCTCGCCTTGGCCCTCAGCTCCCAGCCTGGCCTCTGCCAAACCTCGTTAGCTTCTTAGGTAAGTGTCTGGAGGCATCCCTTCACCAGGCAGCCTTGGCCTGAAGATGCTCCACATCGCATCTCCATGGGAAAAAGACCTGGCAGTTTGTTCCCATAAACCTCCAGCCCCAGAAATACACAGGGGCTGCCCTGTGGGGCGCTCTAAGCCAGACCCGCCCTGGTGGTAAGGATTGGGGGAGACATTCTGAGGAACCTTCACATGCCTGGCTGCCAGCTGGTGAGAGATCAGATCCACCAGCTTCTCGAGGGAGAGAGATGGGCCCATCAGCTCCTAGAAAGACACAGCTTTGGAACCCCCAGAAGGCTGCTGTACTGTCTGGGGGCCACTGTGTGAGAAAGGACCCCAGAACAAGGAGGATGGAATTGGAGTCCTGGTGATGCAGTGGTCAAACACTTGGCTGACAAGGGACAGGTTGATTGTTCAAACCCCCAACCTCTCCCAGGAGACTGATCTGTTATAACATTACCAGCCTCAGAAAATGGGCTGGAAGTGTCTCAGCAGGAGCAGGTGGGCCTCAGAGCAGCACCTGTGGTCCTTTGAGGGTCACCTGAGGGGGTCCACAGAGCTGAGCAAGCCCTACCTTCTCCTCCCAGCTCTCAGCCGTGAACACACACCCATCCTTTGCATCAGCTACTCAGTGTCTCAATCTCTGGGGTTTTGTTGAGGATGGCACTGTTCAAAACAGCCCCGTGACATTGTGCTGCCTGGTGCTGTATGCACATAAAGGGCTGTGAGGCCCTGACAGGACACACAGGTGTGAACAGCGCTGTCCAGGCATTGTCAGGGTGCCCATGGCCCTAAACACATGCAGATCTGTGATACAGCCTGGTGAGTCACCCTCAGCAATGCACACACGCACGTCTGCCCCACCACGAGCGGCTAATGCAGCGCTCACGACCTTCTGTACAAAACAGCAGCGACTTTACAGACATGGAAACTGAGGCTGGTGAGTGTGATGCTGACAGGAGAATCCAACAGGGCTGGGGAGATGGAGGGAAGGGTAGGAGGAAGAGGATGGGAGGGAGGGGCAGGCAGGGAGGACTAGGGGGAGATGAGCAGAGGAGGGTAGGGAGGGTGGGAGAATGAAGAGGAGGTGAGGAGGTGGGCAGGCAGGACAAGAAGGCCCTCAAGCTGAGGTTTCGCATCCTCTACAAGGGCCTCATTGGGGTGCCCAGATGAAGGACCTCAAGCTTCAGCTCACAGAAGGGCAGTTCCCACCCTCGGGGGCCGTCACTACCTCTTCACCCCCAGAGTCATCACAGTGAGACTGCCCCAGGGCCCACCTGTGTCTGAGTGTCCATCCGGCTCTCTATGGTGACCCGCTGAGAGCAGTCCTCGGTGACAGCTGGCCTGGCCTGGACCCTCCGCACCGGCCAGGGCCTCCCTGCTTCACCCAGGACCCAGTTCTGTGGTCCTCTGCTCAGTCCCCCATGCAGCTCTTGTCTCCTGTGAGCAGCTCTCCCATCTGCCTGCTGTCACAGCATGTCCCCCATCCCCTGCTCACCACTGGTCAGCGTGTGGACACTCCAGCCTGTCCCCATTCCCCACTCAGCACTGGTCAGCGTGTGGACATGCTGGGGCTGGCCAGTCACCATACCGCAAATGGCTCATTTTGACTGATTTGCAGAAGTTGAGCAGTGTGCTCCTGGCTAAGTCAGTGATGACATCTGTGGGGGCCATCGGGAATGTTGGGGACACAGCATGACCTGTTCACTCAGACTCAGTCCCTCTCAGATGGGCAGCAGGTGTCCTGACTCTGGGCGGGGGGAGCCTTTGGGTGTCAAGGACACAAAGGAACTACCCCTCAGCTTGTCTGTCTCTTTACTGAGGACCAGGCTGGTTTAGCGGAGGGGAGAGGGTGTCTCCGGGATGAGGGAACCCCAGGCAGGCACTCAGAGGAACAGGCTGGTTCGGTGGAGGGGAGCAGGTGTCCCCAGGGCGGGGGAACCCCAGGCAGTCACCCAGATGGGCCGGGGTAGCCTGAGGGCAACAGAAGTCCTGCTTCAGGGCCCCTGATCCCACATACCTACATGACAAGGTCTGCTCTCCGGAGCCAACGGGTTGGGTCAACTGAACAGAAGCAGGGTGCCATGAAGGTGACTCACTGAGGGTACCCTGGGGACACCAAGCCAATTATCCAGCCAAGTCTGACTCAGGACAAACCCTCATTAGGTTTCCAAACTGGAGGTCTTTCCGGGAGGCCACGGCCCCTCGTGACCCACGGAGCCACTGTTGGATCCAAACACTGGCTTTCCATCCAGCGGCCAGAGCACGTTGTGCACAGCGCCACCAGGGCGCCTCCGGAGAAGGTGGGTCTTAGTGCAGTGTGGTGTCATGAGGTGAGAGAGTCATGGTCACACAGACTAACTTCTGTGCAGCTTTCATGACGGGCCCATCCAAGGCCAGCGACACAGGGGCACAGTTGAATCTCATTTATAATGGCCGATCTGGGCAGCCCACCAGCTCCTGGGGCCAGACCCCTCAGGGTCTGTGTCCTTTCTGACTCCAAGTGCCAGCTGGAACCCGATGGTAGTCGTCGGGGAGGAGTTATCAGGAGAGTTGGCACAACACGTCCATCTTTCTTGTGAATTAGTTAAAAGGTCAGAGAAGAATCCATTAACCCAGCAGCTCTGCTTCCAGGAAGGGCGAGTCCTCTTTTCAAATGTCAGGTGCCCTCGGGTGGGATGGGGCGATCAGGGTCAGTTCAACACCAGGACCTGTGGGGAGGCTGGGCACTCCAGAGTCGCCTCTGCAGAGAGTCTGGATTGGTGGAGGGGGCAGGAGCCCAGTGCTGGGCCTGACAGGAATGCAGGTGTGTCCCCAAAGACAAGGGACTCCCCAGGATCCTCAGCTGTAGGGACTTACGGGCCAGTGTCCGTGGACATGGGCACTCAGGGCTGTGCCCTCAGGACATTCCAGCTGTTTGTGCTGGTCACACTCCTCTGTGACTTGGGGCGTGGTGTCTCCAGATGACCAAGAGCTGTGATGTGAGACAGCCGTGGGGCGTTCAGGGTGTAAGGTAGGGGCTCCATCTCTAACAAGCCCCTTGAGTTTCCAGCCATGCTCCTCGCTACTCTGGGCTCCCTGGGCTGTGCCCACCACAATCTGAGAGCCCCTCTCTCACTCAGGGTGCCCCCTGAGGTCCCTGCAACCCTATTATAACACCACGGTGGTGGAACCAGAGCTTGCCAGCACACCGTCCAGCCTGGCTCCCCAGCCTGTCGCCATCCCTGGCACAGCCAAGATGTTTAATCCACCCACCTTGCTCCTGTTAAACAGCTGTCAGCAGAGTTAACGGCCAGGCGCGGGTGTGTCTGCCTGTCTGCATGCCCTGCATCCCGCGTCTGCCTGAGCTGGCGGGATCAGCGAGCCTTGCTGCTGGCTCAAGTGCTCCAGCTCCACCACAGGGTCCTGGCTCCAGGTCACTGCCCAGGCTGCTGGGGACATGCTGTGGCTGGCTGGCCCTGCCCTCGTTTCTGGGCCTCAGAGGGTGCAGGGACTCCCTCCTGGGCTTTAATCTGAAAGTGCCCACGAGGCCTGGGGTGGGTCGCTGTCCTCTCTGGTGCACTCCAGGTTTGAGGCTGAGCAGCTGTCCTCTGGGTAGTGGCTCAGATCACTGAGGGGACAGTCTACCTCAGAAGAACAGGCCTCTGTACCAGATAGAATCTGGGATCCCAGGCTGCAAGAAGACAGAGAGGCCAGGCTCTCGGAGGTCAGAGAGGCCTGAGGACAGCAGTCTCCTTTGACGTGGCTGGGCCTCGAGGGACCCTGCCAATACAAGCAGGAGTGGGTGGCAGTGACAGCCTTCTTGGTTCCCTGTCCCGTCTTTCCACCCTGATGTGGTGCCTCTGTCCTTGTGCTGTGGGACAGCACTGGGGCCTCCACTGAGCGAGCATCCAGAAGAATCTAGAAGCTCTTCCACATGGGGCCCTGCCCGCACAGCTTCATGGCTGGAGTGGAGACCCAAGAGTTCTGGGTTGAGTGTGTGGTGGGAGACCTCCCCAGGCTGGCCTTTTGGAAGCTGTGAGCTGGACCCTTCCCTCTGGGACACACAGCAAGCTCACAGCCAAGGAGAACGGCTATCCCAGAGTCATTCCCACAGTGACAATGACTCAACAGGACAGAGAGCGGGAGCAGAGCCGCGGCCTAGGCTTGGGCCGGAACGTCCGGCGAAGCAGATCTTACACCTTTCTCCTGCTGGAGAGGATGGTAGATTCCAACCACTAACCTATAGGTTCAGAGCCAAGCGCATTCTCAGTGCCCCAAACACCAACCCAAAGCCAAGGGGACAGAGCAGGAGCATCTGGAGCATGTCCTGGATGGCACTGTCCACTGATGCAGGCTACTTTGTTTTTCTCACAAGGGCAGCTGCAAGATTCTAACCACTGACCACAGGTTCACAGCCCAGCACCCGAGTGCAGTTCCACCAGGCCACCTCCAGTGGGGTAACCCCTGCTGGCAGGGGAGTGGAGGCACCCCAGATGCTCTGGGCATGGTCTCGCTGGAGTGGTGGGTGAGTTTGAGTATCTGATCTTGTGGTTAGCATCCCAATGCTTGCCCACTGCACCACCATGGCCCCTCAACTCACTCGAACTAAGCCCAAGACCACAGTATATGCAGGAAGGGACAGCTCCCTGCCAGCACATCCCCAGGCGTCCTGGGCTGTGCATACCTTGCAGTGTTCTATGCTCTTGCACTTTAAGGGAGCCTGGGGTCAGGGTGGCCCCTGGCAGGGGTCAGCACAGATGTAAACACTTCTCCCTCATCTCCGGGCAATAAATAGTGACCTCAGACAGTGTTTCCTACTGTTCACATCCTGCTGGGCGCTGTGCCCAGAGCCCACGCTCACAGGGACCGAGACGAATCTTGGGTCCACGCCAGGAGCACTGCTCCCACGAGCTGGTCAGGCCCCTGCTCATCTTTTTGACTCTTGGGAGCCCCGGGGGTTACGAGGTCCTGAGGCAGCAGGTCCCCTGGATGCTGGGGCAGCATTAACAATCCCAAATAAGAACTGTCCTGAACAGCCTCGACTCCTGAAGATCTTTGAGAGACTACAAATGTCCTGTTCTTTAAACACAGCGGCTGTTTTTAAGATAAAAGAGCACAAACACCCGGGAGAATGCTCTTAACCTTTACATATGTCAAAGGGGAGTTAGTGGAATTTACAATAAATTCACCTTTCAACAGACAATGAGCTAAAAATGTCTAAGGCCAAACAGCACTGCTCCTTCTTGTGAGCCAGGGTTTAAGATTTATTCAAGTACTGGGCCTGTCCTTAACTTTGTTTCTAGGCGAACTATCTATCTTTGTTATGTATTCTTTGCAACATTGTTTTAATAATTCCTTAGAAACAGTCTTCTATCATAGGAGCCTGCATTTTCTTTTTTAAAGTGGGCAGTGTTTAAAAAGCTACAAATGATATCTACTTGGCAAGAGAATGCGGACTGGACTAACTCTCCCACCATAAACAACTACAAACGTGGACAAAGACTGAACAAGCCCCAGTGGAAGGCTGCAGCTCCTGGCAGCAGAAATTCGCACAGGTGACCCCACAATTGTGTGTTGTTGCCTGGGGACAGTTTTTTGGCTGTTGGCAAAGACTGTGGAACATTCCATAGTCTAGGATGTTGTTGTTATGTTGTACACAACTGACTCAGAGGGGAACCTCCAGCAGATTTTCAGAGGCAGGTAATCATACAGGAAGGAACTGCCCCTCTTTCTCCCAGGGAGCAGCGGGCAGACTTGAACCATGTGCCTTTGGGTTGGCAGTGCAACTCCTCACTGGGAAGTCTGGAACAGGGCCACCTACAGAGCAAGGACAAACAGACCTGTCTCTGAGAAGGGGCAGCTGCGCATCTTAGAGAAGAGGAGAGGAAAGAGGAAAGGAAAGCAGAGAGGAAAGCGGAGGAAGAGGAGGATTAGGAGGAGGAGGAGGAGGAGGGGGAGGAGGAGGAGGAGGGGGAGGAGGAGGAGGAGCAGCCATGTGTCTTAGAGAGGAGGAGGGGAAAGCTTCATCCCACAAAGTGAAGGCACCGTCTGGAGGACCAGTCCTTGGGAAATAAAGATATCTACTGGGGAAAGTCGAGGGTCCACAGAAGTCAGGAAGACCCCCCGTGAGACGGACCGAAACAGTCACTGTAACAGCAGGCTAAGGCACGTCAGAGATGGTAAGGTTAGCACAGGACTGGACAGTCAGATCTGCCATTGATGGCATTGTTATGAGCTTTGGTGACTCAATGGCACCTCACAACAACAACAACAACCCTGAACAGTAAGAATAGAAAAACCAGAACGATCTAGAACAGCGCCAAAAGCCCAGGCAATCATTACATATTAACCTAACAGAATGTGTGCAGAACATAAGCGTCTACTGCTGAGAGGAACCCAAACCTCTATCAATGGTGAGAGATGCTGATTCGTGGGCTGAAGACTCACTGGGGATAAGAGAGCAAACCTTCCCAGAGGGATCTATTCACTGTTGATCACAAGCTCTGTCAAATCCTCATGCACTTTTAATACATATGGGTAGCCTGAGTGAAATTTGAATGAGTGGCCAAGACAATTCTGAAAAAGAACGAAGTTGGAGGACCATGAGAGTGAGTCCAAGGGGGACAGCAAGAATGGCCCCCGGTCTCGACAGAAAACAAGACCATCTGTGGGGAAGAGGACAGTGTTTTGGAGGAAAGATTCTGTCACAACTGGATTTCTACTGTAAAAAGGTATAGCACCCCACATTTATAGACAAATAAACTAAAAATTTATTATACATTTAAATATGAAACATTAAATTACAATATATTTAGGAAAAAAATCTAAGAGAGAAAAAGCCCATGGGATCTTGGTTTAGGCAACGGATTCTTAGAAATGACACAAAAAGCAAAATCCATAAAAGAAAAAAACCCATAAGTTGGATTACATGAAAATTAAACATTTTTGCTATGTGAGGTACACTGTGAGCAGAATGAAAAGGCAAGCCACAGACGGGGAGAAAATATTTGCAAATCACATATCTGACAAAGCGCATATATCTAGAATATGTAAAGATCTCTCAAAACACAGCAGCAAGAAGGTAAACAACTCAATTTAAAAAATAAAGCAGCTCTAACAGACACTTCACCACAAAGAAAACACACAAATGCTCCATCTCCCCCATGCAAAAGCTCAAATTAAAACCACAACAAACAACAGGAGGGGCTCTGGTGGCTGTGGGGGAGGGGCTCTGGTCAGTGATCATAGGGTAGGGGGCTCAGTGGCTCTGGGGAAGGGGCCTCTGGTGGCCATGGGGGAGGGGGCTCTGGTGGCCTAATGGGGAGGGACTTGTGCTGCCAGCCTAGGTGGAGGGTCATCTGTGAGTTAGTCTCATGCCACAAGGTAGCACTAAATCCATTGTTATTTGGCAGTGGTGGTGATGGACAGGTTTCGTGGACAACAGAATCAAGCCCTGCCTGGCTGCCAGCACTCTGTCGTGTTGAAGCCCATCGCAGCCCCTGTGCACTCATTACCATGGAGGGCCTTCCTCTTTTCCTGTCTCTAGTTTACTGAGTACGAAGCCCTCCTTATGGGGCTGGTCTCTGATGGGAATCTGTCCGTCTATATGAGATGGAAGCCATCCCCATCCTTACTTCTGAGGAGCGCCTGGCTGCACTTCCTCTGTCCTGGAAGTCATGAACATCCAGTGTGCACCATCAGCACACTTCACACGGATTGACTCTCATTCGGTTCCTCATTCATTGTCCAGATGTCACACACACGAAGTGATTAACAACCCATGGCTATTGTCAGGCACACCTGACAGCTCGAATACTGCTAATTTTCAATCCTTGATACGGGCTCTGCTGTAGATTTTTTTTTAATTTTTTTTTCTGCTGTAGATTTGACCAAGCCAGCACATCTTTTGATTTTGTGACCATGGCTTTTGCCATGCTTGTGGATTGTGGATCTAATGACATCTTTGAGAGTCCCACCTTCTCTGTTTATGGTAACACTGCTCACTCACTGGCCTGGTCGTAGGGCTTTCATTTTCTTTGTTTCTACTTCATTTATGACCCACCAATCGCCTCCAAGTATTTACTCCACAGAGATGAACCCTGTGTGTGAACACCTGTAGCGGTTTTAGTTGGTTGCCCATAGTTGGAAAGGATCCAAATGTCTTTCAACCGGAGAGTGGGAAGCACCTGGGGCTGAGCCCACGGTGAAGCCCTTGCTCTGTTACAGGAACAGCTCAGGGCTCGGAGCCCAAGGACTCAAACACATGGAGAGAGAGAGAGAGAGAGAGAGAGAGAGAGAGAGAGAGAGAGAGAGAGAGAGAGAGAAACCAGACTCCCCTGTGGCTCCACTTCTGGGAGCATCCAGAGGACTGGGGCTGGGGGTATGGTCAACCAGCAAGCAACAACATGACTTAACCTGGGTGATGGGAACCTTCACCCTCAATTAGAATGACACATATAATGTGCTGTGGCTCTAGGACACAAATACATGCAAAGAGACTTGAGAAAAAGAAGAAAATAGACACCCAGGACCCAGGCAAGCTTCAGTCCTTTCTCTTTGCATGAGTACTCTGGTCACCATGACCTTGCTCACCTGCCTCAATGTTCTAGCAACTTCCAAAGCCATCTTCTATATCCTCTGAAATGCACTCTCAGCCTGGCAACCAGATACTGATTGTAAACACACATCATGTCATCCGTGTCACTCACTGTTTTGAACATGAGCCCCAGGCCTAGGTCACTGTACCCTGCTCTCCCTTCTTGTTCTGCCCTCTGCTCTGGCCATACTGGCCTTCTCACTGGTCCTGCAGCACCTGAAACTTGCCAACCCCAGGGCCTTTGCACTCGCTGTTTCCTCCTCCAGTAATCTCTGCCTCAAGCCTGCAGACTTGCTTTTTAGAACTCCCCCAGACCTCTCTGACCTGTCTTTTCAAGGCAGCCACCCCCTCACCCCCCCTGCACCTGTCTTCTATGGTCTCTTTTTCTCCACTGGACTCATTATGATTGTACACTTCATTAATTTTGCTTTTTTCCTGTTTTCAGCTGGATGAGCTCCACAGGGTGGTCATTTTGGCCTGTTTTGCTCATGGCTGGACCCCATGTTCATGACAGGAATGGAAAGGAGGGGAGGGAGGGAGCTGGCAGGTTCAGTGGGGAGCGGGTGGGCTCTGAGATCCACAGGGAGGGTCTGTACCGCCTTCCTCATCTTTAAGGGGATTCCTGGCAGGGCCCACTGCAACTCTTACATGATGGGGGACAGCAGAACTGTGCAGACTGGGACATGCAACTGGACCTTTGAAAACTTTGTTTATTGGATAACTGGCCCTGGAAGGGAAAGACAAGAGGGGGAGAGAGGGAAGGGGGGATGGAGAAAGGGAGGGAAGGAGAGGAGGAGAGGGGGAGGGGAGGGGAGAAGGAGAAGGGGTGAGAGGGGGGGAGGGAAGGAGAGAAGGGATGGAGGGAAAAAAAAGGTGAGGGAGAGGAGGAGAGCAGGAAGGAGGGCAAGAGGAGGGAAGGAGATAGGGAGTGAGGGAGTGAGGAAAAGCGGCACCCCAGACATTGAAAAGGGAGCCTGTGATGACATCAGAGCCTGTCTAACTTCAGAGCAGACATGAGACTCAAGCTCATCCCAGCAACGACCCAGGTGTCAGTCTTAACCCCTCTCTCTACCTTTTCACCATTCTGACACCGGTGCCACTCTCTGCTTCTCTGCTGAGGTGAGTAATTCACTGCCAGGGTCACAGGGAACCCCCAGACCACAGCTGCAGTTATGGGGTTTATTAAAGAATGAGGCACAATTGGGGTAAAGGTCAAGGGGCCACAGTCAGGCTCAGGAAACTTGCAGGCAAGGTCTCCCCTCTTCAGAGCCTGCTTCCAGAGGCAGCTCCTCCTGGCCTTCGCCTCTGTCCCCACAGACCAGGTCACCGGGGCCCCCCTGGACTTCTCACTGCTTGTAGTGGACAGTCCGTGGTCCACTCCACAGCTTTTTGGAGGCTCCTTGCTGCCTATCTGCTTCTTTCAGGCTAAAGGACTTCGGTGGGCTGCCTGCCTGTAGCTACAAATAAGGCCCAGCCCCCTCACCAGGGCCAACTGACCAATCTCCTCTTGTGAGCCACAGACACTTCACTGGTCCAGAACTCACCTCATTTGCATCAATTATTGACCAATCCCTTTATGGTGCGCACTAGTCACAAGGCGTGCTGCAAGCCAGGACCAGACAAAAGGAATCAAATGATGAGTTGTCACAACACAACCAGAAATGTCTACTAACATGGACAGAAGTGACAGAGCTGGGGTACACTCCACCAACAGTCTTGGGCATGACCAGTTCATCAAGCAGGGGCCCCCATCAGGCAAAGCTCAGGGATATGGGGGCCAGTAGGAGATAATCACAGCAAAGCAAACGTCACAACAGAGCAAGGCACACAATTTGTGATTTCCCAGCATGTGTGGCCCTGATGTTTAGAATCTGCTGGAGGCTGGCACGTATGTGAGGAGTCCTGGAGGTACTGGGGGTTAAGTCCTGGTTTACTAACTGAAATGTTGGCAGTTCAAACACATCAGCTGCTCTGGAAAAGAACTAGGCAGTCTGCCCTGTGAATGTCCACAGCCTTGGAGACCCACAGGGCACTTCTACCCCAGGAGGGTTGCAGTGGGTCCTATGCTGTAGTAAGTTTGGGAGAACTAGGAAAATGTTTGAATATTGTGCAAACGATGAAGTGTGGCACAGAGACACAATGTGGAAACTGCTCAGTGTGGGGTTACCGTGCCCTCACTCCCTTAAAGGGGTTTCTGTGGCTTGTGGGTAAGGAGTTGCACTGCCAACTCAAAGGCAGGCAGTTCAAACCCATCAGTTGCTCGGAGGGAAAAAGATGCACCATCCCCTCTCCTGTGAGATGAGCTGTGAACGTAACAGCTCCAGAGCAATGGCCTTGACGCAGTCCGCTAGAAGTCCAGAAGGCAAGCTCTGTACAATAGGCTGCCTGGCTCTGGGAGGGGGTGGCTGCCCCCGCCCACCTCTTTAGTGACTGCAAGGTGTCTAGGGTGCAGGCCAGCTGGTCTCATGCTGGGGACAAACTGTGTCCTTGTGGATCTGTCTTTTGGGAAGAGTCCGGAGGGGTACTGTGGCCTCTGCATCTTATGGGGACATATGTCACCTTGGGGAGTGATGGCATGATGGCCTGGTTCAAGTGGTGGCGGTGTGGTGCCTCCTCTCTGTAGTGACAGTGTCGTGGGGGTTACATGAAATGGTGGAGGTCCCTGTCCTAGGCAGCCTCCCACCCCCACGGCCCAGCCCTCTCCCTTCTCACTCATGTGCCTGCAGCGCACTAGAAACCCACAGGGCACTGATGGGAGGAACCAGTGGATGAGATGAGGAATGGAACGTTCGGGAGACCCAGAGATCCCTGAACAGGGGCTCGGGACACAAGCACGAGAAGGCCATTGATGTCCGATCTTGTCAGAACCAATTTCTGTCCCCTCTGTGGCAGTGGAGCCCCTCCCCCTCCCTGGAATCAAGAGCTCTTAACTATTGCAAGAACAAATTATTTACTTTGTTTTTTGCTGTTGAAATGGTATATTTTCAGTAATGGAAGTTGTTTCAAATAAAAAAGGGGAAAAAATCCCCAGTTTGAGACAAGCTGGATTTTGATACAATTAGTGGGAGGTATATGCCCCCCAGGGGCCCTGAGCTCTGGAGCCTGGATGAGTTCTGACTCACTCTTCCTCTAGTTTCTGAGATTGTAAATTCCACCGCAGGGACACCACCCACCATTCTTCCAAGTAGCCACTGGTGGATCCGAACCCCTGGAGACATGCACCCTTTTGGTTAACAGTTCACTTGTAGCTCCACCTCTCCCCGTGGGCTGAGGCCTGTCCTGGGACTGTCTCTAACACCTCTGAAGTGAAGCTGGCTTCTCCCACCTGCCTCACTCCTCAGCTCCCTGAAGGCTCCCCCTCTCTCTGATTGCCCCTCCTGCCTGGTACCCAAAGTCCGAGTCCTGTGTCAGTGTGTGCATGTCTCTCTGCATGTGCGTGTGTGCAGAAGTCTCACGCATACTTGTCTCTGTGTGTGTGTGTGTGTGTGTGTGTGTGTATGCAGACATCTCACACATACATGTCGGAGCACATGTAAGTACATGTGTATGTGTGTGTGCATGCATGCACATGTGGGGGCCTGTGTGTCTGAGTATGCACACATCACGTGTGCATATGTGCAGACGTCTAATGCACACTTATGTCTGAGCACATGTGAGTGCTTGCACACACATGCGGGGCCTGTGTGTTTGAGTACACATACATGTGTATCCCTGTGTGTACACATGTGCAGTTGTGTGTGTGTGTACACAGAGCCTCAGCCCTCAATGCTGAGCTGAAAGTTGTCACTCCCTCCTCACTTTATGATGGGGACACAGGAGCCAGGACCCAGGACAGCCACGGGACACTCAAGCAGTTTCCAGTTGCATCCCCACACTAATGATGGGGACCACCTGGTTGGGGGAGCTGCACTGGGTCTGAGCGTGGCAAGGGCAGAGTGAGATGCTTGGACAGGCCCCCCCACTCTGTGCACCAGACCCTCCTCTGTTCCCCAGCCACACCATCATTACAACTGCCTACAGTCACCACACACCATCAACACGCATTCCCCACCTGAGCCATCAGCCTGGGGCTGGACACATCACCATGCACACCTGAGTTTCGGGGTTAGAGCCATGTGAAGGTGGCTATGGGGAGGCTGCAGCCCCCACACTTCCCTGAGGACCCCCTCACTGCACCTACCACTGGACTTCCACTCCATGAAACCTGCCCCAGTGTGGAGAAATGGATGCCTGGACAGGGGAAGAGAAGAGGCTCCTGTAGCCAATGGGACACAGGCAGTTGGCATGGAACCCAACCTCCCCTGTCTATTCCTCAAATAAAAATCAAAGCTGCCTCTCAGAGTCTGAAAGGAGGTTGGCATGGGCACTTGGAGGACAGAACACACTGTTTTTTGGACCACTAGTGGAAAGGGCAGTGGTTTGAATCCACCGGACACTCTGCAGATGATATATGAGCAGTCTCCTCACATTAAGATCTACAGCAAATGACCAAGATGCGCTTGGCCACCCTGTGACCACCTTCTTAACCACAGGACTCAGGTAGTTGACAGAGCAGGCTAAGGGCGTGGGGCTAACCTGTCATAACTCAGAAGGATGTGGACGCTGAGGAGGGCCTTGGCTGAACCTAACATTCCTCTCTGACCAGGATGAAGAGAGAGAAGACAGGCCCTGCCTGGGAGACCTATTGGAGAACTTCCCAGAGGGCAGCAGGGGTGTGCATAGGCTTAGGAGTGGTTGGTGCATCTTGATGCCCTCAAGGGTTGAGCCCACTAGAGACCAGTGCATGGAAGGAAGGCAGTGAGTCAGCCCAGCTGCAGGGCAGGATGGCATCTCTGCTGAGGGACAGGGTTCCTCCATGCAGGGGACCGCACAGTCATACTTCCTAAGCAGCATTAGGGGGCCCTGGGAAGCTGAGCCACCCCATGGCCCCTCCTCATGCTGGTGTGTGAGCACCTCACTTTACAAATGCAGAAACTGAGCCTCAGGGAGCAAAGGAGCCCCAGATGCCACCACGTTGCATGTCTCCCCTGATGCTACAGGCGGGAGTGTAGCCTTTGAGTCACAAAGCCTTTGAGCAGCTGAAGGAGAGGTGGCAGTAGCTGATGTCACACCTGTTCTTAGGGACTTTGAGGCCCCAGAAGGCACGTCCCCCATTGGAGTGACCTGAACGTCTAGTGTCCCCTCCCCAGTGATGGAAGGAGGAAAAGGGACTGGAGACCATGCAGCTCTGAGATGAAAGGTGGGAAGACAAATGGACATGGGCCCTTGGGTCAGGTTCACACCCACCCTGCTCCACTTCCTGGGGGTCCAGCAATGAAACTCCTCAGGGGGTGCCTGCAGCACCCCAAGGGGAAGAATGATTTGGGTGAGGAAAATGCTGTGCTCCCCAGATGAACACCCCCTAAGGTCTCTTAAGTAAGCCCAGAGGCCCCCACACCCATTTTGTCCCAGGGGTCTGCTGACCTGAATGGCGACCTTGACCGTGGCTGCATCCACCACAGTTGTGCACACCAGGCCACCCGGGTGCTGGCCATCAACACTCCGGTTCTGCTGGCCCATGACGAACAGCATGGGCACGGCCAGCAGCCCTGAGGCCAGCCACACGGCACTGATGAGCTTCTTGGTGCGGCTGCGAGACATGAGGGTCTTGGCTTTGAAGGGGTGGCAGATGGCCAGGTAGCGCTCCACGCTCAGGCTGGCCACGTTGAGGGCCGTGGCGTAGGTGCAGGCATCGCGCAGGAAATAGTAGCCTCGGCAGACCGCGTCACCGAAGGCCCAGGGGTGGTGCACCCAGATGAAGTTGTACAACTCCACGGGCATGGCGAGCAGCAGAATGAGCAGGTCCGACAGCGCCAGGCTGCCCAGGTGGTAGTGGACCGTGCTCTGCAGGTTGTGCAGAGACTTCTTACGGGCGAGCGTGAACGCTGTCACTGAGTTGCCCACCGTGCCCACCACGAAAAGGACCAGATACACGGCTGTCACCAGCACCTTGGAGTAGATGTCTGTGCGCACATCCAGGTCACTGCTGGGAGTGCTGTGGGGATGCTCTGTCTCGTTTTTGGAGCTGTTGTCAGGGGCTCTGACCAGGAGCGCTGCCTCCAGCCCCTGAGGCAGCGGGAAGAAGTCGGTTCCCTGAGCGCTGAGGAGTCCCAGCGAGGAGCTGGAGACGTTATGGCGCATGGTGGGCACACCGGTGAGAGTGAGCTCCCTTCAAGAGGAGGTCGGGAGGGGAAGTAGAGAGAAGGGAAGCTGTTCAGCAAGTAAGTGCCCGACCTTGCCCTGGCCAGCCTTGGGGAGCTTTGGGGAGCTCACCCGGGCGCTCTCTGGCTCTCCGATGATGCTCAGCCTGGCTCTCTCTGGTGTTCAGACTCCTGGATCCCCAGTTGCGGCAGCCGCGTGGATCCTTGCATACAGCGGTTCGGCGTGTGGCTGGACACTCAGACGGTGAAGGTAGCCTGTGCCTCCCAGCACAGTGCACACCTGGCTGCTTCGCGCTCCGCTCCTCCAGCCGGCTCCCTCTGCTCGCTGCCTCCCGGCTCCTCCCTCCCTCCCTGGATATATCGGCTGCTTTGCGCGCACACCCCTCCGCGCACCCCCGCCCGCCTGCGCACACCCCTTGACGTCTACTCGCCACAGAGCCCAAGCGAACCACAGCTCTTTGAGCTGGTGGCTGCACCAGAGCAGGACCCCCAGAGTGCTGCCTGTGCGCTCCCAGGGGCAATCTGACCCGGACCCAGGTCTGGGTGCTGTGGAGTAGTGGGAACAATTGGGGTATTCAATCAACCCAGCACACCTTTCTTTTCACTTGTCTCCCCAAAGTCTCATGCTTTGCTGAACCTTCTCTCCTCTGGCCCCTACTCATCTAGGTTCAAGGGTCCCCAAGTTCTGTAGATGGAACACAAAGCAAAGCCATGTGGGTTCTCACCAGCCCACCCAACCCTGCCATGGTGCCTTGGCAGACCTCAGCCAGCAAGAGGCCCTCAGGCCACAGTGCCCCTGGGCTGCCTCTGTCCTTGAGCTCTAAGTACCTTTTCCAGAAGGGAATGATTTTGCTCTTGACTACGAGCTGATGGTCAGTCACCATGTGACCAGGGCTTGAGAGGGGTGAGCTTCAGGGTGGACTACGTGCTCCCTCAGCCTTCTCTAGGACCCCTGGACTTAGCCCCAGAGTGCCCCAGGGCACAACCTGGCCCAGCCTCCCCAGGGTCCCCCAGCACTGGTCCCCAGCAGGGCTTGGGAAGGCCTGAGTGACAGATAGTTTTTGGAAGTGGGCAGGGTTAGTGTGTAAGCAGTACGCTGAGCATAATTAACACACAGGAGGGAGTGAAGACGCCAACTAGTTTATTCCAATTAAGCTTATCACAGATTTTTAAAAATTAAAGGAAGATGGGGTGGTGTTGGTGTGTTCAACCATGGATGCTGTCTGCCAACATGGCCCCCTCCCCAAGCCTGGGGTCTTCGGTGACCATGCTGTGTGTCACCTCCACCTGGACCCCTCAATGAGAAGGCAACAGGGGGCATGAGGAGGCAGAGACCAGTACCCTACACGGTCCAAGCCCATTTGGTTTTCCGTTTCCAGACCTCTTGTCTAAGCCAGCTTCTTTCTAGAGACTTCTGTTTGAGCTGTCTGGGAGCTTGGAGAACCATGAAGGCAACTTACCACAATATGACAAGGCATTTGATCAGATCTCCTTGGGAAATGCCACCGCCAGGGTCCGTTCCACAAAAGGCAAGTCTGGTCCCCTGAGAACTCTTTGTGATCCCTTCATGGTATCCCTCTGGCCATGCTGATGCAGCCATGAACTTCAAGGGGCTCCAGCTTCCCTGACAGAAGAATAGGGGAGCTGGGAAGCATCTGGGCCCTGACTGGGGTCCCTCTTGGTGATCAGCCACCACTAGCTTATTCATTGACAGTCTACCGCTTGGGGTGAGGGGTACAGAGCCCAGCGACCTGCTGCCCCCAAGACCCCATGAGACTTTGGGAGGAGCTGGCCCAAGGACCCAGTTCTTGGACACCCTGAAGACGTGTTGGCAGAGTGAGCCGCATGTGTGACTGCCCTGGATATCTGTGGAGATCAGCAAGTCAAGTCCGAGCTGGACATCAGAATAGAGGCTTCTGACTCACTGAGAAGCTGAGGCTGAGGAACTCAAGACCAACGAGGCAGGCAGTAAGCCGCCAACTTTGGAGGCTGAGGAATCCAAGCTCTAAAGGCAATGTGGTGGGTCACTGGCTCAAGCCCGAAGAACCAGGGATCAGATAGGGACAAGCCAGATGCAGAATCCTGATTGAACAAAAGAAAGAGAGCTTTGGCAGGTGGCCCTACGCATTCCACATGGGCCTGGCCCCCGTGGGAGCTTCCTGTCAGAATGTTTCGCGGGGTGATGACGTCCTGTTAGGTCACATCCAGGGAGTGACCGCACCACAGCTGCCAGACCAGAGTTCCAGGCAGCCAGGCTACTTTCAGCCTCAGCTCCGACAGGGTGATGCTGCCTGGCTGGGAGCTCCTGGGTGTCACAGAGAAGGCAGCTCCCTCTGCCACCCTGGACTGATGATGAAGCCATCACCACTGGAGGTCCATGCAAGAAGGACGGGTGAGTTCTTGTCTGTCTCATTTGTGGTTTGTTTCCCAAATCCTGAAGTCTGGCAGGTGGTTGGAGAAGGATGTTGAATTAAATGAAGAAATGGGCTAATGTTCGTCCTGCGCTGGCTCTCAACAGTTCCAGCCTGTCAGCTGCTGTGCAGGATTGCCTCTGGAAGCAATGTAGGCGAGTCCACGCCGTTTGACTCCTGTCTGCTGCCCTCATGCATCCTGATGACCACTAAGGAGCATGTCTCTACGCTTTTCCTCTTCTGAATAATCTGCTTCATTGGGGTCATAGGACACTTCTCCTTTTGTGTTTCCAAGTTTTTCTACGTAATAGCCTAATCCTGAATGTTGTTTCTCATTTGGTTGAACCATGCATGCTCCGCTGTGTGGACTGACCATGCTGTGTTGCCCACTCCCCTGCAGTGGACACTAGAGCTTCTCATGAGCAGTGCTGCTGCAAACACTGGGGGACAGACCCCATTTACAGTTATTCTGTGCACGTAGCTAGGAGCGCTCTCACTGAGTCCAGGGTAATGATTTTTTTAAAAATTAAAATTTTATTTTAATTGTTATTTTCATGAATGTTTACCTGGAAGTTAGCTTTTTGTTCATTTCTTGTTGCATCTGGGGTAATTCCGTGCTGAACTCCTTGAGCAGTTGCCAAACTCTTCTACAGTCACGGGACCATGCTATGGTCTTGCCAACAATAGGTGACAGGTCCAGTCTCAGCCCCAGGGTTTCCCCAAGTATGTCTTCTCTTTCCTTGGGCCCCTAGGCCTGTGCCAGGTGAGTGTTTCTCCCGAGAGGGGGGCTCACTTTTTTTTTAAATTTATTATTTTTGTGTGCATGTACCGTCAAATCAGATCTAACTGGTACAGGAGGAGATTGCCCCTCCTTCCCCGGCAGAGCATCTGGTGGATTCGAACCGTGCACCTCTGGGACTGTAGTTGCAGCTTCTTGCCACTAAGCCACCTGAGCTCCCCTGGGGCTCACTTTTAATGAAATAAATCTACCCACAGTGATAGCTGTTGGCACTTACCTAGTGTCCATAACAAAATACCCAACCTTTGCTTTCTCCTGGTTTCTGTCCCCACACAGCTCAGCAGTGGGCAAGGGCTGCCGTCTTCTGTGATGCTGGGACCGGGGACACATGGGAGCTGTAGACAGTGGCTGTGTGCAGGAGGCCCAATTGTTGTTGGGCAAGAGCTTCCGGTCCTTGTGGGCTGCAGGCAGTCCAGCCCTTCTGGGCGTGGACCTGGGGCTCAGGGAACTATTGGTGGTTGAGTTTGTGACTGCCCTTCCCCACCCCCAAACCTAAGGCAGACATACTAGCCCTTTCCAGGACTCCCCCACTGCCTGCGTCTTGTTGGGATTGTCTCTTTCATGCTGGAAGGATGCAGTCAGAGCGCAGCTGCTCTTGGTGGAAGTAGTTCACACTCCATGTGTCAAACCCAAGCTTGAGGGACTCAACAAGGGGGATTAATCCAGTTCAGGTTTCGGTGCTGGTGCTGCTGCCCCAAGCCAGGGGCCTGTGAGATGTCAGGTCCCTGAGCCAGGCCGGGGGGCTTGTGGGGGTGGATGTCGACTTGCTCGAGGTGTCGAATATTGACTGTGCACATGGTGCAGCCTATGTGCACTGTGTCCCCCGTGCAGTCTGCATCCCCCATCCATGGGTCCTGTGCTGTCCGTGTGTCCTGTGCCATTGTATGTCCAATGCTGTCCGTGTGTCCTGTGTCCTTCATGTGTCTTGTGCTGTCTGTGTGCCCTGTGCTATCATGAGTCCCATGCTGTCCATGTGTCCTGTGCTGTCTGTGTGCCCCATGCCACCGTGTGTCCTGTGCCACCATGTGTCCTGTGCCATCCATGTGTTCTGTGCCGTCCATGTGTCCTGTGCCATCTGTGTGTCTGTTTGTACTGCAGCATACAAGTTGTGCATCTTCCAGATTGGACAGCACCAGAGGGGCTTTTTGAAGAGAGCCGCACGTGTACACACAGACGCTGAGCTGGGGTGTGAGTGTGTGTGCTGAGTGGAGCACGAGCTCTGTGCACCTGCAGCATTCACCCCCTCAGTATCCCATCATTTCCTGCCTGTGGGTGCATGTGTACACACAATGCTCAGAACGTGTCCATCACAGGGACAGGGCCTCCTCCCAGCCTCACCCCACCCACTTTCCCAGGAGTTGGACAGGCCCCTGGGTCAGGCTCTGCTCCCACATTCCTGAAAACTTCCTGCTTGGACTTCCAGAGCTCATCGGTATCCAGCCCAAAGCCCTTTCTGCCCCAAGGCTGCCTTCCCAGGGGCTGAGGATACTTCCAGAAGGCTTGCTGTGTGGCCACCTCCAGGACACAGTGGTGGTGAGTGCAGGTATAGTGCCCAGAAGAGGCCATCTGGGGTGGAGAGTTCTCAGCACGGGGTGTGCAAGGGAGTCTGGTGTCAGGGACACGCCCAGTCCCACAGGTCACCCCGTAGGAAGAAGACCCACCTCACAAGGTTACTGAGTGGGACCCCCAGACACTCCTGAGAAGGGGTGTCCAGCTTGACCCAAAGAGGGTTCTGAAACTACTGGCTTGAGAATCTTGAGGCATAAGCCCCGCCTGCCCACACCCCCGACCCCACATCCCTACGCATGTCCACCTCGTTCACACCTACATCCTCTCACTCACACCTTACCCCTAGCTTCCCCATCTTCTCTCTCCAGGCACTCACATCCCCAGCTGCACCAAGACCAATGAGGAGCTGTCCTCCTGCCTGTGTCCACTCCATCCATGGCCATTTCCTGCTCCATCAATGTTCACCCCATTCACACCCACCTCTTCTCGCCCACACCCCACAGCCCTCTCCCCCCGTGTCCTCCTCCTCCTCCCCCCCGCCCCACGTCCCCCGGAATGACTGACAGTCCCTGGTGGCCAGCCTGGGGCTGCACGCTTGAAAGACAGCTGCTCCGTCTGCTCAGTTTGCGAGAAAAGCGGCCCCTACCTGCTCTCACCTGGAAAGCTCTGATTGCCAGCTTGTAAATGCACCTGTTTGTGCTAACTGTTGCAGGGTGCTAGTGTGTGTGTATGTATGTGAATGCGGTGTGTGTATGTGTGTGTGTGTGTGTGTGTGTGTGTGTGTGCAGGCAGAAGGGTCACATTGGGCCGATACAGGCTTTCACAACTGGTCAGAGGGAGGGAGGTGGTCCTGGATTGTCCAGAAAGCAAGGCCCTCACCTGTACTCCCACGATGAGCCCCAGGGTGGGGGTGTCCAGCCAGGAGATGCTGAGAGGCCCTCACCTTGCCATCCCCTCTGCCCTGAGGGTCTGGGCCCCTGCTGCCTGGAGACTTTGCCAGGAGCCAGGTAGGTTGCACCACCCTCCCATCTTTGGGGAAGGATACGAGTGCATCAGCCTTGTCTCTGACGTCCCCAGCTCTTCTCCCTCATGCTGGCTTCCCGGCGGCAATCAGGTTCTGGTTGTTTAGAAATACTTGAGTTGGGAAAGCCGGCCAGCTTTGTGGTGACGTGGTGTGAGCTGCACAAATGAAGCCCACACGCCATTCTTTATCACAGTCCAGGGCCACAACCGAAACAAAGCATAGACTCCGAGGGTCACATGGTATCCCAGAAGGGGTGGCGGTCCAGCCCTGCCACCTCAGGGTCCTCAGGAGCTTGGGTACAGGATGGCATGTCCTGAGGCCTTGACAAACGACCACATGAAGCTACACGAACCATCCTCCCTGCTCTGGGCTGGAGCCCCAAATCCCCGTGGCACAATGCTGGCTCCCCAAAGCTCCAATGGGGACCTGTCCCTGTTTCTTTGGCTTTGGGTGACTTAGTGACCTTGGCTTGTGGCTGCATGGCTCCCGTTTCTGTCTCTGACTGTCCTCTCACCTCTCCCATCCCCTCTGTGCCCTGTCCTCCTACCTTCATTCTGCCTGTCCAGCTGTCCCTCACCTTCTCCCCAGGACACTACTTGCTGCATTTGAGACCCCCCTACTCCAATGTGGCCTTGGGTAAAGGAGCATTTCTGTAAGACCCTTTCCCAGTAGTCTCATTCCGAGGGTCTGGAGATACAGTTTGGGGCCACTGGCCAGTGTAGTACAGATAGTCTGTCTGAGGCCCCTGGACAAGTCACCCTGCAGCCCCAGTGTGTCGTGCTGGGCCAGGCTGAGGTGGAGGCCAGAACATGACATCACCAGTGTCCTCGGGGCTCATGGCCCTCGAAGCCGAGGTGGAGGTTCTGGCTCTGTGTGTGCCCTCCAAGTGCCCACTGTGAGCACAATGTCTGCAGGACACTGGCTCTCTGGGCTCCTCTGCTTCCACTGGCCCAGCAGAGTGAGGGGAGGGAGGGCCGGAGGGTCCTCCAGGGTGGTCCTGCACTCTATCACGCCCGGTCATGGCCCACACGGTGACACTCTAAGTACATGCTGACCACACCCTCTTCTGGCTGCCAGTGGCAGGTACGTGTTATTGGGGGTAGGCTCAGAGCCCAGGAGTTCCCCTATACCACAGGGAGGTTCCAGATTCAAGACAGGGGAATTCTGGTCGGCTCTGTACCTTCTCTTTGGGGGTCCCCTACCTTCTTACCCAGCCTCTCTAGGACCACATCGCTAATTCTCCTCCACCAGCCTGTGAACCCTGCATTCCTGGGACCCTATGCCCATGAAACCATGCCTCTCTCTGCTCTACCTGGACCCCCCTGCGTTCTGGGGACCTTGCCTTCCTAGCAGCGTACCCCTTGTGCTGCCCTGAGGTGAAGTAGAGACTGGTAGCTCTCGCAGCACCTCTGCACCCAGTGCCTGGGCCCCCATTTCCATGCTGGACCATCTAGAGGTTCTGTCAAATGCCCAGTGTCCTCAGATCACAAGACAGGCTGCTTCTGGGCCTGGGTGGAGGGCCAGGCACTGTACCCCTTCCTGGGAAAATGTGTCTGGTGGGCAGAAAAATAGTCTTGGGGTCAGCCACACGATGACCAATGTGGGAGCAGCCCCACAGGAGCCCTGGAGGTGGAGCTGCGGCTGGCGACAATGGCCTCGGACCCACACTCTGGTGAAGACCTTGGGCCTGTCTTCAGTAAAAGACCTGGGGGCAGTGGCCTGCCTTCCAGTGAGGGTGGTCCATGCTGGCAGAGTGTTCCCTGGGACAGGCTGGGTGATCTCCCCTCTTTGTCCCCTCTGCGCACCCGTACTCACACCTAGGAGGCTCTGCTTATGCCTGGGAATGTTGATGCCTCTCTCCTTCACTGACAGGGTGCCCTCCTCCTTCCTGGCCGTTCTTGGTCCCACACTTGCAGCGGGACATGAGGACTGTGGGGCTGGGGTTGTCCTTTCTTCTCTGTATGTGTCCTCATGTCACATAGTGCACCCATCATCGAGGTCGTCATCATCCTTCGTGTTTCCACTCCATGGCTGCATCCCCACTCAGCCTCCACAGCCCCTACAAGCTTCCTTGTCTCCACTCAGCCCCCACAGCCCCCACAGCCCCACAACACTCAG
>NW_006399943.1:4422844-4524300 GCF_000299155.1 Elephantulus edwardii | reverse complement strand
ACAACACTCAGACCCCCACTCCCCTACAACACTCAGCCCCCACAGCCCTACAACACTCAGCCCCCCCATCCCTACAACACTCAGCCCTCACAGCCCCTACAAGCCTCCTGTCCCCAGCCAGCGCCCCACAACTACACTCAAACCCCACATCCTTCATCATGCCCCGTGTCCCCACTCAGCCTCCACTGTCTGTAGGACATTCAGGTGAAGCCGAAGCGTGTGTGATCAGCACACCTGCTCTGGGGGTGGGGTGGGCTTACATGCCATGTGGGCCATTCTCATGGTCCAGACACGTTGCTGATGAATTCCTCGCTGGTACATAGGAGGCCTCGGCAGGGACCAGCACAAGTGTCCCGTTTCCCTTCAACCACCTCCTCCTCCCAGCATTTCAGGACTCCAGGTTGATCATGATGGTTCAGTGGAGAGACCCCAATAAGCTTGGCCCCAAGGCTGTTGTTCATGACAGGGAAAGGCAGGCAGGAGCTCATGAGGGCAGAAGACCAATGAGGGATGAGGTTAGATCTACAGTTCAATGGACTTAAGAGCTTGCACCTGAAAATGAGTGTCAACCTTCAAGGCAGCCTCTCGGGGACCCAAGTGCCCCCCCCCCCGTCTGTCAGTGGCTCTGGTGGTGGCTTGCTTGAGGCTGTGATGCTGGAAGCTAGGCCACTAATAGTCACATACCAGCAGGGTGACCACAGTGGACAGGTGTCTCCGGAGCTGAAGCTCGGACAGAGTAGGAGGACTCGGTGAGAGAGAAGGCTAAGAGGGCAGTGAAGCCCCTATGCCCAGCGGTGGGAGGTTTCTGATGAGCCTCTCAGGCTGGGAGGGCCACAGAATAGAACCACCAAGAAAACAAACGGGTCTATCTTGGAGAGTGTGAAACCAAGTTTCTCCTTGGAGGCTAGGATTTTGAAGCTCCATCTCACATACTTTGGGCACATGGCCGGAGAGACTGGTCTTTGGGGAAGGAGATCATGCTTGGAAGGGTGGGGGCACAGAGCAGAAGAAGACGACCCTGGATGAGATGGATTGATACGGTAACTGAGGCAATGGGGCAGGAGTGTAGGAGTCAGTGAGACTGGCTCAGGACAGGGCAGGCTTCAGAGCCGCTGTACATAGGGTTGTTATGAGTTGCAGGTGACTCAATGGCACACAAAAACTACGACAACAACAAAGGGACCCCCTTGTGTGTCTCTGTTACCGTAGTCCTGGAGACTGAGGCAGGTGCCACTTCAGGAACCAAGGTGTGCCTGACCCTTCAAGGCATGAGGCTTTATTGTCATTGGGTGTGTTCAAGAGTTGGATAATGAATAATAAGGAAGAGGGAAACAGCCTTGGTGTCTTTGAAGTGTGGTGTTGGAAGAATCTGAAATGTAACAGGGGTCCCAGAAGGACAGACAAATCTGTGCTGGCAGAACAGCCAGAAAGTCACTTAGAAGTATAGCTGATGAGACTTTATCTTACACCCTGTGGGCACGTTGCCAGTAGACACCAGTACCTGGAGGAGGACGTCCCTGGAGAAGGCAAAGTAAGAAGGAAAGGAGGAAACCCCTTCAGTTTGGTGGAGAGAAGGACCCTCCATGGATGGACAAGCACGGGGGCTGCAGCACTGAGCTCAGCAGAGTGGCTGTGGCCGTGGCGCAGAGCTGGGGGCCCATCACCATCATTCCATCGTTCATGGCATCGCTGAGTGGAACTGATTGTACAGCCCCTTAAAACAGGACCACCCAGCTTTCTCAGGGACCTCCTTGGAGCTGGGGGACCCTGACAGCATCATGAGTTCCTGCTGCTATGCAGTGTTAACAGATGTGGTGTCAGTGTGGCCAGCAGGCTGGTGAAGGAGGGACAGGTACGTGAATGAGCTGCCACTCGCCGATCTTACAGAACAATGAGCCACTCCCAGAGGTTCATGGCTACGATCTCACCTGCCATCTCCACATGGACCTCCACTGTCCTGGCCTTTGCCCGAGAAAAAGAGGAGGACTGTGGGTGAGGCACAGCCTGCCTCTCACAGCCCGAGGCCCCTCAGGACTCATCTGCAGTGTGGAAGGAGCAGGGGCAGCCCCCACGTCTTCAGACCATATCCCGCACCGCTAGAGAGCCACTGTGACAGATGATTACACACGGCGGGCTGGCAGGGGTCTTAGCACAGCACTGAAGAGCAGGAGCTCTTGTCTGAGTGCTGGGGGTGGGGTCTGCATCACGTGGGCCAACCCTCTCTCCCTGTGAGGTCTGTGGCACCCTTGACCTGGAGAGCCTGGGGGCGGAGAGAGTAGGCAGACCCTATCACACACTATAAGGGGCAAATGGTAGAATATTGGCCACTGGCTGCCTCCCTTCTGACATCCTCAGCATGTCACCACCATGACTCTGCCATCTGGTTTTTGAAAGTACTTTCTTCAGGGAGAAAGAGAAGCTGGCATACATCAGGAAACTGTTCTCCTGCAAGTGAGCAGTTTAGGCATCTTCGCACTGTAAACCAACAGGATCCCAAGAGCCACACACCGTCTGCCTTACACGTATCCACATGAGCACACGTACACCATATCCACAGGCACACACACGTATCAGTGTGTACACATATGCACTCTATCTACAGACACACACCCATTGTCTCAGTGTGTGCATATATACACTGTACACAATGGGTGTGTGCATATACACTGTATTCACATACATACATCTGCTATATCCATAGACACACATACACTGTACACTTAAGAGTACACACACGTATCAACAGTATCTTTGTAAAGGCGGAAATCCTCTCAATGCTGACTGCACCTGCCCCATTTTAAGCTGTTTGTGTTAATCATCTTGGTCATCATCTCCCTCTCTTTGTTTTTTCCTTTTTTCTCTGTCTCTCTCCCCTCGATGACTCTCCTTCCCCTCCTTTGTCTCTTTCATACATGTGCGCGCGCGCACACACACACACACAGAGGCTGTCCCAGTTTGCACGTTAGATATGTGTCATAAATGATGGGATCATGCCTCACAGACATGCTCTGCTGTTTTTCTCGAAGGAAGCGCCTGGCTGCTGGAGTTGCCAAGTGAACGATCTTGCTCTCTCCCTCCGTAATGACCCTGGATCTCAGAGCTTGGCAGGATTCTGCAATCTTTTCTCAAACGTCACTTTTGTTTAATGAGCATTTCCCTCTGAAGGGGATATTTGTTGCTCCTTTGTCTCCACAATAGGCCAAACATCCCTCTGCTGGGCAGCTGGCATCGGGCCCTGGCAGGGACATCTGCTGCAGTGGCTTGTCCAGACCCACAGAGCCCACCTCAGTCCTGCTCCTGCTGGCTCACGGACCTCTCCTTCCTGTGTGGCTGGACGGGGCTGGCCTGATCGTCCCCTCTCCCTGGACTCACAGGGTGGACCTGACACCCATAATGAAGGCACACAAGGATTGTCCCAGAGACAACACCCTCAGGACCCACCCTTGGGACTCCCCATTGTGCTCACGAAAGGCAGATGCCCTCACCAGAGGATGATGCTGGTCCAAGTGACTGGGGGCAGAGTAGGGACAGAGAAAGATGCACAGAGACTAGGACTTCACTCTGGGCTCTGGATCTTCCAGTACCTGAACCCTAACCCACTCAGTCTCGCATTTCTGCTAGTTCGACCTGGGCTCACATCCTCTGCAATTCAGAGTGCTGACTGTGGGCTCTCGAAGGCAAGTGGCCACCTTGGCCCTGACGTGGGTCACTGTCCCTGCTGGGTCCTAAATCCCTCATACTTGGGAAAGCTGAGAGGACTGTGAGGTCTGGGGCCGCTTTTCTGTGACGGATGGGGAAGTGATGGCAGCGTCACACACGAGTGGGTCCTCAGCCTTTGCAAAGCTGCAGCTTGATGACAGAGACACTCGTTCCTGGAATCAGCCTGTCTGGCAGAAACAGGGCATAATTTACTCCTTCCCGGGAACGCTAATGACGGCTTCACAGCAGCCAGAGTGGACGCGGGTTTATTTGCCCACAGAGCTCAGTCACTTAGAAAAGGCCTTTCTCAGAAAATGACTCTGGTGTCTTGGTGCTAAAAGCCAGGTTCACCGCTGGCTGTGGAGTCGGTTCTGGCCACGGTCACTTGGGGGGCAGAGTCCACAGTCCTCCCTGTCCACGGGCACAGCTTCTGCCACCTGGTTTGACCTGCTCCATGCACCTGCACACCAGGACTCCTGGCTCTCAAGGACACATCCAACCTGTCACTTCAGGGGTCACCTTGGCCCCAAATTCTTCATCCAGTGTAGCATGACCCTACTCAGAACATTCCAGAAAAGGCCTGAACCTGGTTCCATCCGAGGGTGTGACCCCCAGGAGTTAGCTGCCCCGCTCTTCCTCAGGAGCTGCTCTGGGCTCTCTGTTAGAACAGACCCTGTGGGAACCACTGGCCATGGATTTTCCCAGGAGTCCTGGTGGGCAGCAGTGAGGTGCTTGGCTGATGATTGAGAGGCTAGCGGTTCAACCTTACATGGCAGCTCTGTGCAAGAACAGTGTGACAGGACAGCAGGGTGGCTCTACCGGTCGTGTGAGGCCACCGGGAGTCAGGAGTGACCAGCCTCACCCAATGCTCCCTGGGCCAACTTCATTCTTTAGCATGACCTTTCCTCATTTTGTCAAAGAAAACAGAATCAAAGAATTATTAATGAGGTGAGGGATCCAAGCTGAGTGGTTGAAGCAGGTGAGCTTGGGGAATGGTGGGGGCAGATGTGGGACTGGGGGTACTGTGCCAGGCCCTTGACGCTGTAGGTGTTTGTTCCCAGCTGACAGAGTGGTTCACTGAGGTGTCCCCCAAACAGGGGCTCACCACCAGAGGTCTCCGTCCATCATGTCCACCTTTCAGCTCAGTTCCTCAGAGCAGAACAGGCTCTTTGCCTCTCAGTCTCTCTCACCAGCGGGGAAAGGAACGATGTCGTCAGGTGCCCCTGCTTCCTGAGCTTCTGCACCCCGCTGCGCTGTGAGGATGGGGTCTCCATGCCCTTCCCAGACACGGGAGGGAGCCCTGGCAGGACTGAGCTGTGCTCCCTGGGGATGGGTGTGACCCCCCACTCCTGTGTGAGTGGGGTGGTCTGTGGACAAGCAGGGCAGGCCCTGCTCTATGAACAGGCAGCTCCTAGGGTACCTTTTTGTTTTGTGCTGTCGGCTGACTGCACACGTGCAGGTGTGCTCGCACCTCAGGCACCCATCTGCCTTCTTCACTCACCTCCAGAGCACCGAGACTCAGGCTACCCAACTTGGGGAGTCGATGACCTTGAATTCAGAGGGTCCCAGCTCCCAGCTCCCACCTGGGCAATCGTCCCTGCAGCTAGTGCCCTATGCCAACTTTCTCCCTTGGACTTTGTGAGTGCCGGTGACATCCTCTCTGACCTCACACCATCCAAATGTCCCTCTGTAACACAGCAGACACACTAATTTAGACTAAAGAGTAAATGACAGCTGAGACTCAAAGTGTCCCCTTCCCCTCGTTACCTTATAATAAAAGAATTTTCCAAAGAAGATAATAAAAAATGTACTTTCAGATAATGGGCCAGCTAACAGAGGTCTGCAGGGAACAAAAGGCCTGAGAGGAGGGGACTCAGGAAAGGTGTCCTCACGCCTCACAGCCAACGGGAAGGCGCTGGCATCTCCCTCCCCTCCACCCTCGGAGCTTCCGAAGGTGGCGTCATTGCCACCAGGACATCAAAGCAGTGATGACTTGGTGCTCTGCAGCCTCTGAGGTCCTTGTCCTCATAAATGTACCTGCCACCTCTCAGCCCCCAGTGGAAGAGGTGCATTGAGAGGCTGTCCTCGGAGCAGCTATTTAGACGTCACCTGTCATCTGCACCCAGGGGGCTCAGTGTGCCCCTGGAGAGGCAGCACAGCAGGGACCCCTGAAGACTGCTGGGTGCAGACACAGCGACTCCACACCCTCAGCCTCTCCTTGCGGAACTCCAAAGGGGTCCTCCCACCAAGCCCCCTCTCAGTCCAGGCTGGCATCAGAGACCAGGATGGAGCCCTGCCCACTCAGCCCCCTCTCAGCACAGGCTGGGGGGATGCTGGGGGGATGGGTAGGTAGGAACTCCACAGTACCCCCACAATGTTCATGAGCCTTTCAAACAGCAGGGCCGTGAGTGGCTGTCCAGTGGCTCTGACTTATGGTGACCCGTGAATAGTCACCCCACCGAGCTGTCCAGGCAGTGAGCACTTGCAAGGGGATCGCCAGCATCCGTCACTTCTGGTGGCGGTTCACAGGAAGCGAGTGAGGCTGGCTTTGTAGCTTTTAGAACCGTCTCTTACCTTAAAACAGAGCAAAAGGCCCCATGGTGTCAGTGCACAGGATATTGAGGGGAAGGGGCCACTATGCAGCCGTCACAGGGGACAGCAGGGGTTCGTCACCCTGCCCCACACACCTGCCCTCACCCCACCTCCACCCTACCCACCCTATGCCCCTATCCTCCCACCTCCACCCTACCTACTCTATCCACCACATCTCCATTCTCACCAACCCTGAGCCCCCCTTATCATCCCATTCGCCCTATCTCTCTCCACTCCATCTCTACCCCCTCCACCCTGGTCTCCCCCTTCTCCCCCTCTCATATTATCTCACCTAACCTTGACCATCCCCAACCCTCATCCTCCCACCCCCACCAGTCCCCCCTCACCCCTTCCCCACCTTTCCCTAACCTCACCCTCTCACCTCACCAACCGTAGCCTCCTTGGCCATGTGTCTGTGCTCTGGAGAACTGAAGAGACACAAGAGCCCTTGGCCAGCGACCCTTTCCCACCTCACCCCCGTGTCTGGTCTGATCCAGTCTTCCTGTGGAGGCCAGGGGAGAGGGCCCTCCACTCTGAGTATTTGGGACAGGGAGGGACCCCAGTAGTCCTGTCTGAGGACAAGACCATCACTAGACAAAGCACTGGGTGGGCCGGAGAGTGGGACCAGGGGACAGAGGCTAATTAGCTCCTGATTAGCAGCCTGTAGGTGCTCTGATTGCCACAGCAGTAACCTGGGCATGATTAGCATGCTGGTCCCTGAATGGCCCTCCTACACCCAGGGAGGCATTGGTGGCCAGGGTGCAGGACGGGGGGTGGGCTGGGCAAGCTGATCCGGATGTAGGTGACAACCTGGCCAGCTGGATGCCTACCACAGCAGGCATGGGGTCCCTCCTCTGAGGGTCTGATTGGGGTTCTGAGTCAGCCAGGGCTGTGGGTGATACTGGTAGAGGTGTTGGGGCACTGAGCCCCAAGACACTACAGGGCAGGCATTCTGAGAAGCCCCAAGGTTCTGATAGTGAGAAGGCTGGTCTGGCCATCTGCCCGTGCCCGCACCCTGGCTCTGTCTCCCCTGACCAGCTGTTTGCAGCCGAAGCCATCTGTGGAGCTGGAGAACTGAGACTCTGTGAATCCATTCCCAGGCTTGCCAAGCGCCACTGAGTGACCGCCTGCCTGGCGGGAGTGCCAGTCAGTCACGAGGTCCCAGCTCCTCTCACCGTCCCCACATCCCTTCTCTAGAGCCTGTATTAGGACACGTGCTCAGCCTGGCCGCTCGATCCACAGAATGCCCAGGCCCTGGCAGCCTGGGCCCACCGTGGCTTGGAATAAACGAGCAAGTTAGGAATTAATGCAATGGAAATGTAATTACTTCAGGAGCCAGCTGAGAAGAAAATGGATTATCCATTCAACAGTCATTAGACGGCCACAACATGTGCCTCTCTAATGTGCTATTTATTAAAGTGCGTCCACGTTCAGATTGCCACTCAGGGCCACTCCCTACGTGTCCTGGTGCTGTGACAGGAGCAGGTCCCGGGGCACTCGAGCTAGGGGGCTCCTTCTTCAGCTCCAAGTATACGAGGCCAGGATCGGTGGGGACATGGTGGTCCCCCAGGAGGAGGTGGCTCCCCTTTGTCCACCTCCCAGGTGTGTTTCTGCCACCTTAGATCACACCTGCCAAGCCACTTACAGTGTCCCTTGGTTATCTGTTCCTTTCATTGCCACAGTTTCTGTGGTGGCCATCAGGTGTCACCAAGTCTATCTCTCTGAGTGATAGTCACTCTGTGACAAGGAGAAATGTCCCCACGTGGCCAGTTAACCATGTGGGTGCCAGCGGGCTGCACATGAGTTTTTGTCTGAAGTTGTCCTGGCTGGCTTGGTGTCACAGCGCCACTGTCAGGTGACTGGATACTTGGAACTCAGTCATTTCAAAGCCCATTTCTGGCACTCACCCAGGGCCCCAGGCTGCTGAGGGCTGCTCTGCCCACTCTCCAGATCCAGCTTCACCCAGGATGGGGTGTTCGTCTCTGGATTCTGGTAAACAGAGGAGCTTAGACGTAGTTGCTAATTTTTGTGAGATGATTTGGTGAGTCTCAAGTCCACTTTTAAGATGACAGCCTGAGACCAGTGCTGTCTGTGTGTCCAGCTGGGGTTGTGGGCCAGGACCCTCAGTTCCTTTCCACGCCACGCCTGAAAAGAAGTCCCAGCCAGGACGCCATGTCCTTGGACTGTTAGACTGTGTCCCCTGGAGTGTGTGTCCCTGATTCTCAGTAGTGTGCGCCGTCTTCCATGGTCTCATGGTGACGTCCTCTCTTTTGTGACACCCTGTACCGATGTGGCATAGTGTGTAATGTGCCAGGCTGCTGGCCAAAAGTCCATCAGTTTGAATCCAGCAACCACTGTTGAGGAGAAACACTGGCAGTCTGCTGCCGTCAAGGTCTGTAGCCTTGGAGATCCGAGGGAGGCAGCCTGAGAGAGACTGGAGTCCATGGTGGGGCCTTGGGTACATGTTAATGAGGCGGGATTGTTTACAAGGTTTGCTCACGAGACCGTGGCTTCTTCCTGAAGTTATAGGCTTACAGGTGGCGTGACACAGTCCTCACCACCCTCACGTCAACTCACACTTTTTATCTCACAAGAGATGAAAAGAGAGAAAAAGGAGCTGAGAGAACAGAACTGACTGACTGACTGACTGATGTCCAGAAGGAGCTGGGTTTTGCCTTGGGCTCGGTGCCCCCTGAACTGACTGAAGCCCAGGCACGTGGCGAGCTCCAAGGAACGCAGGGCCCACAGAAACTCAGAGGGGACGAGGGCCTCCCTGCAGAGCCCACAGTCAGGGCCTTCTCTAGAACCAGCACCCCGAGTTAGGACTTCCAACCTCTTAAACTGCCAAGAAGACATTTCTGTTTGTTGAAGCAACTGTTGCAGTGTTCCTGTTTTAGTGCAAGAGGGCTAAAGCACCAGCAAGACGGGGACTGAAAGCTGGGTTAATGTTCCGAAAGTGATTGACACAGTCCAGCAGGTCAGCAGGATGACGCCCAAGAACCATGCGATCCTATTAAGCGACGCAGGGAAAAGCCAAAACAAGCCTCAACATCCAGCTTTGGTTCAAAACAAGTGAAAACCCAACCCAGCAAACTAGGAACGACAAGGTCCTACACGAAAGCGCCCACCACTAACATCACACCCATGGGGAGAGGACCTTAGGCTACCCCAGAGGCCCCGCAAGGACAGAGGGGATGACTGACCACCTCCCGTCTTGTGTGGGCAGCAAAGTAAGAAAGTAACTGGGTAAGAGACACAGTGATTAGAAAGAAGACACAGGCCAGCCTCTCCACGCGTGAAACGCCTGTCTAGATAGAAAATCCCATGGAATCTGCTCAGAAGATCTGATCACAAGTGGGTGAGTCTGCCAGCTCATGTGCTACAAGGTCAGCATGCAGAAACGATGTATCTATATGTACAGGCAAAGGACACCGGGAGACCATTGCTAACAATACATTAAAAGTCTCTGCAAAACCACATCGCTGTTCAACAGAGCTCTGGGAGATTTATTTGGATACGTTATGTGTTACGCTGCGGCTGAAAGTCAGCAGTTTGAATCCCCCAGAGGCTCCTCTGGAGAAAGGTGGGCAGTGTTCTGCCTTAAGTCCTCATAGCCTCGGAAGCCTGGTGGAGGATGACCGACTCAGTGGTACTGGGTTTGAGTCGGCTCATCCATCAGCCAACGGCCACATGCACCAATCGTATCACAGAGCTTCTTTCTCTGGGACTTCCTGCCACGTTGCTAGGCGACAGCAATGTTCCAATTCTTAGAACTTTTCACTTACCATAGCAGACCGGTGAGACACACCCGGGGGTCCTTCAGGGTCCTGTGTCTGCTTGAAGGATCTGTCAATCACCACCTTATGTTTTTCTGATGTTTGAACAGAAGATTCTATAAGCAGACCTCAGCTCATCTCCTCCTGACAGTACCTTGGATTTGGTCTCTGGCCTGCATCCCTCTCTTAATTTGAGAATCCTTTACCATCTGGAGAATCTTGGCATGAGAACACATTTTATTTTATTTTTAAAACTATCATGCAATAAAATTGACTTCTCTTTTTAGAGTAAAATTCTGAGTTGGAATGTGTGTAAATTCATGTCACTATCACAGTCTGGATGCAGAGCAGTACTCCCCAGACTCCCTCAGGAGATCCCTTTAAATCACAGCCCTCATCCTGACCCAAAGGGCACTCAGAGTTTCCCCTTTGAAAGGGTCCCATCAGAGAACTCCTGCAGTCTATTCCCCTTTGACATGGATTCCCTCTCTCTCTCTCTCTCTCTCTTTCTTTTTCTCCACACACACCGAGTCATGCCTTTGAAATCCTTGCATGCTAAGTGCCCTGATAATGTTTCCTTTCCAAGGCTAATGTTCCTGTAGGGTCTCCAGCCGGATCAGCTGCTTCACCAGGCAGCATCTGACAAGGAGCCTAAAGGTTATAGGCACTTGCTTCCAGCAGTCTCTTGAAAACTTTATAGACTATTTCCTAGTGACTCAGCAACACTGTCAAGGACAAGAACATGACCTTTCTGGTCTTGCATAGTCTGTTCACTTTCCCACTGACAGGCCTTTTTCTTTTTGGTGGATAATTATGGGTGGAGCAGCTGTATACATTTATGTCCAAGCTTCTGTGTGAATGCAACCTTTCCCTTCTCTAGAATGAACACCTTGCAGTGGGATTACTGGGTCTTATATGTAAGCAAATTTCCATTGCTTCCTATGCCTCTGAAAGTCGGACAGTAACTGAAGGGCGACAGATGCAGAGTGGATTCCTTGAGTTGTGATGCTGGAGAAGAGTGCTGGCCATCTCATGGACTGCCAGAGTAGCAGGTAAGTATGTCGTGGAGAAAGTGACCGGGCGGCTCCTTGGAGGCAAGGATGGTGACATTTCACCTTATATACTGTGGACACCTTGTTAGGAGAAGCTTGTCCTTAGAGAGAGAGCATAATACGTGGAAGGTGGAGGCTTGGTGTAAGAAAGGAAGACCCTCAGGCTGGATTGACGCAGTGACAGCGTGTCAGAGATGATGAGGACGGCACAGGACAGGGCAGAGTTCATGGCTGTCCACAGGGTCACTACGAATCGTGACTGACTCAGTTACTCATAACAATAACAACAGGCTCCCTCCAGAAGGAAGCACTGTTGGTCTAGTGGAGGTGTGCTGGCAGCTCAAAGGCAGGGTCTTTAAACCCACCAGCAGCTCCATGGGAGAGACAGGCAAGTTCTCCCTGTGTGGTTCACAGCCTCCGAAAACTTGCTGAAGGGTCAGCCAGGCGTAGGTTCTGACTTGATGAGTTTCAGCTTTTTCCATTTCAGAATATTCTTATTATCCTCCTAAGAAACCCTGCCCCTGTCACTGGCCACTCCCACCCCCTCCCAGACCACCCATCTGCTTCTGTCCACAGAGTTGCATCCTGAGTGTCTAAATGAACACATGCCACCCTCTTCCCTTGCGCCTGGCTCTCCGTGTCTGCACATGTCCGAACACCACTGCTTTCTATGGGTGAGTAATATTTCACCACAAGCTGGCACTGTGGGCTTGTCTCTACCTTCAGACTTAAGAAAGAAAGTGTATACACCTTTTCATGCGACGCTCGTTATTGATGTGTGTTCTCTATGCCATAGAGTGAACTTGACAAAAGAATGTAACAAGTCAGAGAAAAAGAAGAAGCCGCTTGATGTGGTGAGTTGACCTAGTGGTTGCAATAATCACAGGTTCAAAGTCAGCAACACTCGTGATGACAGCCCAGGGCGGGCAGGGCCACACTCTGTTGAGCACTGGGGGAAACCCAACGGCACGGGATAATGTGGAACCTCAGGGTTCGGCCTTTTCTGGCATGAGCAGCTGCATCGTGTCGTGTTCCCACCAGTGGCGCACGGGCTCCGTTTCCAGCCTTGTGACACCCGCTGTTGTCCATCGTTTTGATCTGAGCTTCTTCGTGGAGGTGGGGTAGTGGCTTGTTGCTTCCAGTGTGGCTGTGATCGCTGAGGACTAGCAACGTGGAACATCTTTTCAGGTGCTCGACAACCATCTGCTTTGTGAACACATCTCTATGCAAAGCCTTTGCCCATTTTTAAATTGGTCGTCTTTTGGTTGACGTGAAAGAGTTCTTCATAGAATCTGGATTCAAGGTTGTATTTTGAAATGAACATGAGAATGTTAGGGACGCAGTTTAGCAGCAAAAGGAAAAGAGTTTTTTCATATCCGTGCTGGCGTCTGGCTCATGGGAGAACAGCCAGTTCTCAGCCCTCAGGACGTTTCTGGAACGCTTGAGATATAATCCCCCTCCCCCGCTCCCCCAGTCTCCTCTCAACAGAAAGCGGAGGTCCCTCACGGACCCTGACGGCTCCCCCTCCTGAACCTCCGCTCTCTCCCGCCAGCCAGCTTTTGTCTTCCTGAAGCTCCATCCTGACTAATCCTGCTTGCTCACTCTCTGGCCCCAGGTGGCCACCCAGAACTTGCAGTGGTTTTGTGGGTGTTGAGGGAAGGATGCTTGGGGTCTTATCTGGAGCTCCTGGTGGGTGAACCTGCCTTAGGAGGATGACAGGATGTGACCCCAGTGGACATGCGATGCTCTCGGGCTGAATGTCCCTGGACCAAGTCCCTTGCATCCCAGCAGCTCTGCACTGAGCAGGGTCCTGTCACCAGGTCCCACAAGGCTGTCAGCAGACCTCCTCTGGGTCTGAACCTCAAGCCCAGCAGGACAAGCTGTCTGTGAGGAAGCAGGGCAGGTGGGGGGCAGACAGGTGCTAGTGGCGGTGTGGTTGCTGGGAAGCCCCCCCCCGGGACGCAGGGGTGTCCACAGCGGTTGATTCATCAACATGAGGGCAGCGAGCTCTGTCCAGGGGAGGGAGACCCCACAGGTTTGAGCAGGCTGTACTCATGTGGGCCCCATGCCTCCTTCACCCCATCTCCCTGGGGGCAAGCCTGTGTCCCTGCTCACGTGCATCTGTGAGTGAAGTGTCCTCTTGGTGTGTGGCCATCCTGGGGTGCTCAGTGCCAAGTCGGGGGTCACTTTTCCTATGTGCATACTCCAGGCCTTCTGTGCCCCCATCCTCTTTGCAGCTGGGGCCTTATTCTCCCCTGGAGCCTGCCCAGAGATGGCTGGTCCCTTCATCCCACCACTGACTTCCGCCGGGGCTGTGGGACGGTGGTGCCTCTCTGTCCCTCAGTATCCTCTTCTGCAAGAGTGGATCATTCTGACCACTCAGGATATTGGTAGGGTGGACATGTAGGGGTGCTTGCCCTGCTCCACCCCTCCCTGCACCCTGCGAGCCTCTCTTCTCAGCTCACCTGAGGACAGCATCCCCTGAGATCTCACCTCTACCCCTCTCCTTCACTCCACAGACCCTTCCTGATGACCCTCTGAGCCCAGGCCTCACCCTCAAGCCCACGTCCCCCACCCCCTCACTCTGTCCTGTGTTCTTTGTAGTTTCCTGATGGTCATGATGACGCCGAAATGCCATGGCTTAAACTCCACACCCGGGGCCTTGTGATGTCTAGGCTTCTGCTGGTGTCCAAAGAACCGCGTCATGATGTGAACTGGGGCCAGGGTCAGCACACCTTCATAGGGACAGGGTCCACTCCCAGGTCACTCACCTGGGTGACTGGATCCAGGGCCTGGAAGGCTGTCGGGTCCACAGAGGACTTCCTATTTGCAGGCTCCTGCTGCCTGGACCCCTCCAGCAGGGATGGAGCCAGAAAAAAACACATCACTTCTGTCACTTCTGGGAGTGAGAAGGGAGCCACTCTCTTATCCCGACCCCAACCCACCCCTCCCCATCATCACTCACCCCCTCGGTCCTCCCACCCTCCCACCCTCCCACCCCTCCTCCTTCCCATCCTACTGTCCAGCCCCCCAATGCCCCTGCACCCTTTTCAGCCCTCACTCCCTCTCAGCCCTCACACACCGTCCTGCCCCTACTCTTCCTCACCTGCCCCACTGCCCCTGCAGGTGAAGGAACTTCAGCCCCATGGCCTTCTCCTGAGAGCCTCGCTCACCACCGCCCCTGTCTCCTGGTTTCTGTGCCCATGACTCCAGATTTGGCATGGCACCCAGATTTTAGATGAAGCTGCCAGAGGCTTTATCTTGGAGACCATGTGTCTGTCCCCTCAGCTTGCCTCTTCCTTCCTTACTCTAGGTCCTGCCCCTGTGATTGGCCACTTGCCCTCCACCCTCTAGGGCTTCACCACCTCCTCCAGGACACCTTCCTGCTCCACCCTGAACAGGCACCTCCACCTCTGTGCTCACGGCCCCTCAGGCTCTGCAGCTTCTTCCACGTCCCTATCCTCAGGGCCTGAACCTGGCTGTCTCCCACTAGGCCTCGCCCAGTCCAGCCCGTCCTCACTTCACACAGCACATACTGCCCATGGTGACTGCCATGGCGGGCACACAGTGCCCCTTGCTGCCCCGTGGTGAACAGGTGCTGCTCAGCCTGACCCAGGCTGCCTCTCTCACTGTGGTCCACAGTGGTTTCCCCCGGGACCTGAGTGAGACCTCACGCTCAGGGGGAGGCTTTGGGACCCCTTGATTCTGGGTGGTGGGGAGCGGCCAGTATATGAGGCAAGAGACCTCTGCTCAACATCTGACCAAGAATCAATCAAGGGTGCAGGGGATGGGACACCTGGGATGGAGCTACACTTGAGTGTGACTGAGCCTAGATGAGGTGTTAGGAGGGTTGGGGGGACAAGGAGGACTGAGCCAGACACAAGTTGACAGAACCTCCTCCACAGTTTATGGGCTCTGCCGCCCCCAGGTGGCCACAGAGTACATCACGGCGCTGTGGCTAAGACCCCACTTTCCCTCTCAAAGCATCCCTCCCACTCTGAAGGCAGAAGTCACCAGATCTAGCAAATAAAACTACAAGAAGTGCAGCTAAATAGGACCTTGGATAGCATGGAATGGCTTTTAGTGGCAGCTTGGACCCGGTGTCCATTCATATCTGCAGGTAGAAATTTCAGGGTCAAGGAAGGTCCTTCCCTTCCCTGGGTTGGGGTGAGAGTGTGGGGTGAGAGGTTGACAGTGTGTCAAGAGAGCCAGAAATGGGATACCCCTGCCCTCGTTGCCACCCTGCCAGGGGGGTTCAGCTGGGATGGGCTTTTCCCTTCTTTCAAAGAAGGTGACAAATTGCCTGGTTCACCCGTCTATGAGACTCTACTTAGTTGAAAGTCAGGATCCACCACAGGGTGCTGAGGGGAGAGAGTCAGATACCAAGGGCCGGCTCCGCCCACTTCCAGGACATGTGGAGAGTAGACACACACGGAAATCCTCGCTATGGGCCGAGGGCATGGTGTGGCCGGAGGAAGAGGGCTTTCTGGGGTGGTGAACATGGGCTGGTGCGTGTGGTCACACGTGGAGGGCTCTGACATGTTAGCAGGCGACTCGTGTGGTATGTGAATGAAATCTGAAGAGCCCCTATGTGGCGCTGGGTAAGCACTTGCTGCTACCGGAAAGCTCAGCAGTTTGAACCCACCAGCGCCTCCACGGCAGAACGATGAGCCCACTGCTCTTGTGAAAATGGCAGCCTTGGGCACTGTGGACAGCTCCACCCTGGACAGAGTCTCTGAGGCAGGTTGACTCCACGGCAGTCTGTGAAACAGCTAGAAAATATGTGTTTTTAAAACCACTGCTGCATCCGGGACACTGATCTGGGCCCTTTCAAGGCAAAGTTAGGGTAGAGGAAGCCGGGAGCATGGACGTCCTCTGTGGCCACTGTGCAGCTTCAGTGGGGGCCTGGAGGACGCTGGGTCAGGACTGGGTATGAATCTATTTTTGCTGATGGAGCTCCCTCCAGGAAGGAGGAAGGGACCCTTGCAGGCTGGCATTCGGGGGGCTCCGTGGGATTCTTGGGGCTGAGCCTTGAGTACGTACCCAGCGCGGCCTGTGTCTGTGCTGCTCCCTAGTGTTGATGGACAGCAAGTGCAGCTCCCTAGTGTTGATGGACAGCAAGTGCAGGTCCACCTGGACCCAAACTAGTCATGGTGCCAGAATCTCAGGACAAGCCACCCACAGGGGTGCAGACTCACCCTGCCACCCACATTATCACGGTGTCCCACCATCCAGCCTCTGCAGACTGTCCAGGAGGACACAGGAAGAGGATGTCCCTACACAGTGACCAGCTGGGTGGGGTCGATCAGCCCAGATGATGGGAAGAATGGAGGGAGGCACCCTCGTGGGCGCCGCAAGGAGGCCACCTGCAGCTCTAGGGCACCCTACTGCTTCAGAATTTGCTCCTGGGGTTGACTTAGACTCTTCCCCCAGGCCTCAGTGGAGTCAGGGACATATCTGGTCTTAGTCACATGAGGTCCACTTGGGAGGACAGCGAGCCCTAGAGGAAGACACCTGATGGGGCTGGGAGGGCAAAGGGGGTCATTGGTGATGGGGTGAGCCTGCAGCCCTGAGTGGGTGGGTCAGAGAATGGGGCTGGAGTGCATTGAAGGAAGGCTAGCTGGCATCCTGCAGGGCAGAAGTGGTGGTGGCATGGGGACGGGGCCCAGCCTTGGTCTGTGACATCTGTAGAGGAACTCAGGAGGGAGGCACAGGAGAGGGAAAGCTTGAGGTGACCAGTGGGAACTGTAGCCGGAAGGCAGTGACACCACCTGGGGACAGGGTGTCAGGACTGAAGAAGACTCACTGCCAACTTGAAGCACCCCTGAAGGCTAGGACCCCAACCCACAGCGTCCCAAGTCTGGGATCACAGACTGACTCATCTCTTCCCTAGAGTCAGGGACAGATTCAAACCTGCAAGTTTTTAGTGACTAGCTGAGCTCTTTAACCACTGTACCACCAGGCCTCCTTAAAAGCATCCACCGCCCTTGAGTTAATTCTGGTTGCAGAGCTGTGACTCTTTGTGAAAGGAGATGGTCTATTTTCTGATGAGTGGGTGGAAGGCTTGAACAGCTGACCTAGCCGCTAACATGCCGTGGACTCAGTTTTGTAGATTCCTGAGTCCCACAGAGCCCTGCAGGGCCCTACCATCCTCAAGACCTCTGGAGTGTGGGCGTGGCAGCTGCAGGATCTCAGTGAGGGTCTTCTCTTTCATGGACCTCCTTGACCAAGCAGAATGCCTTTCTCCAGGGACCAGTCCTTCCTGGTAACGTGCCCAGTGTTCTTGAGACAAAGTCTCTCCATCCTGATTTCTGAAGAGCATTCTGACTATATTTTTTCCAGGACAGTTTTGTTTAGTTTGACTGTTCCTGGAATATTCAGTACTCCATGAACACCACACTTCAAAGGGGAAACCAAGTCCCTGGGTCGTGCTTCCTGTAGGTCAAAGTAGACCTGGTGTGGAAATGGGGACAAGTCAAGTCCCCTTGAAAGTGATGCATGGGGACCCTGGGCAGTGGCCTGCCTGCAGGAGCTCAGGCAGGTGGTTAAGCAAGATGGAAGTGGACTGTTTTGCCTGCCCCAGTCCCCCTGTCTCACCTGCCCCAGTGCCCCTGTCTCACCTGCCCCACCTCCCTTATTCCTTCTGTCGTACCTGCCCAACTCCCCCAGTTCCTTTTGCCCTTTCTGCCCCACTTCCCTCAGCCCCAATCCTACCTGTCCCAGGTCCCACCTCCCACAGCCCGGCCAGCCTCGAGGACACTAGCAGGAGCACCTTGACCTCCAGTCCTCTGTACCAGAGTTTGTAAAGTGTCCACTTCTGGGCCCGAGCACAGCAGACACTCCTCAGGTGGACAACGCCCCTCCTCCAAGCTGGTGACCTGTGGCCTCTGTATACAAGAGCCCAGCATGGACCCAGGCCCCACCCAGTCTACTCCAGAGTCAGCTGGACCCAGGTTCTGGTGGGCTTTACAGAACCATTCAGGGAGTGACAGGACCATGCCTGTCAGCTCAGCTCCACTCTTGGATGGTTCTTGGAAGGCCAGACAGGAGCCAGAGGTGAGGGGTGCATGTGGGTGGGGGAGGAACAAGTCAGGAAAGGTAGGTAAGACTGGAAGCACAACATAGAGAATGCATCCAGTGCTACCGAAGTGAGAGATGTTGCCCTGGTGTGTGTACTGCACACAGAACACACGTATACACACATATTCATACACATGTCTCAGCACTCTAATGCATACGTATGAAAATGCACCACACACGTGCATACACCCACCCACCCACTCACACACGGAGGCACATCACACACCTGTAGACCCACACATGTGCACGCACAGATATGAATATACATTCACACACTCACATAGAGGCATATACATTTGTGCACACACACTCACACACCCACTCACACATGCATGCATGCACACTCACCTGTCCACCCACACACATGCATACACATATATGAATATACATCCACATACTCACACAGATGCACATACACACATGTGCATGCACACACATGTGCACACACCCCACACATGCATGCACACGCATGCACATATACACACATACATGTGCACACATGTATGTACAGGCACCTGCACACCCACACATGTACAAAGCACCTATATGAATATGCATCCACATACTCACATGTGTGTACATACATAGATGCAGATGCACTCGTGCACACACATGTACATGCACACACCCAACACATGTATACACATGTAGCCACACACGTACACATGTTCACACACATACACACACCTTTACACTCACACATATGCATGTGCATCACACATGTGTAGTTGCTCTTGAGAGTGGCAGGAAACGGAGACTCAGCACAGGAGGTCATTGTCCAAACTAGCATGGCATCTGGAAGGAATGATGCCTCTGTTTGTCCCTCTTTGGTCACAACAGGGCATCACTGAGGGTTGGGGGTCACCTTGGGGGGGCTGTAGCGCCAGGAGAGTGGTCAACCCTCCTGCCTGTGGACACAATGGGAGCATGAAACCCACAGACACATGAGACGCTACACAGAAGACTGAAATATGAAAATATATTCACATTTGCACATGTGTGTCGAGGACCTTGAGGCTCAGGTTCCAGAGCAGCCCTGGGGACCCCAGGCCACCCCGATGATGAGGAACCGGCACTGTGCCCTCTGTGTGCCGGGGTGAAGCACATCTCATAAATACTTCTGATGGAAGCAGCCTCATAGTCTGTACACTGCCCACGGCACATGGGAAAGTGGGTCGTCACCTTTTCGATGGACTGGTCCTGGGGGCTGCCTTACAGGCATCAGAATCCCGGGGAGCCTGGTTCCATGCTGAATCCACAGTGATACAGAGTGTGGCTGGGCATCTGAACAGGCAGCAGGTGTCTCCGTGGTTGTGCCAAGTCCAAGGTCGAGAGATGGGTAGCTGCTCTGTGCACAGCCACTGCCCAGGCCTTCACAGTAAATGAAAATGTGCACCCATCCCACACAAGCCAGGCTCCTGACCACCCCGGGGGACACAGCCCTCTCAGGCTTCCCTGGACAGCACCGCGAGCAGAGCTTGCGAGAAGAGGGCTGTTGCTCTCTGAGTCGGTGCAAAGCCTTGTGCTCTCCTCCTGGTGATGACTGAAGACTGTGGGACAGCAATCTGCCCCTGTCCTGCGCCCACTGGGAACAGCTGCGGGGTGGGGCTGGGGCGGGGTGGGCAGCTGCGTCCAGAGCACCCTTGGCTGGCCCTCAAGCTCATCTCCCACATTGCATTCACATTTTGGACATTCAGCCCAGATTTTGGGGTGGCCCCCAGTCCTGCAACTCCACTGTGAGGTTCTCGGGGTGGGGGGCTCAGTGCTGGGGATGCAAGACCACCACTCCTTTGCTGTGGTGGCAGAAGGCTGAGAATCAGCGTTCAGACGTCGCTCTGGTGCTGGAAGACGGAGGTCTCTTCTGGATGGTGGGTGGGATTGTCAGAGGCCGAGGACTGACTGGGCAGAGAAACTTCCAGGCCATCGGAAGACCCTGACGGGGGCTTGTACAGGAAGCAGGCCGCCATGAAGAAGAGGACACCAAGTACCTGGAGGAGGAGGACATCGAGGCTGACCTTTCCACAAACTGACACCCCCAAATGTTGAGGGTTGACCCCCACAGGCCTGCAGGGATACTGAACTTGGAATACAGAAGGTTGGTTCTCCCTCTGAGCATGAAGGTCACCCTCTCTGGGAGATCTACCAGGCTGACCTTCCCACTGGGGAATTGTGGGATATTGCAGGATATTGCATACTGACCTCCCCCCAAATTCTCCCAAGCTGACCTCTCCTGAAGGTCTCCCAGGCAGACACCCTGTTTATAAGACATCCCAGGCTGACCCCTGACCCCAGGGTCTTCCAGGTCAGAGCCCATGACTTCTTGGAGGAAGTTTGTTTGAGGAGACTTGAGGGGATGTCAGGGTCTCTGCAGACATGATGATGTAAAAGAGCTGCAGTGAGGGCCTTCCCTCAGCCCAGGGTGAGTGGACCTGTCCCCGTGACTGTGCCCAGGGAGATGGAACCCTGAGTCAGGGCTGAGTGAGCCGGCCAAGACTAGAGGCGGTATCCCAGGGGCCGGGAGAGGCTTGGAGTCCCTCCAGCAGCACTTCTTGAAGGCACTGTCTGCCTCTTAGGGATCAGGGCCCAGCCACACCCCGTCAGACATCTGGTCTCCAGACTGGGAGAGTGCTCGCGTCCAGGCCAGCGTCTGTGGTCACTCTGGGGCTGTAGGCAGAGCTGGCTGGCTGTGACTCCTGCGAGCTGGGCCGAACCCCTGTGTGTGTGTGGCCACCTCACTGGGCACTTGACTTGTAAGGTTATGTCAGCTTGGGGTGTGAACTATGTGTGACCAGGGGTGGATGCGCTGACACCCTCCACTCCCTCACCACCTGGACATACATAAGGCCACCTGCTGGTCCCAGGCCCAGAGCCTATGGGTTCTTCTAGGAAGAGCACACGAGGTAAGTCTGCTGTTCTGTGCACACGCACGTGTACGTGTATATACACTTAACATTTGAGAACCGGACTTTAACCAGAATCCCCACTGACTATGTGGGGCTCCCACCTGGGCCCCAAGGGCTGAAGGTCACCTGCCTGCGGGACACTGTGGAGTTCCCACATGCCCTACTGGAAAGTGTTTGAGGGCATATATGTCCACTCCCCTCAGGAACACAGCACTCGTGACACTGTCCTCAAGGCTGGACAGGGCCACTTGTACTGCCCACTGCAGCCCCCACACACGTGGCTCCAGGCGTCAAGGTCAGCTGAGGGAAAAGGTCAGGGTCTATTTCCAGAGTTGACTGGAAGCTCCTCCCTAGAGCCTTGGTAGTGCAGTGGATTAGCGCTCAGCGGCTAACTGACAGGCCGGGGGTTGGGACCCACTAGCTGCTCGTGGGCTGTTGTGAGGCCAAGGGGCTGCTTTCCTGACTCCAGAGCTGCCCCGATGCTGAGCCTTGTGGACAAACCACAGGGAAGATGCTGGCTTGAGAGGACACCTTACTCCAAGGTTCAACAGTGGGGTCCTGCATCTGCCTCCTGGCCCCGGGAATCTGGTCCGCACTGTTGTTGGGGTCTCCCTTGACTTTGAAGGTTTGGGGAGTCTCTTCTAAGGGGAAAGTTCAAACTGTGAGCTGGGGGCTGAGGGGCCAGTGGGGAGGGAGTCCCAATGAGGACAGAGGGGATGAGGGGCCCAGCAGAGTCCCAAGGGAGGCCAGGGGGTATGAGGGGACCAGTAGAGAGCACATGTGGGCAGACAGTGAGAGCAAAGCCTCCTGGAAGGGCAGAGGCAGGGAGGGCGGCCCACCTGACCCCTAAGGCACTGGCCAGGGGATTGTGGCTGACCACAGGGGAAGCTGAGCCACTGAACTACAGTGTAGTGGGGCTGCAGTGTAGCTGAGAGGGGCAGCTCCCTGTAGGGAAGTGGAGGGGTGTGCAGGGCTTGGGGTGACCCCAGGGCTGCTCTGTGTTACCAGAGCCCCAAGAGTGCTCGTTTGAGCTGGGCCTGGGCCTGAGGTACGGTGTGTACTCACCACTTTCCATTTGCTGAGTCCCTGGGGGAGAGGCCTAGCGCCCTGTTCAGTGGGGGGACCCTAAACTCCCAGGTCTGCACAGGGTCATTGTCCGGACCCCTCACCTTGTACAGGAGTCCGGTGATGAGTATGTACCGGCTCATGGCTGCGTTCCGGTACACAAAGCAGGAGCCCTGCACGCCACACTGGTCCTGCCAGAGCAGGCACGCCTTGTCAATCACCCAGCCGAAGGCAATGGGTCCCGGGATGCCCCCTACAGAGAGAGAACACTCAGGGCCAAGCAGCACGGAGAGGGGAGAGGGGGGAGCGTGGGGACGATGGCGGAGGGACATGCACATAGGGTGAGGGCTGAGACATCAGGGATGATGGCAAGGGGAATGGCCGGCAGCACTGGAGGGTCCATGATATCAGGGATGAAACTGAGGGGAACCCACATGGCAGACAGCCCTGGGGGGCTGAGATGATGTCAGAGTTAATGGGAAGCCTATGTGGTGGGCAGCACTGCCCCACCTTCCTGGGAGTGATGGGCCTTTTTTCCAAGTAGCTGCTGGTGGATGCAGCCAGGTATTTTTACCACTGTACCCCCAGAACACTTTTCAGGAGTTCTGGGGGTGTGTGGTCTGGGGCCTGAGGGTTCCCCTAATGGTCTCTGCCTCTTGATCCCACAGGAAAGTGAAGGAAAGCACCCAGAGTTCAGCTCGCTGGGCAGCCAGCAGAAAAGTCAGAGGTCTAGGGAGCCCCAGAAGAAAGGCCTGGTGACACCATCAGCGGCCTCTGTAGGGCCTCCAACACGGGGCCTGGGCTGGGCCTGTGTACCTGCAGTGGGGCTGGGCTTTTCAGTCTGGGCAAATGAAACAAGGGAGATCTTCCAGTATGCAGGTGGGGGAGCTCAGTGGGCCCTGGGGGGTGTCCGTGCAATCCACACCCACCCGCCCCCACGTGGCTGCAGGTCCCTGGAGCGGAGCAGTACCTAGGGTTCTAACAACGATCCACTGGATTCCGAGTGCGAAGGACCGCTGCCAGTCACACACACACCTGTGAGAAGGTGCAGCCATGGCTACAGAGCACGGAGCCTGGCTCACCCTTGCCAGGCCCAGTCCTGATGAGCCCGAGGCCACCTCCCCACCTCCTGCCTCCCTGGGTCAGAGCCCCAGCACTTCCGGGGCGGCCGGCCATGTGCTGTCCGCATGCGAGCCTGCCGGCTTAGGGCCCAGAACATTCCACAACGGGGCTGCCAACTCAGGGCCAGGCACCTTCCAGCGTGGGACCAGGACTCGCACTCAGGGCCCAGAATGTTCCCCAGTGGGACGTGGGCCATGCATGGCACAGGACTCAGCATAGGCCCTGCGTGTCCCGTGGGACCTGGCCTGCGGAGCTCCAACCTAGAGGCCTGCAAAGGAAGGTTCTGGACAAGAGCCCACCCATTTCTTACCGTAGGGTTGCGGTCAGCGCGGGAATGCTGCTGAGGAATGTAAAGATAATTACAACGAATACGAAAACCAGAAGGAGGGGCTTTCTCTGACAGGTGGAGGTGCATTTCCCTGCAGTGGCATGGCCAAGGCCAGAGGACAAATTCTGAGGGACACAGCTACAGTCTCGGTACACCTGAGGAGCCCAACGACAGGCCAATTACAGGAGGAAGGGCCAGGGGGCCTCCCAGCCCCGCGGGGATGGCAGCCCACACAGCTGCCACTCACCTTCCGGCCACCCAGGTCTGTGGTGGCCACTGACAGGCATCCCGCGTGGCAGGGCGAGTAGTACATGAGGCCGTCGGAGCCGCACACGGGGCTGTATTGCTCAGGCTGGCAGTCACAGGCCGCGTTGCAAGTGGTTGTCAGCTGCAGGTGGCCCTGCGGCAGCGGGCTGTGGGGGAGTGGGGTTTGCAGGTTGTTCCCAAGTTGTTTCCAGGCCCTGGCTACTTCAGACACACTCGGCACCTGTCCCTCTGTCCTTCCTCACTGTGCAGGTTCCCAGGAGTGAGGTCGCTGGGAGGGGTGCTTGTTGAGAGCATGTGTGTGTCTCTGTGTGTGCATGCATGCCCACATGTGCACACATGCTCATCTGCGCACATATATGTACGTACACACGAACCTGTACATGCGTGTCCATATATGTATATGCATGTGCACATGTACCTGTACATGTGTGACCAGCTGTGCATATATGCTGTATCCTTTGTGCCCGTGCATGTGTCCATGCACATGTGCACACAGGCTCATGAGTCCATGTGTGCCCAGGTGTGCATGTATGTGCATCTGTATCTGTGTGACCATGTGTACATACACACCTGTGTCCTTGTGTGCCTGTGCATCAGTGTGTCCATGCACGTATGCACACATGCTCATGACTGCTCATGTATGTCTGTGCATGCACACATGTATGCACATATGTGACCATGTGTGCACATACACACTCCTGTGTCCTTATGTGGCCATGTGTATGCATGCTCATGTGTGCCCACATGTCCATGTATGTATGTGCATGTGCACGTGTCTGTGTGACTGTGTGTACATACAGACACACGTGTCCTTGTTCTCCCATGTGTCAGTGGTGTTTATGCACGTGTGCACGGATGGCTACGTGTGTGCCTTGTCTATGCGTGTGCACTTGTGTGTGCCCATGCATGTGTGGCTGTGTGTGCATGTGTAACTTAGGGGGGTTCCTGCTGCACGTCATGAGCTCACATCAGCTCAAGAAGAGCCTAGAAGACACTGGTAGTAGGGCAATTGTCCCACTGCATGGAGACTGAGGCCCACAGGGCACAGGCAGGCACCTGAGCTCAGGTGTCCTTAATGGCTGCCCAGGTGCCATTTTATAAATTAGCCTTAATCCATTGACCTGGCACAATGGGCATCTTCCTTGTGAACAAGTGCTGCTCGTTTCACTGACCTTCCCTTGTCCCTGGTGAGCTTCCACACAGGTGAGCCTTCACACATTTGTTCCCATACAGATGTGTTCCCACACAGGTAAGCCTCCACCCAGCTATGTCTTCACACATGTGTCTCCAGGTCATTGCCCTTATTGGGGGTCTCACCTTCCACTGTAGCTGACTGTCACTCCAGCCATGGGCACATTGGGGCAGTGCAGGAAGAAGATGAATATGGCCAGGAGGCTGACCACAGTGCAGAGCAGGCAGAACTTGATGATGTCCGAGCCACGCAGCTTAAACTTGTTCACCAAGAAGCCGCCCAGGAAGGTGCCACCCCCGCCTGCCGGGACCACCAGGTACCCTGGGGATAAGTGTCCAGTGAGGTCTTGGAAGGCATGGCCAGGAGGGCCCACATCCCATGAGGTGGAGAAGGAATGGTGGGGTCCTAATCTTGTGCTTTGTCCCCTCTTACCCCAATTGGAACCAGGGAAGGCAGTGTCTGGCTTCAAGTAAACATAGAGGCATCCTACCTCCATGTTTGGAGCTGACCCCTGGGCCAAACACTGACCCCTGTGCCCAGGGCTGACCCTGGTGCCCAGCGCTGACCTGGTGCCCAGCACTGACCCTCATGCCTGGCATCTCCCTCTGGCTATGTCTTCAGTGAGACCGAGATAGCCCCTGAGAATGCTAACAGAGGAGGTGCCCACCCTGTAGACCCATGAAGGCCAACCAGCCTCTGGCCGTGGTATGCCCGTGGGCCATTCCAAGAGCCCCTGAAGCCCTGGGCACCAGGACCACGTCTACAGCCAGGCCCTGAAGAAAGTGGGGGGCTCTAGGACCATCCTACACCCCTAGCAAAGCTGCCAGAGTGTGCATCCTCTTATCCCAGCAGGCCTGGCCCGGCACCCCCTTCCTGCCACCTTGCCACCTGCAGCAGTCGTGCAAGCATGGAGCTCTTGCTGTAACTGGCCCCGACCCCTGCGCTGGGCTCTAACGTGAAGCAGCCTCTGGAGGGGCTTTCCAGAGACTCCTCATTCATCTGCGAACCATGGCAAGTAGAGGCCCTCCCACCTCCCGGGAACTCTGAGATCTGGGGGGGTTCTCACCAAACAAAGTGGCTGCTTCTGAGGCGCTGAGGCTGAACTGGGACTCAAGGAACTTGGGGCCGAATGTGGACATGCCAGCGATGAGAGTGGCCTCTGTGGCCCCAGCCAGGCAGAGCAGGATGAATGCAGGGTTCTTTAGGAGGATCCAGATGGAACTGGACAGGGTGAAGGGCATTGAGACCAGAGAGAAGAGACCGAGGGTCAGGGTGGATCACATCTCAGGGAGGGGAAGCCCTGACCCTCCGACCTGAGCAGAAAGGGCCCTAGTTCTGAGATAGCTACATGTGGGGCCAGGAGAGCCTGCAGGGAGCTCGCACCCCAAGACTGAGCTGGTGACTGCTTATCAGGAAGGCCTCGTGTGAAAGCTTATCACTGCCTGGTCCAGAATTCCGGCCTCAGAGCAGAGCTGCCCACACATTTATCCAGACACCGGGTGACCACAGCGACTGCTGAGTCATCTCTGAGCAACACTGTTGGGGAGCAGAGGGACCTGCTAGGGAGCAGGGGGTTGGGGGCCGGAGGGGATGGATGGCCACGCAGGGACGAGGCTTGCTCACTAGTGGGGTTATGGTGGGGTTTGGAACAGAAGTCCCCAGAGAGCTCCTGTGGGTTGGGCTGGACCCGAACTTCTCTTGGTTGCACTTGGGGGGCCCGTGGGAGGTCTTGAATCTCTTCCTGAGGACTGGGGGGCCTGGTCTCTGGACCCCGAGGCACGTGTTCATCTCTGTCCCTGGAATGTGGTCTGGGTGTGGGCATTTTCTAGAGGCTGGAGGGAATTCTGAGCTTTTCCGGTCAGTCCCCAGGTGTCCAGCCCCAGCACGGGGTTACAGCTGGCCTGACACAGGCCTGGATGCAGAGGCCCTGAGAGTCGCTCACACTATAAACACTCTGAGTTTTTATTAGGGGCTGGAGAGTGACAGGGACAAACATGAGTGACCTGTTTCCTGCCTGTGGTGGGAAGGCTAGTCAGGTGTCCTGAGTGCTCACACCTCTTGAAGTGGGGTTATGAGTGGAGATGTGTCTGCAGGTCCTAACCCCAGAACCTGTGAATGTGACCCCACAGCAGGGTGGGCCCTGATCCATTGTGAGGGGTGTTACTAGAGTAGGAGAAAAAGAGATGCAGACAGACAGGGAGGACAGAGGCCGAGGTGGGAGTGTGCTGTCTGATCGCAAGTCAAAGCACTTGCCAGCCAGGCCACAGTCGGCCCTGCCCGCGGCCTCCGGTCTGTGGGGGAGTGCTGCTCTGTGGCCATCTGCTGCGTGAGCACCTTCGAGCAGAGCACAGTGGGCCTGGCGGGGAGGATGTAGAAACATCCTCAGGGTCCACAGCCGCAGGGAGAGTTTGAAAGCAGAAGCATCAGCTCTGCCCCACACCTCGTTCCAGCTTCCTGGGTGCCCCACCCCACCCTTCTCACCCCCTAGCAGCAGGGTCCCTGCCTCAGGACTCAGCGGTCTCTGTCCACAGACACCCCGGTTTGCCAGTGGGTTTGGAAGGCAGAGGGAGACAAAGGATTGTGGTGAGTGGTTTGGTGATAGCCAGGATGCCAGGGGCATGTCCAGGTGGCAGAGGCCTTGTGTCCTACTGCTGGCCCTGTTCACCAATGAAAGTGGCCATGCATCCACTCTGTGCCTTTTTTTGGGGACACTTAATCCAGAAAGCAGCAGCCTGTACCATGATGAGTGATCCCTAGTGGAGCTTGGAGCTTACACAGACCCACTCTTGCTTCTGGTCTCAATGACCCTGTGAGGGGACACTCCCCTCCCAGCCAGCCTGCATCCACCATGAGGAAACAGAGCTGAGCTGGTCAGAACAGCTTCAACCACCCCCTGAAATCTGCTTCACTCGGGAGGCACGGCCAAGCAAGCATTCATTCTGGAAAAGCCGTTTCAGAATCCCTTTAATAAGGAGCTCTGGTGGCGCAGTGTGTGCTGTGCTGCTCACAGCACAAATCTACCAGCTGGCGAAGGGTGGGCGGTCTGGGACCTGATGGGTGGTTGCCTGGGGGCAGTGAGTTTGGGTTGAGGTTGGTTGTGGCCTTTGAGGCTCAAAGCTCCCAGCAGCCCCCGCGGCGCGGGCAGCAAGGCAGAGACGGCACTCTCCGGCATTAGACACGCTGATGACCTGGATGGAGTGCAGCCCAAGTGGCCCTTACAGATGAGAGGGAGAGACTTCATCTCATGCATCGGTGGTGACTGGTCCATGGAGAGGGACATCAAGCTTGGCAAAGTAGATGGTTCAACAAGATGGCCTGACTCAGAGACTGAAAGGCCGATCTCGAGCACCGTGGAGACAAAGAGGCCACAAGGTCTGGCAGCTTTTGTCCTGCTGTCTCAGAACCACTTGACCACACTGAGCGAACTGTGGGGACGCTCACGGCATGGCGAGGCTCTGAGAACAGATGCCCATTCTGGCACGTGCGCCCCTCTGATGAGGGGGCATGCCCTGGTCAGGGCTGACCCTGGGCTGCCGGACTGAGCGTGTCTTTTCTGGCTGCCTTCCTACCCCACTCCTCACAGCAGGAACCAAAGACAGAGCTTGGAGGGGTGTCCCCTGCATGACATGGGGGCAGGGGATGGGTTTGGGCATTGGTGTCCCTTCCGTAGTTACCCTCAGGACATATCTCCTGGTCCTGGTGGGGCTACCGGCCCCACTGGGCCCTCCTACACCTGGTTGTGGAGAATGCCCAGGGTGGGGGACACCTCCATCCTTGGCAGGGATGGGCAACCCCCTGACAGTGTGGACGCTTCCTTGTCCTTCAGTCCTGCTCTCAGCTTCCTTGGCTGAAACTCTCGGGCTGAATTTGCCCAGGAACTTGTCATGACCTAGAGAGGGCACAGGTTCTGGATTGTTCTATTAATAGCAGCTGGTTGAGGAACTATAGGCCTGGTCCTCATTATGGTTTGAGGACCTAGAGAGGCACACTCACCACATCAACATGGAAATGGGTTAGAGGAGAGACCAGTAGCTGTGCTGGGGGTGTTCTGGGCTCTCCTCCCCAAGATGATCTGTGGGTGCTAGGAGAGACGTGCTGGCCCTAACTCTCTGCCCCAGACTCTCCTCTATGGGTGATGCCCCGGGACCACTGACCAGTCAGCCCATGGCCTCGCCCAGCCTCTGACCAGCCCCCAACAGGCAGCCAAGCTCCTCCAGGTGAGCAGTGAACAGAGGAGGGGAAGCAGGAGGGGAGCCCCAGTATGACAGGAAGGAAGTAGGAGCTAGAGGCCTGCCGGTCCCTACTTCCCCTTCATTCTCCCCTCCTCCTCTGCTTTGTCTCCCTAGCCTCCCTCCCCCCTTCCTCCTCTTCCTCCTCCCTCCTTCCCTCCATCTTTTCTCCCCTCCCTTCTCTCCCAGCCCCCACATTCCTCACTACCTCTCCCTCTTCCACCGTCCTTCCACCTTTCTACATCTCCCCTTCCCTTCCTTCTCTCTACCTCATCTCCTCCCTCCTCCCCTCGCCCCTCCCCTTCCATCCTCCCTCTGCCCTCCTCCTTCCTCTCCCCTTCTCCTCCTCCCTCCCTTCCTCCTTCCTCCTTCCTCTGCTCCCTCCCCTTCCTCCTCCTCTCCGTCATCCTCCTCTCCTCCTCTCCATCCTCTTCTCCTCCTCCCTTCTTCCTCTCCTCCTTCTCCTCCCTCCTCCTCTCCATCATCCCTTCTTCTCCTCTTTCCTTCTCTTTGCCCATCACTCCATCCTCTACCTCTGTCCTCCCCTCCATGCACGTGGTGGGAGGATGGCTGGAGTGGCCAGTTAGACACAGTCCCTGAAAACCAGAGCCAAGAAGGTTCTGGAAGAGTTGGGACACTCAGTGTACTCATTTCTGCAGATGTGACCAGACAGGAGAGTGAAAATGAAAGTCCAGGCAGACTGACAACATTTGAGGGTCTATGTGTGGGCTGCACTGGCTGAGGCCTTGGGGACCTGTGTGACCACGGGGCTGTGGTCCTAACATAGCATCATGACCCAGGAGGCTCCGTGTGCTTCTCCTGTAACTTCCAGCCCTAGAGTATTATAGAGAAGGGGATGATGATCACGCCGTGACCCCAAGGGTCGCCCGATGTTCCCTGTTAGAGGAAGAATAATGGGACTGCAGTAATGGAAAGGAGCTTCCGTTTGTAGGACCCTGGGAAACCCCACACGACAGGGCCCCTAGGTCCCCTCACACTACATGAGAGGGCCTGAGTGTCCCCTCACAGACTGCACATGACAGACCCCTGGTACCCACATGCCTGGTACTTACAGAGGGAGGTCCCGCATGGTTTTCCCAAAGTCCGGGTTGGCTGTGGTCCTGGGACCACTGTCCTTGAGCTTCTGAGTCTCCACTGCCCTCATGACCATGTAACGCTGCGTTCCTGGAAAGACCCTGGGGTCAGGCCAGCACTGTCTGAGCCCCCACTACCTCTGTTGGCTGGTGGAGCAGAGGTGTGGGTGCTGTGAGGGCTTGTGGTACGCTTGAGGTCCAGAGGGGAGAGAAGGGAGGAGGAAGGTGCCCTTCCACGGAAAGGACCCCTTCTGGTAGCCTCTAAGGAAAGGACAGACCCCCGGCCCACCCTGCAGGACAGTGAAGCTGGCCTCCCCCCATGACTGTCCTCACGCCTCCTCACTTCCACGCCCAGGAGTGGCAGGTGCACAGGGACTTTGCTCGCGTAGGAGCAGCAGGGAGGCAAGTGCGTGTCCATCTGCACAGACTTGGGGAGCAGGACATACCCACCTGGTAGCTGCCGTGGGAAGCCAAGAATGGGGATGGTGATGAGGAAGGCAGCAGCCCCAGAGCCCAGGAAGCCAACCCACCAGGCACCAACCCACAGTGGGCTCTCTGTGGTCAGCTCCGTCCTGGGGAGAGACAGGCGAGGCCAGTGTTCACGCCACGTGCATCCTCACTGGGCAGCCTGGGTGCCCCTCGTTCCTTCTCTCCGTCTCTCTCTTGCTCACTCTGTTCTCTGCCTTTCTTGTTCTCTCTCACCCTCCCTTCCTGCCTCTCTCCCCCTCTTCCTCTCTGTCTCTGCCACTCTCTCACTCACTCTCTTCTGCTTAAATGCACAGAACCAGCAGTAAAGGAGCCACAAGACTTCCACATTAGCAGCTGGGAGCTGCCCTGACATTTAAGACTCAGGAGAAATGGTGGCCATGACTTGGGAAGCTTCTGGAACATCTCCGTGCTGTCTCCACCAGTGCTGCTTTCCCCAGACCACTCTAACAGACCGCCCCCCCGAACCCCAGGGCCACTCAAAGGCAGGTCTCAATTCTCCCCTGCCCTGAGCCTACCACGCACTAGAAGGCTGTGAATGATTTGGCCACCTGGACTTCTTGCCCCGCACCACCAGGCCAGGGGTGCTTGGGGTGAAGCAGGGCACCCAGGGTGGGGAGAGGCACTGTCACTCACCGCTGGCCCACCTCCGTGTAGATGTTCAGCAGCGCACCCCCCACCAGGTAGCCGGCTGCAGGTCCAAGGATGGCCGCAGTGTAGAAGACAGCTGTAAGGGGGTGTGGTTGTCAGAGCTGCCCTCCCTCCCTCTGCACGGCAGGAAGAGTGGCACACAGCACATACAACATGGGGACCCTTGTCTGATCCGGGGACCCACACCTGACCCAAGACCCACACATACCTGACCCGGGGACCCACACCTGACCCGAGACCCACCCCCACCTGACCCAGGAACCTACACCTGACCCGGGGACCCACACCTGACCCAGGGGCCCACACCTGACCTGGGGACCCACACCTGACCCAGAGACCCACACCTGATCCGGAGACCCACACCTGACCTGGGAACCCATCAACACCTGACACAAGAACCCCCTCCCACCTGACCTGGGGACTCACACCTAAGCTGGGGACTCATCTACACCAGACCCAAGGACCCACCCCCACCTGACCTGGAGACCCATCCACACCTGATCCAAGGACCCACCCCTACCTGACCCAGGGACCCATGCCTGACCTGGGGACTCACACCTGACCTGGAGACCCGTCTACACCTGACCCGGGACCCATCCACACCTGCCCTGAGGAACCGCAGCTGAGGCTGTAACCCACCCCCACCTGACCAGGGGACCCATCCACACCTGATCCAAGGACCCACCCACACCTGACCCGGGGACCCATGCCTGACTTGGGGACCCACACCTGAGCCTGGATCCCACCTCAACCTGACCTGGGGCCCACACTTGACCTGGGGACCTGTACTGTGACAGCAGAACCCCCTCCCCAAGGAGAAGCCCGCATCCTAACATGTGGGGCCTGCACCCCAATGTGCAAAGGACACCTTCCTGGGAGAAGCTCTGGTAGCTGGCAGGCTCTAGGCCCTGGTTGCAGGCTGTCGTTCTTGGTGCTGGGGGAATATGTGGGGCGAGGGACAAGGCCACCTCTAGGTCCAAAGATGAAGCAGTGTGTGCTGCCCGCCCACCCCCTTCCTATCCCTACCCCTACTAACCAATGTAGACCGGCGAGTAGCTGGACTTGACGTTTTCGTCCAGGTAGGTGACGCCCAGCGTGTAGAGTGGCGTGGCCCCAGCACCGTGCAGAAACTGCCCCAGCATGAAGACCAGCCGATAGTGGGACAGGCCCGAGGTGCTGTCCACGCAGACTGTGCTGTGGTTGCCCTGGCAGGTGGCCACCTCCTCGGAGGCCTCGACTTCATAGCGGCCAGCAGTGAAGTGGGGCAGCGCAAAGACAAAGGAGCCCAGGCCCATGAGCAGCACGCCCCAGCCCAGCCAGCGGGGCTTGTGGCCCGAGCCGCCCAGGTAGCTGACGAAGGTGAGGCAGAGACAGGCGGCGATGTCATAGGCGCTGGCCACCAGGCCGCTCTGATAGCTGTGCAGGTCAAAGCGCCGCTCGATGGACGTGATGACAGTGTTGATGAAGCCGTTGACCGTCATGCCCTGCAGGAAGGACGCCAAGCACAGGAAGAACAGCACGCCCTGTGGCCGGTTGAAGGCCTGCAGGCATGAGGGTGCGAAGGTCCACCAGCCACAGGCCATGTTGGGCTCTGCGGACACGTAGCGCACATCACGGGCAGGGCCCTGACCGTGCTTCCCCGCCGAGGGTGCACAGAGGGGTTGGCTGTAGAGGTCCAGGGGGCTGCTGGCTGTCAGAGTGCCCAGGGAAGCTCTCTCACTGAGGGGTGTGAGGCTGAAGCTGCTGTCAATGACTGCAGGTGGGCTGGGGAAGGTGAGCTGGGGCATGGAGGCAAAGGGCCTGTCCCCTGTCAGGTGCTGTGGCATGTCCACGCTGGGTCTTCTGGTCCAGCAGGGGCTTTAGGCTGAGCTTGGCCAGGTGTGTGTGCTGCTCTGCAGGGAGAATTTTGTTTAGGACCTGCACCTGCCCACAGATCCGTCCTTACCACGGACTTGTCACCTGTGGCAGCGGTGGCTCTATCTACCCACGGCCCATGGACGGGATCTGGAGGTCTTCTCTGGCCCAGGCCCTCACCACCTGGTGTAATGCCTCCGGGATGGTCCCTGCAGGCCCAGCAGCGGCTCTCGATTCCACAGCAGGGCCTCATCAGAACCAGCACCCTCATCTCCAGGCTGCGTGCCCTCATCAGAACTGGGGTCTCTTGTTAGAACTGCATCTGTCCACAGCCTGGGGCTGTGCGGGTGGAACAAATGCCATGTAGGCAGCACCAGGAGCGGCTCAACCCATCTGCCCCCGTGCTACACACACACACACACACACACACACACACACACACGGGCACCAGCAGCCTCCTGGCAGGAGGGAAATCCCGCTCGTCCAAAGGTCAGTGTGGAAATGAGGGACGAGTGGCGCTCCCTGCATGGCAGAGAGCCTGGGGGTTCTGCTGCTGCCTGGAGCCCTGACGGGCTGATTCTCAAGATGCCCAGCAGGGGCCAGTGTGAAGCACTGTGGTGAAGCTGACCAGACTCCCCTCAGCATATCCCATCCCAGTCCTGCCCGCTGACCACCCACTGTGACAGCAAAGAACTGGCCCCTGAGGGGTGAAGACTGTCAATGAAGCTCAGGGGGACTAGAGAACACCCCAGCACCCTCACATGTCATATATAATTTTAGAAAATGAAGTGTCCACAGCCAGGTGGCAGAGCCTTCTCAACACCGTGATGTCCACCAACCGCTGTGCAGCTCCTGAGCTCAAAATTGCTTTGGACCCAAAGCTGCCTGCCTGGGGACATTTCTGCTGCCATATGTCCTGGTGACCCAGGTGGTAACGGGCTCTGCCTTTCACAGCTGAAGTGTCTCTGTCCAAGGTACACAGTTGCCAGGATGTGAGGCATTAGCTGCTGAGTGCACGCATATGGCTGTGGCCGGGCGGTGCCCATGTGTGGGCGCACCATCTGCCTGCCCTCTGTGCCTTGCAGGTAGGATGTCCCTGTGTTGAGGTGACAAGGATTCCAGCCCTAAAACACAGTTGTCCCACAGGCCATCATGTCGAACAGAGGCCAAGAAACAGACTCTGTGCTCAGAGAGGCATGGGTCATGGTCACACTCCAGCCACCGTGCTGAGCCCCTGACACCGTGTCTGCCTCAGATCAAGCTCATCAGCAGAGATCCTTCTGGAGCATGGGGTCCCAGTGCTGGCCTTGCAAGGTGGGACGGTGGCCCTTAACAGACACACTCTGCCTGAGCAGCTATTAGGCGCTCACTTGGAGAGAGGCTCTGTCGAGTTTCTCAGGGTTGCTGTCATGACGTCTCCTTGAGTGAGTAGCCTCACCCTCCAGTGGAGAGCCAGCCACATGGGCTCTACCAGCACTCTAAGGGACAGTTTCCAGAGGCGCACACCAACGGTCGGCCTCCTGGGCTCATACATGCATATACACATACGTGTCCAAGTCTGTCCAGGGGACATCAGTCAGATGACATAGGATGCCCTGCTCGAGTGACCTCAGGTGAACGTGGAGAGTGGCTCAACCTCTAAGATCTAGGAAGACGGGCAAGGCTCCTGGAGGAGCAGGGACCATGCCACATACAGGAGGACAGGTGCCATCCACGGCCACAGCACATGCTCTCAGTGCAGAGCAGGGAGCAAGGGACAGGTGGCAAGGCCCTTGTCACCAACAGAAACCTTACAAACCTGGATTACACGGCCCTAGTCAAGAACATGGAGGAACAGAAAAGACTCAAAGCAACTCAAATTCCAAAGGTCAGCAGAGCCGTCCAGGGCTCTCACATCTGCATGAGTTCCCATCAAGTGTATGTTCTCAGTACGTGTAAACACACACATATATGCACACACACATAGAAACACACATATGCACAGAGATACACACACAGATGCAGACACAGACACACAGAGCCTGGGAGTGCACCCATCAAACAACCACGCACAGCTGGGTGTGCACACGATTGCCTATTTGTACACACATATGTGCACATGCACACCTGTGTACCCACATGGCCTCCTGCTTGTAGACACACAAGCACAGATGCACATTTGTGTGTGTACACAACTAGCCAGACAGATACATGACACTAAACATCTGTGCACACGCATGTAGCCATGCACACCCCTCTGCACATGTGCACACACATATGCAAACACCTGTAGTGCACATATGTACAACATGAAGGTGTTGGGTGGGGCAGGCCAGGCTGCAGAGGCCCCACCTGAGGGGAGGGCAGAGCCAAGCGGGGTCCTGTGTCGACAGACCAGCTTGCTCTCTGCATATGGAGAGCACCAACATCACTCTGCAAAGCCCCAGTGGGTCCCAGGAGTCACATGTGGATGGGGTCCACCTGATGTACGTGCTCATCTGGGACCCAGGTGCCGGTGGGTGCTCCTGCCTTCGATGCAGTCCTGGGATCTAGGTATGACCCTGGATGGCCCCCTGACCCTGGCTCCACAGTGGAAGCACCAGGGCCAGGCAGGACTAGCGGAGGCCTAGCCTGTCAAGATTTGGGGTCAGAATGGCCTCAGAGAGAAGGTAACTTCTTTGAAAACCTCAGTGGCCAAAGGGCTCATTGCAGGTGGTCCAGGCCTGGGATTGCTGCTCACTGGAACAGCTGCATCTGCTGGCCGTGCCCACCTCTGACCCACAGCTGCCAGAGGGCAGAGCAGACGACCACACCTTTCCCCTGAGTACCTGGCATGTTTGAAACACCTGCCGTCAGTTACTGTGTGCACCACCAGGACCCTTTATGTTTAAACATGTGAATTTTAAATCACCTTTAAGTGTCATCCAGGTGCCATTGGGATTTTCCCACCTCTAATGGCACTCAGCTTCTCTTGAGACCCCCATGCTGGCCCGAGACCCTGCAGGTTTGACTCCCAGGAGCTGCCTGCCTTCTTTCCTTACTGACATTCTGTGGACAGGCCCATCCAGGTGCCTGGCCCCCTCCTGAAGGGGACTCTTTCTTTGAGAGACTTCCCTCATCTGCAGAATCTTCGTCAGAAAGAAAGCGGCCCTCCAGCGACTCAGAGCTGAGCAAATCAAGAATGCTTGGGGAATCTGAGCCCCCAGAGGGTCCCAGACAGCACTACCTGGGACCCGCCCTGGCTTCTCGGGGTGCAAATCTAGCACTTGTTTTCTGTAGAGCCTCCCAACCCTGCTGCCTCTTGTTCCTGGAGAACTTGGGAGAGGAAAGAACTCTTCTCACCACCTGCCCAGGAAACATGGAGACGCCAAGAAACTTGAGAGGGAGGACTGAATGAGCGTCCCAGCTGTGCAGGGAGTGGGGTAGTCACTCCCACAGAAGATTGCCCTACAGAGGCAGACAGACCCCCATCCACAGCCAGCGGACCCCACTCACAGTCCGAAGACTCCCATCCACAGTTGGTATCTCCCCTCCACAGCCAGAAGACTCTCATTCACAGCCTGTGGATCCCCATCCATGGCCAGGGGACCCCATTCACAGCTGGCAGCCCTCCCACCTCTCTGACCCTGGAAGTTACAGGTGTGCCAAGAGTTAACGAGGGTAGTTAGGGATGGATTCTACCCTGCAGTTGTGCCCATGGGGCTCGTGTGGGGAGCAGTGTGTGTTCAAGTATGTGCACACGAGTGTGTGTAAGTATGAGTACATGTGCACATGCACAGACGTGTGTGAATGCACATACACACACAGATGCATACTCATGGGTGTGAATGAACGTACACCACACAGGTGCACATATTTGTGTGTGGACACATACACACAGGTACACAATTATGTATCATTAGTGTGCACACGTGTGTGAGTATACATAAATGCATACACTGACACACAGTTGCACATTAGTTGGTATGAGTGCATGTATACACACAGGTGCACACTCATGGGTGTAAATGCATGTGTTTGTACACCTACACACAGGTGCACATTTGTGTGTGAATGCATGTACATACACACAGATGCACACATTCATTTGTGGACACATGTAGGTGCACACTCTCTCTCTCGCGTGTGTGTGTGAGTGTATGTGTGTGACTAATGTGCACATGTGTGGGGCGCTGGGGCACAGATTCCACTTTGGAGCTGCACCACACACCATGAAGAAACTTGGGTTTCATGCCTCCTCTCTCCCTGCACTCAGGCCAGCAAATCCCAGGTAGCCAAGCCCTCTAGGCCCCACAGTCCACCACAAGGCTCAGGAGCGTTTTATAGAACAGAAATCTGGAGGGCAGGATTTGGGGTGCTGTAGCAGCCCAGGCACACCCCCCAATTGCATGTCCTGGATGGGCGCAGGAGAGGGAATAAAGTGCCTGCTCTGCAGGACCACAGTGAGGGGCTGTCCAGAGCCCAGAAGGGCCTCTCCCACCTGGTGGGGTCCCGCTGCCTCATTGGACAACCCTGCTCCCTGCTGAGTGACCAAGTTCTATCCATTGGAACTGGCGTAAGCATGGAAGGTGGAGGTGACAGAGAAGGTGTGTTCACCTGTGTTCTCTCTGCTCACTCATAATATCCTATCAGTGACTTTGAAGCCTTCTCCCTTGGCCCCCATCCCCATGCAATTCTGCAAAAGAGTCTAGAAGCCAACAGAGGGTGAGAGAGGCTGTCCTGGAGCCATGTAGGTGCGCCCACCTCTTAGGGGTCCTCTCCAACCCCAAGTTTCCCCACTTGTAGTTTGGAGAGGAGTGAAGGATCCAGCTTCTGCTGCTCAAGGTGGTCATTCCCTGGGAAGTACCCATTCCCTGGGACAGTGTCCACTCCATGGGACAGTGCCCATTCCCTGGGGCAGTGCCCACTCCACAGCATAATGCCCCCTCCACAAGTTAGTGCCCACTCCCTGGGGCAGTGCCCACTCCACAGGATAGTGTCCACTCCCTGAGACAGTGCCCACTCCATGGGCTATCATGGACAATGCCTGCTCCGCAGGATATCATGGACAGTGCCCGCTCCCTGGGACAGTGCCCCCTCCACACAATATCATGGACAATGCCACCACACTTGTCCACGCCTGGGCCACATCAGAGCCTTAAGCTCTGCCCTCCTTACAGACCTGAGATCTGTGCACATGTGTGTGAATGTGCCCAGCCACATGCTGCCTCCGCCCCATCCAAGGACGAGGACACACTTCTGTCATCCACTGCATTGTGTGCAGGAAGCCATATCTGAGTGTTCCTGTAGGTGGGGGATCTGGTGACAGATGTTGACCAGCTTTGGGGTTGGGGATCTGCCCTGGACAGGAGGTCTTGGTTCTGTGGACTGCGAGGCAAGTGGAGGCCATTGTCTCTGTGAGCAAGGGCAAGGTGCTGGCCACTGGCCTCGCGGTGCAGCAGGCAGGGGTGCAGCTGGGATGCTGCTGTGAGGGACTGGAGAACAGTGAGGAGGTGGACAGGACACAGGAGAGCCCATGCCTCTGGAGATGGAGCTGAGCCAGGGGACCCAGCTGCAGATGAAGCACACAGTTTGCCCTACACAGCCTTGAATGCAGCCTAAGCCCTACCACTGCCCTAGCCAATGACCATTCAGAAGAAGGGCCTGGTCAGCCATGCCCAGCATCGGCTTGAGCCACACCCAGGGAACTGGTAGGGTCATAACCAGCCATGTGAAGAGTTGCCTGGCAGTACTCGCTGGCCCTGCCCTGCAGGAACGAAGACAAGTGGTGGGGAGAAAGCTGGCCCTGTGGACCTTGGTTAGCAGTGATGGGAAGCTGGGCAGGAAGAGCTTGTAAGCAGAGTCCTTCCTGTCTCCAGTGTCGCCTGCTCTGCTCGCCCAACTGTCTGGTTTGGGGAACCCTCCTCCTGGTCTCTTCTTGGTTGCCTTCTCCCCAGTTAGGAAGGGAGCGGCACTGCTGTGCCAATCCAAGTGGCATCTGCTCCACCCAGTGGCACATGCCTCCAGCACTCGCTGGTTGTGTGGCCTTGGGAAGGCTGCTTCACCTCTACTCTGGAAGGGGAGTGAGAGTAGCTGTCCCCAAGTCGGTGAGGATTAACTGAGATAATCCTGTAAGCACACAGGCCAGTCCTGCATATGCTCAGTACACCACCGGCTACTGTCAACTCCCACGTTACCTCCCAAGAGGAACCAGCTAAAAGCAGGGCTCTCTCCCCTAAAGTTCATTCTCTCCTCTCCCCTAAAGTCCATTCTCTCCTCTCCCCTCCCCTAAGGGGGTCTGATTCTCACTCCCCAGTGCCGGCTTTTGTGCCTGTGCATTTCAGCCTGTGAATTCAGGGAGCTAAAATCAGGTTCCGCTGTTGTGGAAAAGTACTGCCATTCAGAGCACGTCTCCTTCAAGATGAAGCTCCCGAACAGCCTCCCACCCCCCGCCGTCTGCTGGAGCTGCAGTCTCAGGCTCCTCGTGGCACGTGGCAAGTCCCCAGTGTGGGGCCATCGCCAGCTGGGACCCGGCTGTCTATGGGGTGACAGGCTAGTTTCTGCTCCTTCCTGGTGCAGCTCGACCCGGCTTCTCCCCACCCTATTACGCATGGCTCAGCTGCGCAGGTGGAAGTCCTGGCGTCGCCAGGGTTTCCGGGTCGGTGGCCAGTACATCCACTGGGCTCACTGACTACAACATCTACGTTTCCCGGTTCTGGGCTCCGGGTCTCCCACCCGTACCGTGGGCGCTCGCCCCCAATCCAGCGGCGATTGAGTGCCGCGCACCGAGATCTCGCGTAGCGAGGCGGGCACCAGGGCGCGGCCCGCGTGGGCACAGCTGGGATCAGTCCGCAAGCCCGGCTCCACCCGCCACCCGTCCCGAGCGGACCAAGCCTGGCCACGAGAAACTTGTGCTCAGAGCGTTTCCTCTGAGTCAGCAACGTGGCCGCAGCATCCGCCGCAGGTGAGTGACCCGGCCGCTCTGGGAGCTGGCCGTCATCAACCCTAGTCGCTCCCTGTCCTCTCCAGGAGCACCCCTCACCACCCTGCCCTTTTCACCCGCTGCCTCCGGGACCTGTGCCCTTCTCCAGCGTTCTTGGAACCCGGGGGCCTCCTGCCTGGCAGCTGAGTGCTGGCTGGGATTAGCTGGGCAGTGGACTGTGGTCCTCGCTCAGCTCCTCTCTTTGCACGCGAGGGGCTCTGTGCGCAGCTGGGGCCCAGGCCTCACATCTCCGAGCCTCCGCCGCGTCCCTGTCCCCGGCAGTGGGCACTGCCAGCTCCGACAGCAGCTCCCCACCGCCCGTCCCGCGCCGCGCCCCGCCACTCACCTTACAGACGCGACCGCCGAGCTGGCCTCCGGGCTCTGTCCACCACGCGAGGGCCGCTCGGGCTTCATTCATCAGCTAGCCCCGCCCGGCAGGCTCACGGCCGCCAATGGTGGCGGCGTCCGGGCGCCCCGCCCCCGCGGCCCACCCCGAGCTGACGGCGCCGGGGGCGGGGTTGAGCCTGGAGCCGGGCCTGGGCGCTCGCCACCCGTGCGTCGCGGCCACCGGCTGAACGCCCCCGAGCCCCGCGGAGGGCCGTGCGCAGTTTCATCCCGCTCGAGCCGCAGGGGAACCGGCAGTCCAAGTACTCTCCTGCCGCCACACTGCGAGTCCACTCGGAACCGAGTAGGGATTCGAACCAGGGAGCTGTAGAGCCGAGGCTATGGGAGGGGGCAGAGAAGGGAAGCGACGGTTTCCAGCCCGGATTTTCCCTGAAAGGCTGTGTGTGTTGGGGGGAGACGCAGGGACCGGGCCAAGGGCGGGGCGCGAGGGCCGCAGCCGTCAAGGTCACGGCCGGCCTTTGTCTCCTTTCCGGTCCAGCCTGGAACGCCCCACCTGCTCGCGCCTTAGGGAGCGTCCTCCGCGCCCCGTGGTCGGAGGGATGGGCGGGCTGGGCTGGTGGGAAGGCGCGGACACCGGCCTCGGCCTCGGCGGATCTCTCTGCTCTTGGGGCTTCGATGAAAAAGACCTTTCTCAGCTCCTCCCCCAGCTGTATTGGCTGTTGTTTAGAATAACACAGCAAACCCCTCAACGTCCCTACTGTGCGGGTCAGTGGGCTGATCCTTCTGTGAGGGGTGCCTCTTCCAGTTGTTGGGGACATGATCTCGCTGTTCCCAAGGTTCCCAGCTAATCTTTCAAGTTGCTGTTTACAATTTATTTTATTTCGTACACAAAAGCCCCAAACTCTAAGGTTTGACGCCAGCAGTGTGGGAGTGTGGACACACCGCGTCCACAACAGGCCTCGCTTGAGTTCCCTACAGGGAGATCTTAACCACAGGGTCTGTCCCCTTCTGGTCTCAGTGTTCTCATCTGTAAAATGAGAGGCTGTGGTGCTTTCTCACAGGCTACTCAAAGCGTCTGATGAAACAGGATGGTGTTGGGGGAGAGTCCAGGATGACTAGTGCCAACAACAGCCCACAAGTTCAGGGAAAAGGACTGATTTTAAAGGACTCTGGGAAATGCAGCCGTGCGCGCACGTGCATGTATGCGCGTGTGAGTCCCAGGATGCCCTGGGTGAGGGGAACTGGGCAGAGCAGAGGCTTAGCCTGTGAGCATGCACCCAGAGCATCAGCAATGGAAACCACAGTGGAAGGGGGGGCTGACCTCTTCCTGTGGGTGGTGGGGTCACAGCCGGAAGAGGAGGAGGGCTGAGGCTCATGGGAAGCTGGCTGACAGTGTGCATTTATTTGTGAAGTATTCTTGTGTCTGTCCTTCCTGCAAAGTGGGGTGGGGATGGGCAGCTTGGTCCTGGGGGTTCCTGATACCCCAGGAATCTGTGTTGTTTGTAACATGGCTTCCATTCTTGCAAGCGAGGCTGAGGTCCTGGGACACAGGTCCTACCGCCCAGCACTTGATGAAGTGCCCCTGGATGGAGAAGTCCTACCTACTGGGAAAGTGGAAGCTGGGTCTGAAAAGGGTGGTCCAGGGAGAGGCCAGGAGGGGCCGGGCTCATTTCTCGAACATTCCCCTCTGAGGGAGAGGCCCCAGTGCTCAGTGAATGAGCCTCAGGTGCAGAACCCTGCACTGATAGTGGGACTGTAAGAGCAGGAGAGGTAGTGAGCCGCTTGTCACTGGAGGCATGTGAGAAGCCAGTGATGTTCACTGGGGAGGCTTCAGATGCATTTTAAGTGTCAGGAGCAAGACTCAGCTTCCAAAATGCCATTTTAATTTCTAGCTCTTGATTTATTTATTGCACAATACTTTAAGTTTATTTCTTAAAAATACTGCAAAATATATGTTAACAGCTATTAACTTCTTGTTCAACCCTCTCTCTCTCTTTTCACTCAAGAAAGGCACGTGCTGGGTTAGGCCAGTGTGGAAGATGCTGTCATCACCCAGACCCCTCCTGGGCACAGGGACGTCACCTTGCTGTGAAGGGGGACTGTCTCCCTGCTGTGAGGGGGGACCGCCTCCCTGCTGTGAGGGGGGACTGCCTCCCTGCTGTGAGGGGGGACCGCCTCCCTGCTGTGAGGGGGGACTGTCTCCCTGCTGTGAGAGGGTGTTTGGTCCATTGTATTATCATTTGGGTGAAAGCTTACAGAGGGAGCTGGGTTTTCCACTCACCAGTCCAACCACAGTTGTCCGCAGAGCCTTGCAGTGCCTGGGTCCCTGGCTTCCATCTGCCCTTCTGTCATGACCCTCCCACTGCTGAGCTGTTTTGGGCAAATGCTGCCACTTAGGCCTTGTGCGGCCAACTGCTCTGAGGAGCGCCCTGTTTGTGTCATGGTGTGATTGCCAATCGTTTGGTAGATAGGTGATCTTTGGGAATGAGCTGGCATGATGGATCGATGTCTATGTCTGGACTTTTTTATCCTATTGTCGGAGGTCCTGAGAGCTGTGGTGGCCTAGTGGTAAAGGATTTTGCTGCCAACTCAAAGGTACATGGTTCAAATCCATCAATTGTCCTGTGGGAGAAGATGGGCAGGTTCCTCCTCTGCGATTCAGCGTCTCTGAAAACTCCCAGGCCGGCGGCTCTGGTCCAGCTCAGCTGTCCACAACACCAACAGGAGTGGCGGCAGCCATGGAGACCCTCTGGGGACCCTCTGGGGACCCTGGGCTGCGTGGTTAATCACTTGATGGCTTGAGCTCCCAGGGGTTTCATGGAGAAAAGGTGAGGTGGTGGTCAGACCACCAGACATCGGGTCAGGCTGTGAGGTCCAGCTGTGGGCCGTGGGGCCAGGTATGGGGTCAGGTCAGGGGGTCAGGCCATGTTGTCAGGCTGTGGACTGTGGAGTCAAGTGTGGGATTAGGCTGTGGCGTCTGGCTATGGACCATAGGGACAGGTTGTGGGGTCAGGCTGTGGGGTGAAGCCATCAGATCAGGCCATGGGATCAGGCTGTGGGGTCAAGCCGTGGCCTGACCTGGAAGCCAACCTCACTCTTCCTCTCATTGTGGAGGGAGGTAGCCTGTGAGGGTCACTCCCAGAGCACAGCCGTGTCCTGGATCACAGGCTTCCTGGGACTGTGCCCTGGAACATTCTGAACGCAATGAGTTTCATCCCTCTGGGGCTTTCTGGAGAGGAAACAATTAAAAGAAAGAGCAAGCTGTCCCCACTCCCTGAGCTGTGGTGCGTGGAGCATCTGTCAGATCAGAGCAGGGCTTCTGTGGTGTGGACAAAGCTGTCCCCTCATGTCATTGGTGGAGGTCCTGGGGGAAAGTGGGAGAGGCAGTGCAGCACTGTCCCCTCCAGGCCCGGCTGATGGCTGGTTACCGTGAGGTGGCCCCTCTCTCACTCTCCAGAGAGGGGTGAGAGGATGCTTTCTAGGCCCTGGACCTGGCTCATGGCCAGTGGCCCCCATTCTCTGAGGCCCTGCCTGGGGTTTTTCTGGAAAAGCCATGCCAACCTTGTTCTCTAGCTGGGCACTGGGTGTGCGCTTCTCTGTGAGGCCTGTTCCGTGTTGTGCTCTCCTGTGACTCTGCGGTGGACTCATGGTGGCACGTGAGCAGAACCCCTGGACACTGCCGGGAGTCCTGCTGTCCCCTCACACGCAGCAGCTGGCTAGAGGGGATGGCAGTTCACAGACTGACTTAGAAATGACACAAAGCCAAGGGAGGTGAGGTAGGGGTCTGGGATGATCTCAGAAAACATGTAAGGCTGTGGTGGCTGATGTTGTGTGGACAGCTGGCTGAACACGGAGAGCGCGCCTGTGTCTCCAGCTATAGTGAGTGTGAACTCAGCACACCTGTGCTCCAGGCTGTGGAGAGTGTGAACTCAGTGTGCCTGTGTCCCCAGGCTGTGGTGTGAACTCAGTACGCCTGTACCCTAGGCTATGGCAGGTGTGAGCTCAGCAAGCCTGTGTCCCTGGGCCGTGGTGTGAACTCAGCAAGCCTGTACCCCGGGCTGCGGGCTGCAGCTGGTGTGAGCTCAGCAAGCCTGTGTCCCTGGGCTGTGGTGGGTGTGAGCTTGGTACACCTGTGCCCCGGGTTGTGGTGTGAACTCAGCACACCTGTGCCCCGGGCTGTGGTGTGAGCTCAGCACACCTGTGCCCCGGGCTGTGGTCAGCACACCTGTGCCTTGGACTATGGTGGGTGTGAGCTCGGCACACCTATGCCCTGGGCTGTGGCAGGTGTGAGCTCAGGTACAGTGTGTGAGGTGCAATTGGGGTGTGGGCTGGGGCTGACACATTCCCAGAGAAGGTGTTCTGAGACCCTCCTGGCTGGACTCAGCCCATTCCTCAGACCCAGCAGGTTTACGTCAATGGGGTAAGTGAGGCATTGGGTGATGGCAGGGTTCCTGGGTGAGCAAAGTGTCTTGGCCCCCAGGTTGTAACCCAACAGAGGGAGCAGCCCCCTTGAAATAGGATTGCCTCTGGGGTCTCCTGCTACTCTGCTGGCCTTAGTCTAGGCCCCTCGGTCACTCAGTGTCCTGCTGGAAGCCAGGGACAGAGAACTCAGGTGCTGGTGGTGAACCTCCCCATCGCACGGATCCATCTCCTCCCATCACCCTATGTGGCGGGATGTCAGGCCCACCAGCCCAGCTCGACAAAGCCTGTGAGCAGGTTTGGGAAAGTCAGGCTGTCCTGGTGCCCCACAGCCACTCTGACAACAAATACCCACTGTCCCCACCCTGTGTCCTCAGCAGGGTGATCCAGTGGGTGGTGCCAGCCTCGTCTTTGTTTTCCTCGCGGGTTCTGCCATGCTGAAGGTCCGGGGAGCCTGACACTGCTGGGTCACCGGTTCCTCTGAAGGGCTGGGGGACGGGGTGCTGGAGCCCACTGGTCACGTGGGACTGCACGGCCTCAGCTGGTGATCATGCGTGCTTGACCAGAGCCTGGGGCCCACCACCTACCGGCACACCCAGGGGCAGTTCAGGCTTTGCAGTCTGGGCAGTAGGGGCCATCGTGTCGTCCACTTTAGACATGCCAGTCTCAGTGTTCAGAGCCTAGCATTAAGGGCAAATTTTGAGAAGATGGATTCAGGGTGCATGTGTTTCCTGGGGCAACCAGAAAAAGTAATGGTGCTCAAACCCCAGAAGTGTCCTCTCTCGGCTTTGGAGGCCAGACGTCCAGATGCAGCCGCGTGCTCTCTGAAGATGTGGGGAGGTTCGTCCTGCCATCTCCCAGATGCTGGTGGCCCCTGCGATTCCTCCCCTGACTTCCTTCCACCTCACTATCTTTGTCTCTCGCCTCTTTATAGACACTCCACGTAGGGACCCGGATCCACCCTCCAGAGCTGCCACGTGTGCACTGGGACGTCTGTGCGGGCAGCTTTCAAACAGGGTCATGAGCAGAGGCGGCTAGGGCTTTCGGCCACCTTCCTGGGAACACAATTTATCCCTTTAGAGTGGGTTCCCCTGGCAGCGTCCAAGCTCGGAGGCCTGGGGGCCCAAGAACAGGGAGTGAGCCAGGTAGGGGAGCCTTTCATGTTGGTGGCCCCTCTTCTAGCATCATGGAAGCCCAGAAGAGGGTGTTTCTTGCCCCCACAGAGGTGGTGTGTGTCCAGAATCCAAGGCCAACCAAGCTTGGCTGGTGACGCATGGTTCTACCAGGCCCATCTGTGTGGTCTTCCTGCCTTTGCTGACAGAGGCCCCCATTGCCCAGGCCTGCCCGTCGGCCTCCCCGCAGCCCTAGCGATGGAGGTCGGGAACTACTTGGCCAAGACTTCACATTCCAGTAGGCTCCTCATTAGCTAAGTCACCAAGGTGCCGTCAAATCAAACTACCTCACCGTCCGGGCCTCCTGACCTGGCAGGAAGCTACTATAGCAAGCCTGTGACCTCACGCCTGGCCATACCGCTGGGCACACACTCTTCCTGGCCTCTGGGCCCTGGCACTGGAGTGGGACCACACAGTTCACCACACTGGGGGTCTGGCACACGTCACCCACTACAGACGACTCTGGTGCCTGTGGTCCTTGGGGCCCCATCCCACCTGGCTCCTTTGGGCACCTCCTAATCCCCTCTGCCTGAGAAAGGGGCTCAGGGCCCTGCCCATTCCCTCTCTGGGCAGCTCTTTTTCTGCCCCTTCTCTGTCCCTTGCTCCTCCCTCGCACTGCTGTCTGTTCTCCCTGCCCTCCGTCTGCCTGTCTGTATTTCTCTGTCTCTCGCTGTGTGTCCCTGTGTCTCTCTTTCTTCCTGCTTCTGACTGTCTCTTCATCTCTGTGTCTCTTCTGCATCTCTCCCTCTTACTATTTCTCTCTCTGTCTCTCCTTCCTCTCAAGCTACTCTTTGTCCTCCTCACCCTCTCTCTGTCTCTCCACTTATGTCTTTTTCAGTCTCTCTCCCTCTCTCTTTCTGGCTGCCTTTGGAATTTTATCTGTTTAGAAATTGTATTTGATCAGAGTACAGGAAACATTGAAGGAAAACATTCACTTTGGTGGTGAAAGTCCAGTGAGTATCTTCTGGCTTTGTCCAGTCATGCCTGTGCTTGGCTCACAGCCAATCCTTATTGTCCTTGTCCCTTCATGGTCATCAAGCCAGCCCCCACCAGGAACCCTGAGAGCAGCTCCGAGCCGCCTTGTTGTGAACACTGTACAGGTGGATGTGAGTGTTGGGGGCACACCTGCCCTGCTCAGGGACCACTCTGTAGGCCTGTGGAGACAGTCTCACCTGGTCTGGTCAGCAGGAAGAAACTGGTACCCATCACCAGGGTGCAGAGTAGCCTGTGACGGTCAGCCAGGGAGTCTTGGCTGCTGCACGTGTGGGGGGCTTTGTCAGGAGAGCCCCACAGTGTCCTGGCAGGTAGCACAGTGCATAGCTCCTACATAAGGGGGTCTTTCAAAGCCCTTAGCCATCAGCTGAGCAGAGATCACCTCTGTTTTATGGCCCCCAGCAATGCTGGCTCCCACCCAGCAGACATTCCGGTTGGAAAGGAACTCTGCCTGTTGGCTTTAGCCTTGGCCTGGGTGGTCCGGCTGTGTGGCTCAGTTACCCCACAGTGGGGAGGCCCTCAATCAGCGCCCTGACCTGGTCCAGGACCCTCTGCCAGCGCCCCTGCAGGCCCTCTTCCGCCCATCTGTCACCTCTGCCAGCTGTCCCTCCCACCCTCCCTTTCACTCTACTCCTCATCTCCCTCCCATTGCTTTTGTCTCTGTGTCCTTTCCCTCACACCTCCCTCTCTGTGTCTCTAAGTCTTTCTCCATTCACTTTCTGTCTGTCTGTATCTATCTATATGACCCTCTCTTGTTCTATGTCTCTCCCTCCCTCACTCACCCTAGTGGCCTAGTGCTATCTCCTCCCATATAATTTACAGCCTCTGAAAACCTGCTGGAGGGTCACATGAGTCGGCTCCTACTCTGCGGCACACACAACAACATGTGTATCAACACAATAGCAACATCTAATACAACACGTGTATATGTAGCAACGTGTGTATATGTAACAACGTGTGTGTATATATAACATGCGTATATGTAACACATGTGTATCCACACAATAGCAACATGTATGTGTTTAACACAACAACAGGTATGTATGTAACATGTGTGTGTATGTAACACAATGTGTGTATGTAACACAATAGCAACATATGTGTATCTAACACATGTGTAAATGTAACATATATATGTAAACACATGTATATGTGACAACATGTATATATGGCATGTGTATACATGTAACAAACCGTGTGTTTCTAACACAATAGCAACAGGTATGTATCCAACACATGTGTATATGTAACAACATGTGTGTATATGTAACATGAGTGTATATATGACAACATGTGTGTATATGTAACACAAGTGTATCTAACACAACCACATGTGCGTATATTTCGCTCTCTCTTGCTGTGCCCTATTTTTTTCTATACATACATGTATGTATGTATGTATGTATGTATCTACATGTCTGCATGTTGTTGTTGTTGTGTGCCGTTGAGTCAGAACCAACCCATACCTGACCCGCCAGTGGGTTTTCAGAGGCAATAAATACCACAGGAGGAGAGTGTTCATCCTGCAGAGCAGCTGGTGGATTTGAACCAAGTACCTTTGGGATTGCTATGCAGCTTTTAACCTCTGGGCCAGCAGAGCCCACCTGTGTGTGTGTATCTGACTGTATCTGTCTCTCTCTGAATAGATCTCTTGCCTGTGTCTTTTTATCTTTCTCTTTGTCTTGTTCCCTGTGTTTCTCTGTCCCTCTGTCTCTGTGTCTGTCTCTTTCTCACTCTAGTCCTTCGATTCCTCTCTTTAAATATTAATATTTACTGAAGCTGTATCTGAAATTACCCCAAATTGGAAACAACTCAAGTGTCTCTCCCTAGGAATGAACAGACACTTCGGACCCCACTCCAGAATGAACTCCTGCTCAGTGATAAGGGGTAAACCTCGATTCCAGCAATAATGGGATGGGCTTTAAGAGCACTCCGCTGGGTGGACAATGCCAGGCAAAAACAACTCCACTAATGGAATGTTCTGGAAAAGGCAAATTTGCAGGTTCTGAAAGCAGATGGTGGTAGCCAGGATGTGGAGTGCAGAGCAGGACTGATTATGCAGCCTCAGGGTGTTGGCATTTGGTGTGTGACCACGTGATTGTGGGCTTTTGCCAAGCCTGCCAGAACTAGACACTCGAGTGTGTGACTAGTAGTCAGATCGCACATGGAATTTGGTAGGATGATCTATGCCTTGACCTGGTGATCTCGTCACTTAACGGCAGGCCAGAGCTGGTCCATACTTCAGGGGCAGTGGGGAGCGTGAAGGGGACCTGGCTGTCCCGTGGGGAGATGGGCCAAGTGGAGAGGCAAGCTAGTGTTCAATAGTGACAAGGTCTAGAAGAAAATCAAGCAGAGATGTGGGGAGAGAGGCCCCAGGTGGGGTGAAGTCTATACAGACCTGGGGGTGTAGGAGTGCTTAGGCATACTCAGACCATTGCGGGGCGGTGAGCTCAGGCCCTGGGATGGGTGAGGCAGCAGCTGGTGGTAAGGACAGGAGCGGGTGGTGAGGGGCTGAGTCCAGCAAACGGGCCATGGGAGGGCTAGTTTCTGTTCTGGAGCCACTGCAGGTCTGAGCAAGGAGAGAGCTCCAAGTCCACAAGCTTGAAGCTGGCCTGGGTGAGGGGCCTGAGTTGTGGTATTTGGCACCAGGAGGGGCTCAAGACAATAGGCTTTGCTCCTGGCTGAGCAGGACAGGGGTGACCGCTCGGCCTAACTGACCCCGCGTGCTGAATGAAGGGTGACTCACAGCCAGTTGCATCAGATCAGGCCAATGGAAAATCCCCCAGAGTGCTAATAAATATTTCCTCATAACCTTCACTAATTATGATCTCTAAGTGACTGGAACGTGTCCGTTCTCTCCTGGTCAGGCCTGCAGGCCCTGCTCCAGTGGGGGCTGGGCTGTCTCTGTTTCCTGAGTTCCTACGGCCACTTCTCGGGCTGAGCTTGGAGCATCGGTGCCTGTCCACGCTGAGCCTGTCCTCTTGTCTTTTAGGAAAATGATGGTGATGGTGGTTGTGATGATAATGGTACTTACGTGTGGTGTTGGGGGTGAGGATGAGGATGGGGTGAGGGTCATGGTGGTGAAGATGGTGGTGATGGTAGGAGAAAGGCTGATGGTGACGATGGTGGCTGTGGTGCGATGCTGGCTGTGATAGTGGGTAATGACATAAATGATGACACTGATGGCAATGCAGATGATGTGTGGGCAGGCTTGTCTTCCACTAGCCGTCTCACCAGTGAGTAGTAAAGAGCTTGAACTTCACCTATGGAAGACGGAGGGCCATGGCAAAGCCTTTAACTGAATGTGATATGAGCACTCAAACATTCAGGGTCAGAGCTGTAGCTGAGGTCTGGCTGGTACCTGTCTCCCTCTCAATCCCACAGCCTTTTGCACAGAACAAAAGCCTGTTTCCACGTTGACAGTCACCGGGAGGGACAGGGGGCCCAGTCAGCAAGGTAACTGCGGCCTCACTAATGCTCACTTCCAGCTGGGCGTGAGGATGTTCCCACAGATTAGCAAGGAAGGTCAAGTGCTCTTCTGTTGACCCTGCTTCCTGATCACAAGTCTCCCCAGAGCCTTGGTTTCTGCACGTATGAGGGACAGAATTGATGCTGCTCAAAGCCCAGTGACAGGACCAAGGTAGGCAGAGTGCTAGGGACGCACGGTGGGTGACCATTCCCTCACTGGCCTGCAGGTCCCCTTCCCACATGTTCACACACTCCTGAGTCCACAAGGCCCCAGGACCAGCCTGCCAGTGAGCGTGAGGAGGGGAGGGCAGGGCCGCTCAGGGAGGGGGTGCCTTTTAGGGTGACTCTGTTACTCAGTGGGGCCTGTGCGAACCACGTGCAGCCCAGCAGCTCCTGGGTGAGGAGGGTCCTGGTTGAAGCTGCTCCTGGATGAGGTGGCATGCGTGATGGTGGGACAGAAAGGCAGTAGGGTCTCAGAGGAAGCCTGTGCCTGCTCCCCTCCATGGAGACAATACCTCATTATCGATTCTGACGTGCTGGTCTCCACCCCGAGGAATTCCGGGGAGGGGGTAGCTGCCGGTGCTCTGGTCAACAATTGGGCCCTGCCAGCTGTTCTCTGGGGAAAGCTCAAGTGTCTGCTTGGCTCAGGCAACAGTCTTGTAAAGCCTGGGGCAGTTCCACTCTGTCCCACAGGGCTACTGAGTCTGGACCGACTTGATGGCAGTGAGTGGCCCTTGGTCCTGTGTTTTGGGACACTTCTGGTGGCACAGGTGGGTCCCCATCTTTCCTAGCCCTGCTCCCATACTTCTACACCCAGGCTGCCTGGACGGAACAGAAATTGCATTCCTGGGCCTGGCAGTTGGCTAGGGAAAACAGCCACCTGGGACTATGACAGGATGGCATTAAATTATAACCAGAAGGATGGGAGACAGACTTCATGGTGCTCAGTGATATGGTGGCTGTGACAGCGGAGGGACACATAGCAGTGTCCAGGGGACATCAGGGGGGGACCCATTTCCTTCCACCTCAGCCCAGGGGAGAAGGCCGCTTTGCTCACCACACCCCCGTCCCCACTGCTCCGGCCCCCCTGGGCTGCCGGCTCACATGGGGGTTACCTAGACCAAGGGGAGGCGAGAGGTGTGTGAACGATGCCTTCACTGCAGGGCCACACAAAGGAAGCAGTGTTCTTCACCGCCAGTGCTCTGCCACGGTGCTGAGGGACCAGCATCCCGCCAGCCCCACGTGTCTGGTGTTTCCTACAAATCGTCACCAGAGACAGACAACCTGTCCTGTGCCTGCACCAAGTTCTGTGTTTCATAGTGACACATTAGATAGTAATCAGTAAGAGCGAAACACCTCCTCCCTGCTGTCACATGAGTCTGACCCCTGTAGTACCCCAGGAGGGAGCAGACCTGCCCGTGGGGTGTCCGATGTGGTGAATCCAAATGGAAGCGGACTGCTCCCCATCTCTGTCGCACGGAGCAGCTGGTGGGCTCAGATCACGGACTTTTCATTAGCAGGAAGATGCTTTGGACATTACGATCATCGATAGTTTTTCTTTAAAAGTCTACACATGGAATCACCCACCAACAATCCAGCAGTTAGCCTGGGCTGGCCCCTCTCCTCTGATTGGCTGCCTCTGAGGGTGGAACTCATCACCTAGCCCGAGTCTCCTTTCAAGAAGTTTCTGTGCCATGCTCATGTCCATGTGTGCCTGGAGGTATGTGCTCTAAGAAGTAGGAGTGAAACCAACTCCCCAGTACCCCCTCCACATCTTGTTCTAGAAGCATCCATGGATGCACACGCCCACAGGCCCCCTGGCTCCAGCCCTCAAGTCAAGTCACTACCGCCCACTTACTCGTCTCTCGCTCCTCCCCTCCGCCTCCCTTGCCCTGCTCAACCCCAGTCAGGTGAGGCATGTGGTCTAGGCCCTGCATCACGGCTGCTCTTCCTGCTTGAGCAGGAAGTTTCCATCTGGAAAGTTACTAGGCCAGGAGCAGGGCCCCGCCTGGGCAGCGCCACACCCCAGCGGAACTCTTCCTAGAACCCACTTCCTGATATGCCCATTGTCCAAGAGTCACATGTCTAAGGGGGCAGGGAGGGTACCACTCTGCCCTGGGGCATGGACCTGGGCGTGACCCTCAGAGAGGCCAGCCTTCTAGTGAAGCCAGGCCCGCCCCGCCCCTCCTCGGTAAACTCCAGTGCAAAGCACCTGAGGCTAGGTAAATACCGAGGTCAGGAGAGTGCCAGGTAAGTCATTAGAGCTGCAATTGTGGCTGGCAGCAGCCAGCACAGACAGAGGCCCCAAGGCAGGTCCAGGTCCACTGAAACCCCTTCCACATGTGGGGATCATTGTCCACCTCCAACTGGCACAGTGATGCTTCACCCCTATCCGGCACAGAGATGAAGTCTGCCCCCCCCCCCAACTTAACATGTGAGTGCTGTCTACTTCCCCCCAAGCAGCTTAGGGAACACTACCCACTCCAGCTTGCTCAGGACAGAGATGTGACCCATCCTGACGTCTACAGACGTGCAGTCTACCTCCATGCAGGTGCCACCCTCTCCAGGATGTGTGGGGACCATCCACTCTGATCTAGGCAGGGACGCTGTTTGCCCCTAAAGTGACAATTTCCTTTAGACTGTGGCTGGAAGAGTCACACTGAGTCATGCACATCTCCACCAACCACTCTGGTTCTTCTAACCACTGATCCTCACCCTTGAAAGCCCAGCAGTGGTGGGGCGGCCTGGGTCATGTGCACTTCTGCTGTTTATATAGAGTTCCTGTGAATCAGAACCTACAGCGAGCCTGCTCTTCAGCCTCTGATGTGACTGTAATCTCATCCACGTCATGTATCCTTCTAGCTGAGAGCCACACCAAGTCCGAATCTCTCCTGACTTGATCATCAGCTAGCCACGTCTCTGTTTCAAATGGGCCTGGACGAGGCTCCCTATCGCCAGAGTCTTCCCTATGGGGTGAATAAAATCACCTTGTCTAGGCCTCTGGGCGAGGCTCCCATGGTCAAAGCCCTTCCTGTTGGGTGAGTGGAATTACCTTGTTTAGGCCTCTTTCATTTTGGGAACCAGTAAGAGTTGCTATTGGTTCCGCCTCCAGCAGTGATGTCTGAGAACGTTTATCTCAGGTCCACCAAAACGACCACAGACACCCCGTTTCTTAGTCATCAACTAAAAATTTCTCTCCAGCTGGAATTAGCTCTTACCCCATTGCCTGTGAATCACCCTTACCCTTCTGGGGGAAGCTGTATTAGCAGGGCCCACAGCTGCTTGGGACGCTTCAAGGACTGCCACAGCAGCAGGGGTGCACGGGTGCCCACGGAGGACACGCTGCTTGGATGGATTTCCTGAGAATGATGACACGTCCAGCATGATTGTCCCAACAGTATACAGGCTGCCTCCTCCGGGCAGACCATCTGGACGCTTAGAGGGGGACAAACAATCTCACTGCAGGCCGTGACCAGTCCATCAGGCTGGCTGGCCTCTCCAGGTCACCTGGACCATGGACCGTCATTTGTGACTGCCCTGTAGTGAGGTGGGTTTCTTATCCACTCAAACATACTCTCTGTCCACAGCATTCAGAACGAAAGACTGCCCCTGAATTAGTCACTCGCATGACCCTTTTAAGTAACAGTTCCTCAGGAAGTGGATGACATGCACCTACAAATTGAACAAGTCCTTTTATTAAACCCTGGCTTCTGCAGTTCTGGGTTTTGGGGGTTCCCCTTCTGGACTCTTGGTGACCAGCAGCTGTGGGAGTATTCCCTGCTGTTGGATTCTCCGAGTGGACTGGAGCTTGGCTCAGTGCTAGCAGCCCACACCAGTGCTCCTTGTCTTTGCCATGGCAGCCATTACCATAACGAATAACAGCAAACTACTGATAACGTTAGGCCCAGACCAAGGCCAAGGGGGAGAATAAAGGAGTCAAAGAAACACGTCAACAAAAAGGATTGCTAAACCACAATGGAATGTCCCTCCCTTCCCTCCCTGAAGACCCTGCTATTAACCCTGCCCCAGCCCACCCGGGCTGCGTCTTCCCTGGTCTATCTCTCTCTCTAGACAAGGAACCTCCCCCAGGCGCTCCCTTAATAAAGCTGCCTTTGAGCTCGCTTGCTTTCTCTCTGGTTTCTTTGAGTCCACGACCTAACAATAACAGCAAACAGGAATTGTTCATTCTACCTTTCACTAGTGTATTGTCGAGTCAGAACAGATCCTTAGCGGTTTTAAGAGGCAGTAAATCTCAGGGCGGGAGATTGCACACTGCTCCCGTGGGGCAGCTCGTGGATTTGAACAGGACACCAGGGGAGGGGAGAGCTGCCGAGGACACAACGGGGGGGGGCACCCAGGACACCAGGGAAGGGGAAACCGCAAAGGACATTGGGAGAGGGACACCAGCTGGGGTGGGGGGCTGGGGGGAGCATTGAGGAAATGGGAAGGAGGACACTGGGGTGGGGGAGGGCTGCCGTGAACTAGAATTAGGTTCAGGGCAAGGACTTCTTTTTTTTTTAAATTTTTTTTTTTTTTTAGGGCAAGGACTTCTTACTTTTTTATATTTTAGGGTAAATAGTAATGACAGATTTACTAGAAAGTTACATCCCCAAAGGAATGGACCTTCCTCCTTTGAAGTTCAGGAAAAAAGACCAAGTTCTTACTTTGTGAAGGAGCATAGGGCCTGTCACACTCAAGGTCAGAGTCAACACCACACCAGCTGCTTCCCAGCCCGCGAATAGGTGGCAGCATGTGGGCTGGGGTGGGCGTGGTTCCTAGTGCACAGGGGGCCCAGGACAGGGGACATGGGCCTGAGGGGGCTCAGGGACCTTGTGGATGGATGATTGACAACAGCGACAACAGCGGGCTCGAGCTTGTCTGAGCTCCTAAGTTTTGTGTTTATTTAACCTGAGTTATTTTCATGTTAAGCTGACGCCAGATTGAATGACCGCATGCTTTGAAGGGTCCAGGCGATGGAGGACCCGGGCCACTTTGAAAGACCACGACTGAGGACTGAGCTGCTGTGTCAGGACGTGCTGCCAGTGCAGCCAACACTGAGGAGAGTGGAACGTTAATAATTTTTCATAACGGCGACAGGGTGAAGAGATATTTTGGCGATATTGGGTTAGATGGATAAATTATGAAAACCCATCTTTCTCTGGAAGAGGTGGCTCCGTGTTCTTAGTCCACCGTCTACAAAGTACGAAATTGAGAGCGAAGCCACATGGAAGGTGGCAGGACCCCATTCTGTCAGGACAGTGAGTGTATGCACGGGTGTGTGCGAGTCTGGGTATGTGAGTGTGTGCTGAGTGTGAAAGCGCGTTTCTAAGAGCGGGGCCTGGGAGTGGAGGTGTGACATGAGCGTGTGCATGTGGCATATGTGAGTGGATTGTGGCCCCGTGCAGGTGCCCCACGCTGTGGGGAGAGGCAGCTTCCTGTCCTCAGGGGTGGACATGGCCAAGTTCCCAGCATGATGCCGGAGGCCTGTCCTCACCTTGGGGAGCGGCAGGAGGGCCTGGTCTTGTGCAGGGTCATCTGGTTGGCCCAAGGCCTGTCCAGAGGGCCCGCACGGGCCCAAGGACAGCTCTGCAGTGGGGAAGTGTGAGCATGGAGAGACTTTCTGTGCTCAGTGGGGCACCAGGCTTCGGGCTGTGGGGGACCACCTGACCTGGAGTTTCCTCCATCAGTGAACATTCACAGACCCCGATGAGAGGTTCCCCTTGGGGTCTCTGTAGCCTGCATACCACTGGGGGAAGTGTTCTATGGGGCTCCTCATCTCTGGGGTGTTCATCTCTAAAAGACTCATCTAAAAAAAAAAACCAAAACAGAGAACTCGTCTCTGTGGCCTCCATGAGATCACCCAGATGGCAATCCCCTCCCTGTTACTCCCTCTCAGGCTGTGACCTCCTGCTCAGGCCCCCCTTCCGGTCTGTGCCCCCCCTTCCGGCCAAGGCACCCTCATCCAGCCCACAGTCATGGCTCACTTAGCCGCCAAGGCCCCTCTTAGGAAGTGGAAGGTCATGGGGGTTGGGGGCATGGGTGTCACACTGGTCTGTCGTCAGCATCAGCGTGGAAAGTTTTAACACACAGTTCTTCTCTTGGTGAATCTGTTGTCATCTATGCAGGGTACTGGGCAATTCCGGAAGGTTCCACGTGGAGGACTCCATGTTGGGGCCAGCCAGGTGGCAAGCAGTGCAGACCTGAGCTCTGGTCAAGCACTTTGGACCTCCAGCCCGTGTTTGCCTACCTAGAAGACCTCTGACTTCATGAGACGCTGTTAGGCTTGAACACCAGGACGGCTAGTGGGCCTTGGACAGGAAAGTCCCAGCAGCTTCTGACCCAGGCGGGGCAGGAAGTGGTCGGGCAGGAGGGCCTCCCATCCCGGGACGGCTGAGTCACGTCAGAAGGCTTGCTGTGGAAAGTTCCTGCCCCAGGGCCTCATCTTCACGGCCTGGTCTCAGGAAAATGGCCCCTCCTCAGGAATGGGGGCACTGGGCACGACCAGGTCAGAAGGAATGCCAGCTTGACATGGATTGAAAGAGGAATGCGTCTCACCAGGAAGCAGCCACAGAGAGGGGCCCCTGATGCCTGGAGAGCGCCTGCTTCCTTGAGGTCACTCTGCCTGCTCACAGTGGCATGTGCCTCACAGGGCTGGGCCTCACGCACTTTCTGACCCCAGACACGGATCATCAGGCCTTCTGAGATGCTTTCACTGAGCTTGAACCTCCAACTTCTGAGTTGGCTGCCAAGCACAAATAGGTGTGAATGCCGACACCAAATTCTGTGTCTCGAGCTACCTGGCATGTGGACATTGAGTGAGTCAGCAGGCTAAGGCCAGCTGCACATCAGGTCCAAGCCAGCCATTCGCTCCAGACTCCTGTTCTAAAGGACAATCTGGTTCCAAAGGGGTCTCTCCCCTCACTAGGGTTACAACCTGGGGATCCAAAGTGCCTTTCTTGCCCAGGAACTCCGCTGTCACCAGGGCCTACTGACATTAATTCCCTGAGTCTGAGGGGTGAGACAAATCCAGCCAGGAGGGACCCTAAGACCACCGTCTCCTTACGGGTAAGCTGTGTCAGCCCTGACTGCATCTTACATGCTCTTCCCTTGTGCTACTAGCCCAGAGGCCACCCAGAGGTCTGCTGACCCTGGTACCCACTACTGTGCCCGCTGTGCTCTTATCTGTGTTCACTCCCTGTGCCCATCCATGCCCACATTTTTGCCTACCTCTGAGCCCACCCCTGAGCCCACCAAGGGCCCACTCCCTGTTAACACACGTGCTCATCCCTTCTGCCCCCTCTAGGCTCATCCACTGTGCTCCCTTGTGCTACCCTGGTGCCCCTGCCTGGCTTCCAGTGAATGGGGGAGAGGAGGGTCCTGGTTGGATAGAGGCCCCTTGGATAGCAAAGAGGGGGGCCCAGGGGAGGCGTGCAGGTGTGAGGGCCCTCAAGTGCAGCTGAGGGTGCTCTGTGGCGCTGGGCCACGAGGAGCCTGTGCGTGAGTACCAGGTGGACACAGACTTGACCATGTGCCTGTCTTTGCTGTTGGCCTTGGTTGCTGCTGCCCAGTGATGGTCATCTTGTGGGCTCTGTCCTCCTGCCCACAGCACCAGGAGCGGTCATAGTTAGAGCGGACAGGACACCTGGCGGAGCCCTCGCTGTGATTTCTCAGAGGCGCCAGGCCGGCCCCACCAACAGTGTGGCTGACTGCGCGCTCCTGCTTGGAAATGAATTTTCTTTTCTTTATCCAAGACCCACACAAGTTCATTATATAAAATTAGAAAGTGCAGATAAACCAAGAGGGCAGAGTAGGAATTCCTTTTAATTCCACATGGGAAAAGCAGAGGTGGACATTATCCCCTGAAGGATGAGGCTTCCAGAGGTTTCCATCCCCCAGAGCCGGGATCCCAGCCCCTCTTTGGTGGTGGTCCTGTGTGAAGGGTGTGGGCAAATGCAGAAGCAAGGGGGACAGACCATGGCCCTCCCTCCTTCCATTGCTGCCCCATCCACACCACCAAGGCCGGCCGGAGGTGGCTGTGTGCTGTCGAGCTGGAAACAGCTCAGAATGACCCCCGAGTGGGTTTCCAGAGGCCGCAAACAGCACAGCAGGAGAGTTCGCATTTCTCTTCCATGGAGCAGCTGGGGGATATGAGCGGCATGTCTCTGGATGGACAGCGTGTCTCCTTTCCACCATGCCATCAGAGCTCCCTGGCTGGTTGGATACACTTTTTACCTGTCAGGTGAGACAGTGACCTGAGAGTCTGCATAGCGCAGGGGCTTCCAAGTCTAAGAGGCAGAAGCCTAGAGGAGCTCTGGTGGCCTAGCGGCAAGAAGCTGCACTGCAAACCCAGAGATATGCGGTTCAAATCCACCAGATGCTCTGCCGGAGAAGGAGGGGCAATCTCCTCCTGTACCAGTCAGATCTGATTTGATGGTACAGACACACACAAACTGATTAAAATAAAAAACAATTAAAAAAATAAAAAATGTTTAAAAAAAAAAGAAGAAGAAGAAGAAGCCTAAAACGCACAAGCCTGGCTTGTTTTATACACACATGCATCAGTCTGCGGAGAGAATGTACGTGTTCAGTACACACACAACAGTACACACAGCGTATACACAGGCAGCAGATACAAGTTCCCTATCCACACCTGCATCATGCCTGTGTACTGCGTGCACATGTCACAGATACAGTCCACCATACGATGCACACACAGCCTGTACACACGCAGTCTTCACATGTACATTACATAAGCCTTATATCCATGTAGTTCATATACACATTATACACGTGTGGCATATACATTACACACTTGTTCAGCAGGTGCACACTTTGTATACGCACACTTAATCTGGATGCTGATCAAAGAATTCAAAAAACAAGACTGTAAGAAGCAAACCTCAGGGCTGGTATGGGAGGAGAATCATTAACAGCCTATGACACATCATGGCTTGCTGAAAGCAGAGACTGAAGCTCTTACTGATAAAGGTCAACGTCGACAGCCTTCCACCTCGACGCCAAGACAGTGAAACCCTCGTCACTTGACCAGTGAGGGCAGCATTGTGATAAACTAAAGCCGTGAGGATTTAATTTTGCTTAGATCCACAATGAACTCCCGTTGGAAGCAGCAGGCAAGAAATCAAAGCATTGCTTGGAGCAAACTTGCTGTCAAGGACCTCTTCAAAGTGCTGAAGAGCAAGGATGTCATTCTGAGGACAAGGTGCGCCTGCCGGAAGCCACGGTGCTTTCAGCTGCCGCGGATGCAAAAGCCAGATGATGAACTGGAAAATTGAAGACTTGATGCCTCTTAGTCATGGTCATTGTGTGAAGAAGACTGAATATGCCGTGGACTGGACTGTCAGAAGAACAAAAGAATCTTTCCTGGGAAAAGTGCAATCCGAATGCTTCTTAGAAGTGGGTATGGCAAGATTTCATCTCAAGTACTCTGGGCATGCTGTCAGGAGGACGACCAATCCCTGGACAAAGTTTGTGGTAAATTAGAGGATCTGAGAAAAAGAGCAAGGCCTTGTGGGGACGAGCCAGTGTCTGCCGCACAGCGGTGGGGGTGAAGGTGAGCTGTCCAATGGACTCGTGTGCAGCAGTGGGGGTGTGGACATGCACGCAGCAGTGGGGGTGACAGCGGCTGCCCGATGGACTCCCGCACGGCGGTGGGGGTGTGGACTCCTGCACAGTGGTGGGGGTGTGGACTCCCGCACTGTGGTGGGGAAAAGGTGGGCTGCCCGATGGAGTCCTGCACGGAGGTGGTGAGGAGTCACAGGACTGGACACTGTTTCCTTCTGTTGTGCACAAAGTCCTTGTATGTCAGATCTGACTTCATGGCACCTGCCAACATCAAGGGAGCTCTGGTGGCCTAGTGGTAAGGATTGTGCTATCAACCCTGAGGTACATGGTTCAAATCCACCAGCAGCTCCACTGGAGAAAGATGGACAGTCTCCTCCCATCTGATTTACTGCCTCTGAAAGCCTGTGAGGGTCTATTATGAGTCAGTTCAGACCTGACGGTACTAACAACAAGCAACAGTCAAAAGCATAGACACAGCTTATAAACAAAAGCATATATACTTATATATATAGACATGTAACATGCTGTTGTTGATTGCTGTCAAGTCGAGCACGACTCATAGCAACCTTATGAACAAAAGGCCTGAAGCCTTTCTATAACCATCATCATTTCCCCAAGTTTGTAGAGTTTACAGAACTATGTGGTTTAGGAAGTGGATGCCACTCCTGCTTCCAAACCTGTCTTAAACTGGGAGCTCCACCAAACACTGCCCATGATGGGTAGCCCTTCTGGTGTTTGGCACACCTTTGGCACAGTGGTTCCATTATGGCATTTGAGACCCCAATGGCAGTGTCATAGCAAATCCAGATTACCTCAGCACAGCACATTAGTTAGAATGCTATATGACTTGGAAGAATGTTCCTCCAAAATATAGTAATAAGAATTGAAATATAATCCCTTGGGTCTCACTTTTAAATATAAGGGCCCTCCAGGAGATCTTGTTGACTCTAAACAAGAAGCGTAAATAAAAACAACCAAACATTCCACATCGACTCTCAACCAAAATAAGTGAGTCCACCTTATAGAGTCCAGCTGCTTCACCCACTCTCTAAAATGGAGACCAGGGCTTGGCCCTAAATGGAAGGGCCCTCCAAGAGGTCTTGTTGACTCTAAACAAGAGGCTTAAATAAAAAACAACCACACAATCCACACAGATCCTCAATCACAAGAGCACCATCTTTCAGAGTCCAGCCACTTCTCCCAGCTCCAAATGGAGACAAGGGCCTGGCGTTATATGCTGTTGTTAAGTGCTATTGAGGTGACCCTATAAACAAAAGACTTTAACCCTGTTCTATAACTATTATCCTTTCTCCAAGTTCATAGTTTCCACAGGCATGTTTAGGAGGTGGATGCCACTCCTGCTTCCAAGCCACAGTCTATATACATAGATACTGTCTATGCACACACACACACACACACACACACGTATGTATAGATATGCAAATATGTATACACAAGTAGTATATACATATATATCAATATGTGAACACACAGCATGTACATCCACAGCATCACCTAGTCTACAGGACGCATAGGCAAATGAGCATGTCTTGCTTTATGCATTACAACATCACACAGAGCTGCACTGTGCACCTTCATCCACCCCATACACGAGGTCCAAGAGCATGACAGGAACATACGCTGTACTGTTATTGATTGCCGTCAGCTCTCATGGTCCTGCACCCTGCACAACACCAACGTGCCAGAATCCACCATCGTGCACACGGTCGTGTCTGAGTCAACTGTCATCCAGCCACACCTCTCCCATTTGTGTGGTTCTTCCAGGGTGTTGAGCGCTGGTCAGGTAGCTTTGTTTGAGCTGCCATCTTGTTCCATTGCACAAATCCAACATGATGGTGGACATCTGAGCTACTTCAAGTGTGGGCTGTTACGGAGAGCGCTGCTGTGATGTGCCTGTCAGAATACTGCTGACGGTATGTCATATGGGAGGTGCGGTAGATGCGCGGAGACAAGCTGCATATGCCTTCACTTTTTACAGTCCTTGCCACGTGGAAAGAGGTTGCATTATGCTTGAACAACTGGAGTGACAATGACAGGGTTAACAGGAACCGCAGCTTGTACGGTGTACCTCCAGTGTGAGTTCTCACCCCAGGACAAAACCATTTCACTGCTGCTGAGAGAGATCTGACTCATAACCAGCCCCTCTGCTCCTCTTTCTTATGAGGAGCCACTGGAGGTCAGGCCACCAGAGACACACGCCCTTTGGATTAGAGCACACTTCCAAGCCTGGACCCCCAGAGCTCCCTAGCTCATTTACACCCCACTTATCCTGAAGGTGTCTCTGCTGTTTGCATTTGCAGTCCCATCACGGGACTCTGTGCACAGTGGAATCTGATCTCTGTCCACTTACTGATCTGGGAAGTAGATTATTAAGCCTTCCTTCTCAGTCCACCTTCCTCTGGAAGCTTCACTTAAAGCTGTCTATCATCTTAGAACGACACAGATTCATCAACAGATATCTGTGGATGTGAATCAGGTGCACCGGTTGGGAAGTGAACACTGTTCTGAACGCGGCTGATGGACTCCAGTGCAGGCAGCTATGTGTGGAAGCATGCACTACAGAGCGCCGTCCCCTGTGCTCATCTGCTCCCTGCGCTCTTCTGTTCCGTCTTCTCATCTGTTCCCTGTGTCCATCTGTTTCCTGGTTCCTCCTGCATTTGGGCTGGGCTTGCTGTTGTCCAGGGCACGGAGCAGAACCAGTCGGCTCCCAGACCTTGGAGGTACAGCCTCAGTTCCAGCATGTGCCTTTTTTACCAGATGACTTGAATTATCTTGACTGGGCATGATTCGTAGTGCAAAACTGATGCTAACTGATCAGTCAGCGCATTAGCTAAGACGTGGACCAGCTTGTCTTCTCAGTTTTTCTGATTTGCAGGCAGGAAGTTCATGAAGCCCTTTCAGCTCTCCTGAGAGTGTTCCAGAGCATGGGTCCAGGTGTCCTCATCACCTGCTCCCATCTTCTTACAACATCACCCCACGCTCACTTTCCTCACCACTCTCTCTAGTCTAGAAGCATTCCCTTAATATCATTCCATGCCAGGAAATTGTCTTCTAAACTTCCATGGATATGCAATCAACTCCTGTAGTCAAGAACCAATTGATATAGTGATCTCGGAAAATCTTCTGGCAAGGACCTCTTTAAAGTGCTAAGGAATAGGAATGCAACTTTAAAGACTAGGGTGCAACTGCGCCAAGCCATCTTCTTTTCATGTTTCATGTACTAAAGTTGGACAATGAATAAAGATGCTCTGAGGAAAATTGATGTCTTTGAATTATGGAGCTAGTGAAGAATGGATCATACCATGGACTCCCAAAACAACAGAGACATCTGACTTGGAAGAAGTGAAGCTAGATGGTTCCTTAATATTACATGCCAGTAAAGTCTTGTTGAAGATATTTTAATGTATTAAACCAGTACATTGACAAGGAACAGACAGAAATTCATGTTGGATTCAGAAGAGGACACTGAATGAGAGATATTGTTTGTTGGTGTCTCTCTGGAGACTAAGGTGCGCCTGATACAGGCCATGGTCTTTTCAATCACTTGTTATGCATCAGAGTTGGACAATGACTAGGGAGGACAGAAGGAGAATTGATGCCTTTGAGCTGTGGTGCTGGAGAAGAGTATTGAATGTATCCTGGACTGCCAAGAAAACAAACAGATTCATCCTGGAGAGGATTAAACCAAGCAACTCCTTGGAGGCAAGGATTCTGAGGCTCCATCTAACATACTTTGGGCATGTTGCAAGGAGGGACAGGTCCTTGGAGAGTGACATCATGCTTGGGAGGGTGGAGGGACGGCGCAGGAGGAGAAGACCCTCTATGAGGTGGATTGATTCAGTGACTGGGGTAATTGGGATGGGTGTGTCAGAGGCAATGCGATTGGCACAGGATAGAGCAGGATTTAGGGCTGTTGTACATAGGGTCTCTATGAGTCTCAAGGGACTCGACGGCACATAACAACAACAACAAAATGGCTTATCAATTCCATTTTTATAAAAAAATGTAGACCACTTCACAAATTTGCATGTCATCCTTGCACAGGGGCCATGCTAATCTTCTCTGTATCATGCCAATTTTAATATATGTGCTGCCAAAGCGAGCACAGAATGAGAGATGTTATTACTGCCAGATGCATTTTTGTTCAAAGAGAATAACAGAAAATGTTTACTTGTATTTTGTTGACTCTGCAAAGGTATTGTCTGCATGAATTGTTAACACAATATGGGTAACTTTGTGAAAAATGGGGATTCCAGAATACTCAATTATTCTCAGGAAGAAACAGACCCTAATATACAGACCAAAAAGCAGTCATTTGAACAGAACACAGGGAGTTGTTGTTGCTATGTGCCGTCGAGTCGTCTGCAACTCGTAGCAATCCTATGTACAGCAGCTCTGAACCCTGCCCTGTCCTGAGTCAGTCTCACTGATTCTAACACACCTACCACCATTGCCCCAGTTACTGTGCCAATCCATCTCATCTGGGGGCTTCCTCTCCTGCACTGTCCTTTCACCCTTACAAGCATGTCCTTTTCCAAGGACCAGTCCCACTTGGCCTCGTGCCCAAAGTATGTGAGATGGTGCTTCAAAATCCTAGCCTCCAAGGAGAAACTTGGTTTCACACTCTCCAAGACAGAATTATTTGTTTTCTTGACAGTCCATGGTATGTTCAAGACTCTTCTCCAGCACCACAGTTTGAAAGCATTGATTCTTCTGTCATCCTTAGACATTGTCCAGATCCCTGATGCATAGCAATTAATTGCAAAGACCATGGTCTGGATTAGGTGCGCCTTACTCTCTAGACTGACATTATTGCTTCTCAGTACTCTGGAGAGGTCCCTGACAGCAGATGTCCCCAGTGTAATTTGTCTTTTGATCTCCTGACTGAGTGTTTAAAAAATCAAGTAAGTCAAATCAGGCTTTATACTTTTACCTGTTCAAGCTATATGCTGAGCAAATAATCCAAGAAGCTGGGCTATATGAAGAAAAATACACCATCAGGATTGGAGGAAGAATTATTAATAGCCTATGATATACAGATGACACAACCTTGCTTTAGAAAACAAAGACTCCAAGGACTCAGTGATGAAAACAAGAGGATAGCTTTTATAGATTATATTTGAATATAAAGAAAACAAAATATCCTCACACCTGAACTAATAAGCAAGGTCATGATAAATGAAGAAAATATTGATGTCTGGGTTTCCAACTGGAAATGATCTACAATCAACACCATGTAAACAGCAGTCAAGATATCAAATGTCATGTTTCAGCGGGGAAATCAACTGCCAAGCACGTCTTCAGAGTGCTAAAGAGCAGTAGAAAATGGGGTATGGTCAGCAACATGTCCGTAGGGAAGAGGAAGACTCAAGAGAGGCGGCCGGTTACAGACTATGACAGAGGCAACACTGTCAGTAATACCATGTGCTGCAAATACGTCTAGGCGCAGAGAGCTTCTTGAGGAAGACCCTCAACCAGATAGACTGGCACAGTGATTGCAGCAATGAGCTCAAGTGGTCAGAGAAGACGAGGATGGCACAGGACCGCCGGTTCAGATCTGTTGTTCAGAGGGTCACTGAGTGGTACTGCACTTGACGGCTCCTAACAACAACAGCACAGGGAGCTCTGGTGGCGTAGATTGTAGGGAGCTGCCTTGATAACTCAAAGTGCTGCTTTGACTCTAAGCAGCTCCATGGAAGAAAGACAGACCATCCTCTCATGTGATTTCAGGAGGGTCCTCTATGCGATGGTTCCAACTCGCCGGGAGTGAGCGAGTGTGACAGCCATGCACACAGAGCACCAGCAGGGGGCGGCAAAGCACAAGCGTCTTACCTCTCACCAGACACTGGAGGAAGCACGTGCCCAAGTCCTGGGACCTCAGGACTACATAGGGGACCCCTGAGGGCATGATCCAAAGGACAGCATCCTACATCCTCAGTGGTCAGTAGTGGCTGGGGACTTAAAAAATTGTGTTCAGCCATCTTAGGTGCAACCATTGGCCTCTCCCTGCCTGGGGCAAAGAGTGAAAACATCAGAGACCAGCAGAGTCCACAGCAGGGCTGGCCTCAATGTCTGTGCCCCGAGACCGAAAGGACTGGGTGGTGCCTGGGATCAAAATAGAAGGGTCCTGGACCAACCAGGGCCAGTCTTGCTGGCCTGAGGAGCTGGTGGAAGCCTGACACTGACCTTGACCACCTTTGAGCCTGGAGCTGAACTCATCCCTATGGAAAACATATTCAGAACACTCTCCCTCAATTTGCCATGAGGCAGGTTCATTTTGGCTTGTCTTTGTCTACACAGCATCTTCATTTCTATGGAGCCAAATAGCTCTATATTTTGGACTTTCTGGCACTTAGAAAAGCCAAATGCATCCAGAGTATTAAAAATATTCCTTTGTATGCCAATTATTAAATCTAGCTAGTGGCTTTGGGTACATGGTGACGTAAGTTCTCTAAAATCCATTCACTGATCCAAGTAAATAGTTGATATAAAATTGCATCTGGAGGTCAGTGGAGGCCTCCGTGCGAGGCGAACGTGTGGGTATGAGCAGCGGCCACGGAGCCACCATGGCCTCACTGGTCCCTGAATGCCGCACTATGCCAGCACCAGATGACTGGCCAAGACCCAGGGCGTTAGCCTCCTCCTCCAGACGGTGGCTTCAGGTAGTGGGATGATAGTCACCTCTCTCTTTATGACACCCTGGGCGTGGTAAAGGTGTGCCTACAGTCCCAGCACCCCTTGGGAGCCAGTAAACCGACACCTTCCATCTCCTAGACCACCTGGCATCTCCTAGACCAAACTGTCATCGCCTCTCCAGTCTGCTGGAAGTACCTCCTGTGCTGCACTGGTGTGCTGGAGCCGGTACTCCTGTGCCCAGATGGGGCCTGCTGTGCCACCTGCTTTCAGGACCCCACCCACCTCACCGGCACCAGGGATGTCTTTGTAAAGACTGTGGGCCATGAGGACACCAGGACTCTGTTCAGCAGCCTCCCAGCCGCCCTGGTGATGACTGTGCCGGCCACTGCCGTTTACTTCACCGCCTATGACCCACTCAAGACCTTCCTGTGTGGGTAAAACTTGACCTCTGACCTCTATACACCCATGGTGCCTGGCACTCTGGCCCGTTTGGGCACAGTGACCATGATCAGTGCCCTGGGGCTGGTGCGGACAAAGCTGCAGGCTCAGCATGTGTCGTGCTGGGAGCTGGGCGCCTCTGTCCAGGCTGCAGTGGCTCAGGGAGGCTGGCACTCTCTGTGGCCAGGCTGGAGGCCCACCGCCCTTCGGGATGTGCCCTTCTCAGCTCTATACTGGTTCAACTACGAGCTGGTGAAGACCTGGCTGAGTGGGTCCAGGCCAAAGGACCAGACATCTGTGGGCATCAGCTTCATGGCTGGCGGCATCTCAGGGACAATGGCAGCCATGCTGACTCTGCCTTTTGATGGAAAGACTCAGTGCCAGATCCAGCTGGGAGCGATGGAGGCCGTGAGAGTGAGGCCTCCCCGTGTGGACCGTACCTGGCTGCTGCTGCAGAGCCAAGTGCGGGCCTCCTCCCAAGGATCATCAAGGCCGCCCGGCCTGTGCCCTGATGGTCAGCGCTTATGAGCTTGGCAAAAGCTTTTTCCAGAAACTCAGGCAGGACCAGCTACAGGGCCCTCAAAAGGGGCCAGGGGCTGGGGACCCATCCCGATGCTTCATGCTTTGCAGATGGGAGCAGGCAGGAGATGGAGCCAAGTGTCTTTCTCTCAGCACTGAGCAGTGCGGGGCTGCTCCCTCCCCACCCCCACCGCCGGGTCCTCAGGGCCCCCATCAGACTTGGCTTTCTTCCTGCTGTTCCCCATTCCTGAGGCTCCCATCTCCCAAGTCCAAGACCTAACCTGCTGTCTGCCAAAAAAAAAAGAAAAGAAAATTGCAGCTGGAACATGGACCACTTCCATGACTTTCGAATGGATACATTACTTTAGAATGTACTTACGCCCTCCCCAGGCCTTGTAACTGCTCCAGTCTGCAAGGGTCAATGGCTCCGTCAGGTCTTCTCAAGGTCTCCAAAGTTTTCCGGCTTACTTTATTTTTTTAAATTTTTTTTTATTATTTGTGTGTGTGCGTGTACCGTCAAATCAGATCTGACTGATACAGGAGTAGATTGTCCCTCCTTCCCCGGCAGAGCATCTGGTGGATTCGAACCATGCGCCTCTGGGATTGCAGTGCAGCTTCTTGCCACTAGGCCACCAGAGCTCCCCTTTTTAAAATTTTTTTTTTTTATTTTATCCAAAGTTTTCTGGCTTACTTTAGAATCTGATATACTACAGAGATTTTCAACAACTTCCCCAAATACTAGTATTCCTCCCGAGAATTGGGGTTGGGCATAATTGCTTTGTCCCCCTTTTTCAACCACTGGAAAAAACCACCAAAGTCAAGGACAAACCCAGCAAACTCATTCCAAGGTTGCCATGTACCCAGGAGATGCTTTGAACTTGGTGTTGTGGTGGGGTGCCATCTCTCGGGCCTGACTCCTAGCGACCCAAATAGACAACAGAACAAAATCGTGCCTGGTTGTGTGACATCCTCAAGATCTCTGCAGGCCTGACATTACTGGTCTCAGTCACTGTGCCAGACCATGTCCTTGCGGGTCTACTTTGTTTTTGTGTGTGTGCATGTACCGTCAAATCAGATCTGACTGGTACAAGAGGAAACTGTCCCTCCTTCTCCGGCACAGCAGCTGGTGGATTTGAACCGTGTACTTTTGGGATTGCAGTACAGCTTCTTGCCACTAGGCCACGAGAGCTCCCCTTGACCTCTACTTTTCCAAGCCAGACGTCCCTCTCCAGAGACTGGCCTTGCCCAGAGCACGTGCCCACAGCGAGATGAATTCTCACCACCCTCGCCTCTAAGGAGCTGCCCTTCCTCCAAGACGGACCTGTTTGTTCTTTAGATAGTCTGCGCCATCATCTTTGCCAACACAATTAAAAGGCATCAGTTCTTCTGACTTCCTTACTGATTGTCTGACTTTCCCAAACATGAAACAACTGAACAAGTGAGGTTCCCAGCCACGGGCACCGTCTGCTGCTTGTGTTAGTGTAGTTCTTCCAGGCTGTTGGCACAGCTGAAAGTCCTTCATGCCCACTGCCGTACCGTGTCCCTCAGCACGCAGACACCTCAGCTAGCTGGTCCAGGAGGGTCTCAGCTGAGCCTGTCCAAGGACAGCCTTACCCACAGTGGACTTCCTCCTCACCGCTCAACATGTGGCCAATGTCGGCAAGGCCTAGGCAGGAATTCCCTGCGCCGAGGCCTGAGGAATTCACACATCAAGGACAGGCTGGAATGCTACACAAGAGCTCACTGTGGAATTCCTGCATCAAGGACTGACTGAAACTTCACACAGTCAAGACCGACTCCAAAATTCCACACAGAGACTGACTGAAATGGTGAACATCAAAGATTGACCGGAATTCCCCACAACAAAGACTCTCGTGTTCCCCATACCAACGACTGCCTGTGGAATTCCACATGCCAAGACTACTTTAGTCTCCAGGGCGAAGATTGATTAACGCCTGGCATAACACACGCCCGGTGGATTCCGGCAGCCCCTCTCCCCTCACTCCCTCCCGGAGACCCTGCGTCAGCAGCTTTCCGGGAAAGCAGTCTCTGTCTTTAGCATTACAGCCGCTTCCTGTAAAGGCGCCAGTCAGCTGTTCGGCCAGCGGCGGCCGGCCAGTCAGGATGGGCAAGACGCATGCTGTGTCTGCTCAGCTCTTGGCTACACACTGCTCCCCAAGTCTTGGCCAACCTGCAGAATACCCTCAGGGAGCAGTCGAAGGCTATCGCCCGCCCTCCCCAGGCCTTGTAACTGCTCCAGTTTGCAAGGGTCAATGGCTCCGTCAGGTCTTCTCAAGGTCTCCAAAGTTTTCCAGCTGTATTTTCCATTCCCAGGGGAAAGGAAGCCTTTGAAACAAATGTCTTCTCCTTAGTGAACACTTCCCTTGATAATGCCACCCAATGTCAGAGGCTCCAAGAATCTATCTTTGAGGAACTTTCTTCTAACTCACGATGACAGCTGTGTGAGGCATCTCTGGGGAACGTCAACCACTAGCCCAGAGGTTACTGGTGTGAATCCACCTAGAGACGCCTCAGAAGCCCAGTCTGCGTCGGAAAGGTCACAGCCTTGGAAACTGTGGGACACAGTGCTGGCGGGACACTTCTGGAGTCCTCAAGAAGTGGAATCGACTTGAGGACAATAAACAACAACAGCTGTGTTAGGGATCTCCTCTGCAGAGATCTCAGAAAAGACGATAAAAAGGGGCTGCAATCGGTGGGAGGTCCCTGTGCGAATGGAATGACGAACCCAAATTATCCCTTATTATAGCCTGATACACCACCCTGTGTGCGTGATTGGAGGTGAAGAGCTGCTTCCTGGTGCCGATTGAGCTTGGCGTGTGCCTCCTGCTGGCTCGTGGTGTGGCCTCCCTGTCTGGTTGTGCTGTTGTATACCTATCACCTTTGTGCCCATGACTGGTCCTGTGTCATTTGCCCCAGAAAAATAAGCAGCACACCGAGATGAACTAGCAACCACAGACGTGGACTGAGAAAGAGCACTACGGAGTCACAGAAACGCGTAGCTGCTTGTGACGGCCTAACAGCTGACTGATGCTCAAGGTGACTTGGAAGTGTCTGGTGTCACCAGTAAGACTTGTCGAAGGGGCCATGCTGGCTCAGCAGTTAAGTGCTGGGCTGTTGGATGAAAAGTTGGTGTTTGGAACCAACCAGAAGCTCCAAGAAGAAACACATGGATCTGCTTCCGTGGCCACAGCTAGAAAACCCTCCCGGGCAGCTCTCTTGTGTCACAGTGGGGCAGGGCTGGGGCCGCGAATCAGGGCTCGCAGGTCCATGGCAAGAGCACACAATGTGCAAAGCCTTGGTTCCTGTACCTATAGATGTGACCCTGTTGGGAATGCTGTTGTTAGGGGCCACTGGGTGGCGTATGACTCAAAGTGACCCTGCCAACACGGGTCTGAACCCTGCCCGATGCTGTGCCTTCCTCACCATCTCTGACGTACTAGCTGCCGTCACTGTGTCAAACCATCTGGTTGAGTCTTTTTCTCCATCACTGACCTTCCACCTTTCCAAGCATAATAATGTTCCTTTCCAAGGAGCAGTTTCTCCTAACAACACGTACGTGCGACTAAGGTTCGCCATCCTTGACTCCCAAGGACTCTGATCGCTTCTCCAAGACAGACCCGTTTGTTCTTCTGGGAGCCCATGGGCTGTTCAGTGCTCTTCTCCAACACTAGGCAAAGGCGCCAGTTCTCCTATCACCTTTACTCATTGCCCAGCTCTCAGAGGCCCAGCAGGTGAGTGAAAATTCCTGGCCTGAATCAGGTGCACCTTAGTCTCTAGTCTTTTGGACTGAGTCTTTTTCAGAGGTCCTGAGAGCAGAGTTTCCCAGTACAATACATCTTTGATTTCTTGACTGACAGTACCAAGAGTGATGATTGTGGATCTAAGTAAGATTAAATTGTTGACTTCAATCTTTTCTCCACTATCGTGATGCTGCCCGTTGGCCAGTGGTGAGGATTCTTATCTTCTTGATGTTGAGATGTAATCCACACTGAAGGCTGTCGTCTGTGGTCTTCTGCAGGAAGTGCTTCAAGTCCTCTTTACTTTCAGCAGAGCTGTGTCATCTGCATGATGCATGTTGTTGTGGAATCTTCCCCAACTCTAGTGCCACATTCTTCCACATAAAGTCCAGCTTCTCAAATAATTTGCTCAGGATACGGATTGCTCGGCATACACCTTTCCTGATAGTAAAGTATGCTGTTTGGACAACAGCTTCTTGGTCTAGGATATGTTTCACAATGAAGTGTTCTGGAATTCCCATTCTTCACAATGTTATCCATTGTCTGTTAGAATCCACACACTCAAATGCCTTTGCACAGTCAATAAAACACAGAAAGACCTTCTTTTGTTCTCTTGGAAGATCTTGTGGTACAGCAAGGATGCTGTAGTGACTTCATCTGGATGGAGTGTGTTGATAACTCAAGGTGGCGTGTAACTGCAGCACGAATCTCCCGGCTGCCCAAGGGATAAGGGATGGTAAACCAGCAGGTGATCCACAGCCTCTGAAAACTGGCCAGAAGGTGAGCACACGCTGTCCTGACGTGACGGCAGAGAGGACTTTTTCAGTTTGGTGGCATGGTGGGCTTGGTGTCGAGCTGCTGTCACAAGGTCATTCGTGTGAGCTCACCAGTCGTTCTGTGGAAGAAAGATGACACAGTCTGCTTCTGTTAAGACTATAGCCTCAGGAAGCAGAGGCTGTTCTACTCTGCCCTAAAGGGTCACCACGCATTGGATTGACACAGGGACACACACAAGGGATGACAGATGGTGCGTGAGAGCTCTTACAGGCCAAGGAGTGGCCAGATGTCAACATTTAGCCGTAGGTCGAGAAATCAGTCTGTTCAGTGAGTCGGCCTCTAGCTGGGGCTTCAGCAACACTGGAGAGGGGAGCAGTGTCCCGTCCTGTGTCTCCTCATCGGTCAGCTCTGCAGCACAGAATGCCCAGGGTCCTCACGTCCTCAGCACTGACCCAGCATAGGAACTGGAAGCCTCCTCCCCCCGATGGGGGTGCTTCATGCTCCTGGGGCACTGCCAGTCAGCTGAGTAAAACTGCTAACGAAACACGCCAGTTAAGACCAGGGCTCCGTGGCTGGAGTGCTCTGCTGGCGCCCTGCCCAGCACGGGTCAGCCTGGGTCCCAGAATGTGGTCATTTAGCGGCACTGCTGAGCCAGGCCTCCAGCCAGCTTCTCGGGCGGCGGGTTCCACCAGCTGGGGGCCTCCCTTCTCCTCAGTGTCTTTCCTTCTCTCTCTCTCCTTTCCCCCAGGCCCCCATCTTTTCATGTCTTTTTCCCTCCTCTCTCTCTTTCTGCAGGGACTCCACAAAGATCGGGTCAGTCTGTTTGGAGGGCTCCCCTCAGTCCATGCCGAGTTAATGATGTCCCCACAGTGTCACCGGGAGGTGCTGGAAGTTCTGAGCAGATTTGGGAGTATACTGGGTGTCAGCTTGCTGTTCATAGCAGGTGAGGACAGGCACTGTGGGACTGGTACAGGGGACAAGGCTGTCCTCAGAAGAGGAGATGGGGAGGGGACAAGTGAGGAATGAGGATGGGGTGAAGGGTCACAGGAGCCAGAAGCAGCCCTGGGATCCAGGGGGATGGAGGGCTGTGTGCGTGGAGAGGGGACTGAGGGCCAGCTGTGGCCTTGCCTTGGCCCTGTGGACTTGCAGGCGTGTTCCTGAGGTTGCAGCAGAGTGGACAGGGAGGAGCTGGACACTGAAGCCCTGAGTTCACAAACAAGGAAGTGGGTGAAGACCTGGCCAGGTGTGATCACTGCTCTGGGGGCTTTCCTGGCTCTGAGCCGGCCAGCCTTGCCCCCACCCACCCACTGTGCCTGTGTCCATCCCGTGAAGCTCTTCCACTCAGGAGACCTGGGCCGAGGGGTGTGCTTCCTCTGAGTTCTTTGGGGGAACTGCAGTCAAACCTCTGGCCTCACCCATCCTTCCAAAGTAGAGGCTGCTGGAGCCAAAGTACTACATGTGGCCGCTCCATCCTGATGGGTCCCACAGAGGACACAGGGGTCAGAGCAAAGTAGCAGGGTGAGATCCCGACGTGTGGCAGTGGAGGCGGGGTTCTGCATTTCCCTTCCAGCAGCCTGACGCTGGCCATGCCTCCCAGCACTCCAGCATTCAGATGCCATTAAGCTGTCACAGCCCATCTGTCTCAAGTCCCCTCTTCCCTCCAGGTCCTGGATGGGCGGCTTGAGTGGCTGGCTCCCCACTCACTGAGACACCCCCATAGCTTCAGCTCCTCAATGGCCATTGACTCTATTCACACCAGTGACTTGGCCCCAAGCTGGGCAAGGGGCTAGCCACCGAGGTTTCAGTCCCATGTTCTCACTCACCAGACAGCCCTGGACGCAGCTTCTGTGCCAGAGGGTGCAGACATGGCCACTGAAGCCACCAGCTCAGATCTGTGATTGGAGCTTTGCTCCTTCTCTGCGGGCCCCACCCATCGCAAGGCTGCGGGAGTGAGAGGCAGCTGCTTCAGGAGCTGTGTGAGGACCAGAACCCCAACACCCACCCATGATGGTAACCCTGTAGGACAGCAGAACGGCCCACAAAGGCTCCTGGGACACGTACTGCCTTGTCTGAGTGATGGGTAGTTCAAATGCTATCTGAAGGCTGACAGCCACGTGTCTTAACCCCAGCACCACCAGGACCCTTGGCCTCACCTCTGATGCACAAAGGGCAGGTCCTACTAAGCTCTCCTTCAGCCAAACCCCACCCTCCAGGAGGACAGATCCTCCTGGGGCCTCAGATAGGACAAACCAAGCCCCAGACCCCAGGCCACTGCTGTCCTGTGGGACTGACTCACAGCAGCTCTGCAGGACGGAGCAGAACTGCCCCACAGGCTCCCAAGGGACGCTGGCGGCTTGGTCAGGAGCTCCACTGCCAACCCACAAGCATGTGCTTGGAATCCACCAGCTGCTCCTCAGGAGAAAGAGAGACAATCTCCGCTGTGTGGTTTACAGCCTCCAAAAACCTGTCGGGAGGCCAGCAGTGAGTCCGTCCACCACAAAGGCAAACCACAACAGCACGAGGAGAACCGACTATGGAACCGACCCGTAGCGGCCCCTCTGGTGGGCTGTCAGAGGTGCACTAGAGATTGTCCAGCTTTCTCGGTGGAGCAGCTGATGGATTTGAACTGCACACCTTTGGGACTGCAGCGCAGCTTTCTGTCACTAGGCCATCAGAGCGCCCTTATGGAAGTAGATGGTCTTCTCCCTTGTCCCTCTGAGCAACTGGTGGATGTGAAGCAAGAGCCATTCAGTTAGCACGCCAGTGCTTAACTCACTGCGCAAGCAGTTCTGGCAGAGTTTCCGACACCTCACGCGATGGCCCGGCCCAGCCAGGGCCTCCACAAAGCCATGGTCCCAGACTTCTGGCTTTCAAAGATCTGAAAATTCTTTTGTAAAATGTTATACTGATTTACAAAATTTGCATTTTCACACAAGATTCTTTCCATTTCCTTCACCCAAGATGTGATCACACTGTGTGCAGTCTTAAGAGGCTGCTGCTGCGAACCCACTGGCATTGCTGCGTTAGCATGTCTCCTACCATCTCTGGTTGGCAGTGTGACGTGTTACAGATGCCACCCGAGCTCCAATTCCTGGCCCTTCTGCGGAGCTTGGATGTACCTGTCTTACCGTACAGGTGTGCTAGGCTCTATCCTTGCACTCACAGGAGGACACCTGGCTGTACACAGTCCAGGCTGACGTGAACATGCTCACGCAGGGATCCAGATGTGGGGTCTTGTGTGACACAGCTGTCACTTCACCTGAGTGACTGAGGGGGATCACTGGAGCGTGTGGTGAGTGCAGTTGGGGCCGTGTGACCCCAGCGGAGTCATCTGGTCCGTGGTGAGCTCTTCCAGCCTGGTTTTCCTGTCGCTGTTCTCACGGGTGTGTGCTGGCACCAGCATGTGGGGTTGACTCGCACTTGCACAGGAATTGCGGTCCTCAAATAGGTCTATCTTGGAGAGTGTGAAACCAGAAGCAAGGATTTTGAAGCTCTGTCTCACATACTTTGGACACGTGGCCAGGAGGGACGAGTCCTTGGAGAAGGACATCATGCTTGAAGAATGGAGAGACAATGCAGGATAGGAAGACTGCGGGACTGACATGGTAGCTGGGGTAATGGAGGTTGGTGTGTCAGAGTCAGTGAGACCGGCTCAGGCCAGGGCAGGATTCAGTCCTGCCATCCACAGGGTCACTGCGAGTCGCAGGTGACTTGATGGCACCTAAAAACCACAACACTACCACTGAGGTGTTTCAAGCTTTTGTTCTGGTGCCATGGTGAGTGGCACTGACTTTTAAATTCCTATTTGCAGTTGTCCGTTCCCAGTAAATAGAAATAGGATTGATTTTTTGGTACTTGTGTGTCACAAAGCTCAGACTTCTGTCCAGGCCTGAGATTAAGTGAGGCCAGGGGGGGCTGGTGGCTCTGGACAGCTTTCTCTTGAAGCAACTCTTTCTCTTGCAGAGACATGCGGCTGCCTTCCTCCGTGTGTCCGCTCCCTGAGACAGACAGTCAAGGTCTCGCTCTGGCCAGGCAGCTCTATGTGCCAGGAGCGAGGAGCACGCGCTGGGCAGGAACAGAGTGCTCTGCCTAGAACAGAGAGGGCCAGTGACGTGCCACCGCGACCTGTCATCGCATGGCTCCATCTGAGCTGGGACTCTGCCAGCCTCCTCCCCCGAGGAGCGTGCCCTCCAGCGGGGACAGTAGATCAATAGAGCTCAGTACAGAGTGGGGCTCACTTAGCTGCCTGCTCCACTGCTTTGACGGGAATTCTCCCAGATTCCAGGAAGCGGGCGGTTGAGCTGGTTGGTTCGTTGAGGTTTTTTGCCTGTCAAGCATCTCTCGGTGGAACGCCGTGTGCAGACAGAATGCAATCCCATGTTCCCTGGGGCTGAGGAGGCTCTGCAGGTTCCCACTCCAGCCCAGGCAGCATGGCCTTTGGGCCAGCCCTTGCTCTGTGCTCAGCAGGCCTCCCTGCAGCCGAGGAGACACCAGCATGCCAGGGGAGCCTGCAGTGGTGGCCTCAGATGGGCCAGCTCTGCCTCCCAGGCCTTCATGAGGACAAGTGTCTGTCACTATGTCTATAGTCACCAATCCTCATGCCTTTCTGAGGCAAGGCCCTGGGCAGGCTCTGTGTGGTCAGGTCACATTGCACATGCCTTGGGCCAAGAGGCCAGTTGCTGGGGACAGTTCTCCGAAGCCTGGAGAAGCAGCAGCCAGTCTGTGGGAATGATTAGCACACAGCCCCTCCTGAGGGCCCCCAAGTTCCACATTGCTGTGCCCTCTTCTTGGGTTCTGCTCTTCAGAAACATGTGGGAACCCCCATGTGAGTGTTCCCCTTCCCTGCTCCCCTCAGCCCCAGGGTCCCTGTCCGGCAGTTGAGTGGGTGCCAACAGAGAAGGACCTGCTGGCCATAAGGTCCACCTACACAAACCTCCTTCCTACACCAGATGGGCAAACACAGGGGGTGAGGGAGAGAGTGAGGTGTGGCCTTCTTCCTCTACCTCTCCTGTCTCTCCCTCTACCTCTCCTCTCTTCTCTCTCTCCTGTCTGTTTCTCCCTCTCCTGTGTGTTTGCCTCTCCCTCTGCCTTTCTTGTCCACCTGCCTCCACTTCTGCCTCCCCTGTTTGTCTCTCCCACTGGCATGTCCACATGGACATTTTTCCTCACTCGTGTTCACTCACTCACCTACCAGCCTCCCTCTTTGCAGCCACCACCAACCTCACCCCTATGAGACCTCCTTTTCCAATAGGAAAAGGTCTTATGGTGCAGGGGCTCCCAAGGCTGGTGCCCCCAAGCCCAATGCAGGAGCAAGTGGGTTTGGTGTAGAGGGTGAGACACCTTTGTGGCAGCTCGACTAGAGCAAGAGCAGGGACTGGGTGTAATGGGGAGGGGGCTCAGAACCCCTGATCGAGTCCAAACCCTGAACCTTTCCCTCACTGGAGTCCCAGCCATTCAGGGGAAGGGCAGGGGGACCGGCCACTGGCCTGGGGGCCTTGTACACAGGTCCTCCTCCTCACCCCACCACCCAGCCTAAGACCTGATTGGGTCTCAACACACAGGACTCCAGCAGTCCAGGGCATCTGTCCTGGGCTGAGTGGCTGTCACCTTGGCCAACATTACATCACAAGTTTAGAAGGGTCCTCCTCATATCACGCTCCCCCCCCAGCTTCTATAGGGCTAATCTTCACCTGCACAAAGGCTGTGTGAGAGCTCAGCGGGGTAGGGCTTTGGCTTTCTGAGCTTGGCCTCACAGTATCTAGGGACCAGCAGGCCAGTGGGGATGTTAGTGCCCTTCAAGGTCTATGAGAGGCTGATGACCTGGAGCAGGAGCCCCAGGGCTTGACCCCCTTCCCTCCTCCTGCTCAGCTGGACTTCTAAGTGAACTGTGAGCTGTGGTCATGGTGTGCCCAGGAGTGACCTATACAACAAAGAACTGCCCCACAGAACTTCTAGAGCTGTGGAGTGGGCTGGAACCAGCAACCTTTCAATCAGCAAATGAATACTTAACCCAGATTGTCTGGAAAATAGCTACTGCTGACTCGCGCCCTTCTCATGAAGACCCCTGTGTACAGGCAGAATGGCTCCAGGGCTTTTTAAGGTTCAGATCTCGCACAGGCAGGCAGCCAAGTCTTTCTTATGAGGCCCCCAAGGGTGAGCAGGAACTGGGCAGCCCTGGGTGATGGGGATGCTCTTAGCTGTTTGCACAGCCTAGGGGCTCTGTGACAGCTCAGTATCTCCTGAGGACCCCAACAGTGTGATGAGAAAACTTCAGGACAGAGGACCTACACTGCCCTTGACCGTGCTGGTCACACAGAGTAGAACAGCACCTCCATGTAATAACCAAAAACAGGGATCTTGGCCGGTGCCCCTGGCTTTCCTCTTGCTGAGCACAGTGTCCTGGAGAAAGGCACCTCTCATCTGCTCACCTGTCCACCCCAGGGCAGGCCATCTCCTCTCACTGTCCATCCAGAGCAGGGCACTTCCTTCACTTGCCCATATGCCCACCTCAGAGCAGGGCACCTCCTTTTACCGTTTGCCCCAGAGCAGGGCAGCTCCTTCACCAGCTCACCTGTCCTAGCGTTTTCCTGCTCACGGTCACAATGACGCACCTGCAGCTCCTCCTGCCACCTGCAGGTTCCCAACATGATCTCCCTTCACACCAGCCCAGCTGAGCACTTCCTGAACCACCACTTCAAGGACAGAATCACTGGACCGGTGTCACTGGACTGCCCTCTCAGAGCTCCAGCAGGAGGTCTGGGCTGCTGCTGCCCATCTGCAGGTCACAAAGCCCCCACACGGCATCACCATTCCACCCAGCAGGAGCTGGAAAGCCTGATCCTTGACCTTGGTCCTCGTTGCTGTAGAAAGTTTTGGAAGGCGAGCACTACCTGTGATCTCTTTAGAGCATGTTAACATTTCCCAACTCCAGGAGAGAAGTTCTGCTGAGCAAACGGGAAAGCCCAACTCGTGTGTGTGCGTCTTGAGGTGTGTCTAAGGAAACTGGGCCTATCCTGGGCACAGTATATGACTTGCTAGGTTTCCAGCAAATGATGTAAACTATAAGTAGGATGGGGGTGGAGTGTAGACAGGATAGGGAGCAGAGAGATGGCAGTGGAAGAGGGGAGGGAACAGAGGGAGGAGGGGACGGCAAGCATGGAGATGGGTGGTGGTGGGGCAGTGGGGAGAGGGAGAGGTGGAGTGGGGGTGGGGAAGTAGGCTGGGCTGGCGGGGAGCCTCTGCAGATTGAGAATAGGGCTTTGGGTGACCAGGAGTGTGGTTCATCACAGGAAGGCTTCACAGAGGTGACTGTGTGCATGACCTTGAGGAGGAAGTCGATTTTGCTCAAAGAAGGTGGCGTGGGCTGAAGGGAGAGCGAAAAGTCAGTCCCCTAAGTGGAGCTGTGTCCCCAGGCCTGGTCCCCTGCCCTGCAGGCACAGCGTATCTGCTCGATGGACAAGCTAAGCCGCTTCCTTCGCATGCCCGGCACACACAGCCCCTGCCAGGCCCAGCAGCCTGGTCTCACAGCTGCACAGGCTTGAGTCCTGGGTTCCATGGCCACTCAGAGCTAACACGTGGAGAAGGTTTTGTGTCTTCAGGGGTCTGTGAGGCCTGCCTGGGCCTGGGGCAGAGCCGTGGCTGCATAGTGGGGCATAGACGTGGGAGTTCTGTCTATGGTCATTCTCACCACCCCAGAACTTGGCTGGTGCTTAACAAGCCCCCTCAAGAGACCACTGTCCACACTGTGAACCCACCCCTCGCTCTGCCAGCCAGGGATGTCCACAGCTGGCCTAGAAGGTGGATCTGGCCTGACCATCCCCACTGGGGTTACTACACAGAGACTCTGGAAAATTTTTAGAGAATTAATCATTCATGCCCAAAACGGATGTGGAAACTTGGCTCACATGAGCTACTGTCTGAGACCCTGTGTTCCACCTCGCGTACCAGTGGCATCAAACCTTTGGGGTTATTTACGGGCCAACCAGTCTGCCTAGGAGAGGTTCAGGCCACCTCAGCACCACTGTAGGCCAGCTCGGGGAGCTTGGGGCTGTTTAAGGGGAAGGGACAGTGAGGTCAGTGATGCCAGTGACACTTACTGCACTTGTTCCAGGCCCCAGGAGCTTGGGCATTGAGCGACACAAGCTAGTGTCCCCAGAGTCTGTGCCGGCCAGCCCGAGGAGCAAGGGTGGGCAGAGACAGACTGGGGCCATGGTCGCTCTCCGTGGTGCTGAAAGTGTGCCTGCATGATGCGGTGGGGCGCGGGAGGCCCTGAGCAGATGTGTGGGTCCTGGTGCCTCCTGCCACCCTCCAGGGGCACAGACACCACCCTGTCTCTGTAGGAGGCAGCTCCAGCTTGAGGAGCTGGGGTTAAAGTACAGGATGGGGCTCATCAGTGGAGAAAACCCCTCAGATGAATGGACACCATGCACCAGCGGGTCCCCCGCTCAGGGGCTCAAGTGGTCATCTGCTCTTACCCTCCCCTCCCCATTCCCTGCTCACCTCATGTACTGTGGGATCACCTCACATTTGGGTCCCAGCCCACCTAGAGTCAGCCTTGGGACACCACCAGCACCTCAGAGCACCAAAGCTGCTCACTGCTGGGGTGGTCTTTGGTGTCAGCTCATCCCCTCATTCCTGGGGAGGCCTCTCTGTGTCTTCCCTGCAGCCCTGAGGAACAGGTGTATTTCCTGCCTAAGTCTACCTGCCCTCATACACAGCCAGGGAGCCGGGCCCCCAGGCAGACCGCTGCTGGGCCAGGGAGCCCCTTCAGGTCTGGGTCTTTGTTCAGGTACCAGAGCCAGTGCTGAGCCCATGGCAAAAAGGGAACAATGGTATCAAGATCTTTTGTTCTCCATTAACTCCTGTCCAAGTTATGATGGCTGAGGACATGGGGGAGAGGCCCTAGAGTATGGACAACTGAGGTATGAGTATCGACATCTGAGGGCCGTCAGTACACTGTGAAAGCAGAGAGGAGAAATGACAGAAAATAGACAGGAACATGTACAGAGATGTACATACAGAGATGCAGAGAGACAACAGAGGCAGAGCCATGGGAGGAAAGATTAAGGTAGAGACACAGAGACATCTCCAGAGAATAAGATGGGGAGAGACAAACTTGAGAAGCTAGAGATACAGATACACGTAAAGATGGGGTGATAGAGACAGGAAGAGACACAGAGTGATATATGGAGAGAAAGACACGGAGACAGACAGAAGGAAGAGAAGACACAGACACACGGGGGGGACAGATGGGCACACATGTGCAAGGAAGGGTCAGAAAAACTCAAAGACAGAGCGAAAGGAGGGAGACAGTAATAGTGGGAGAGTCAGAGAGAAATGGAAAGAGATCACGGAGACCAAAGAGACGCAGAAAGAGATGGAGGGATGGAGGGACACAGCAAGTGGGGCAGAGATGGGGACCAGCAGGCTCTGGACCCAGGGAGCACCCCCACGCTGGCCCCTGTGCCCCTCCTCACAGGTCCACAGAACCCCCAGGGGCTTCTCAAAGGGACCCCATGGGCTCTACAGACTGAGCTGCTGAGAGGTGACTCCCGTTCTGCGGGACCCCGTCACTACAGCCTTGGTGGGTAGGAAGGGGGGACTCATTCGTGTATAGACAACCCCTGCCTGATCCTGGGGGCAGCAAGGACTTGCTGCTCCCTTCAGAGTAAGTGGCAACACGGGTGGGGGGCAGAGAGGGTGCTGGAGCGCCCCATGACTGTTATAACTTACTCTGGGGCCTTTCGAGGAAAATCTGACAAAACCCAGGCATCTGAAGGCAGCTCCCTTTGCTACCTACGCTGTCCTGGCCCCCCACACCCCAGCCAGTTTGGGGTCCTCTGTGCTGAGCAGACAACACCCACCCTGTACTTGACAGAAGAGCTCTACCACAAGGGCAAACGGACCTGTTGGCCGTCAGGAGCCCAGTGCATGGGCCCTCTGATGTTACGTCTTCTCACAGCCTGACTGCAGGGACAGGACCCTGGAGTGACCTGACCTGGCCAGTAGGCTGAGGCAGAGCTCCTACATACCCACCTGGGAGGTGCCCACGACCTGCCTGCCACTCAGACAACCCTGCCACCTTCTGCCTTCCCATCCTGAGGGGTTGGACCCCAGAAGTAGCAAACACCCCCTTGATCCCTCAGTCCCAGCTGACTTCTCTCTGGAGGACACCACCAGAAGACTCTGCCTAGTGCCCAGTGCAGTGTGCCTGGCCATGGATGCAGCCACAACAATGATTAGCCTGTCACTATCAATTATTAATAGATCAATACAATTAACACAGTGCTGCATTAGTAAGTCATGTGTCGGGTGGCCAGAAAAGGAAAGGAATTGTCGGCGTTAACCCTTCGCCAAGTCATGCCCACAAGCCATGAGCAAGTAAACATCCCCCTTAACTCGCTTGGTAAACGACCATCCAGCCAGCTCGAGGGTTCACCAAACGGCTGACCCTGTCTGTCCTGGTCGGGAGGATGCTCCGTCCAGGGGACTTGGGGACAGAGGAATAAGCCTCTGATCTGGTGCCAGCCCTCTTCTCTGAGACATGGCCCTGGGAAGTCTGCTCCTCTGTCCCGTTTCACCAGCCGAGACCAACAAGGAGAGGGCATTGTGGGGACTACCCACAGCAGTGCTGCTGACAGCACCCGGGATGCAGCTCAGAGCTACGCACAGCCCACTGGGCCTGCCGCCCATGCCTGTGCCTCCCTGGGGGGTACAGGGGAAAGGGGAGGGCTGCCAGGATTCAGACCAGATTTGGTTCTACGCCCCTCCCAGGGTTCCTCTTGTTATCATGGTCACTGATGGGATCCCCCACTGCTCCATCTGCCACATCCTGCAGTCCCGGGACGGACAAGTGGCCAGTCAGTATGAGGCCACTGGTTATACATCCTCAGTGAGGACTTGCGTGTGTCTCCAGGCAATGTCCCCTCTGCCACCATTCTGGAAGCTAGTGACCCTCACGGGCTGCTGGCTGGTGGCTGGCTGGCTGCCTCCAAGTCACATCAGCTCTGCCCTCCTCAAGGGTGACAGCTCTCTCCCCGCCTGGCTAGGATGTCCTCATGTGTGTGTGTGTGTGCTTCTGAGAGAGAATGCCTGAGTGTGAGCATGAGTGTGCACGTGTTGCGTAGGAAGGCACGCAGGTGAACAGGTATGTGTGTGTGCGCGTGCACACGTGTAAGCCTGAAGATGTGCGAGGGCATGTACGTGAGAGTGCACGAGTGCAGGAACTCAAATTCACTGTCACTGAGTTGGCGCCAACCCACAGCTGCCCAGCTAGTGCATTTGCAGCGGGGACAGCTCATCTTCCTCGCATGGGCAGCTGCTGGACTGGTCAGCAGAGGGGCGCTGGTGCTGCTTCTGGATTAACGGCACAGCTGTGCGTGGACTGAGTAAGGAAATGGGAGTGAATGTGTGTGCGTGCATGTGTGTGCAAATGTCCACATGTGTGAGGACGTGGGAGTGAAGGTGTGGGAATGTGTACACATGCGTGTGTGGATGTGAGGTACACACACGTGTACAGGAGTGTGTTGTGCGTTCTTTCCCTGAGTGCAGGAGACACTGGCACACCTGGCACTATCACAGGTTTAGACCACGGCAGTATGGGGAATTCCAGTGATTCAGGTCTCAGGGCTCGTGTGCTTTCACATGCACGTGTTACTGACACTATTATAACAATGATGCAACAGTTTGAAATGGGCCCCGAGTCCTCCACAGACCTGGGCCCTTCCTCGTCTCCCACTTGCTTCCTACCTGCACCTCAACCTCTGCAGAGCTGCGCCCCCCACCTATCTCCCACCTGCATCCTCCCCTCCACACACCTGCGGTCCTCCCCCATCTCTTACCTGCACCTTACCCTCTTCAGGTCTGCGCCCCTCTACCTGGCTCCCACAGTGTCCCCAGGCCTTAGCAGCAAGTGGAGGCTGGCAACCAGATGGGGTGATAGCCTGGGAACTCAGGGACTGTGGGCAGATCCCTGACCTCAGCAGCAGAGCCTGGGTAGTCCTTGTGCCCCTCCGTCCCCCAAGAAAACAGCACCTTGTCATTCACCCTAGCCAGTCTAGGATTGCCCTGGGGTCCAGTCCAGGGCGATCAGGAAAGGAGAGGACCAGGATCAGCCCATGGGTTCCCCGCCCAGGCAGCCCCTACGGCCCAGCTCTCCTCCCTCCTCTCTCCAAAAGTCAGGGTGAGGAGGTTAGCCCAGACATTGTGGGGATAGTTCAAAGCCCCCTTGGCAGAGTCTCACTCACCCCTTGCTCTGATGTTTGCTAGTACTGGAGCCAGGATGCCTGGCCTGGCCCAGAGTCCCTGAGAGATCTGGAGCAAGGACAGCCAGGGGCCGCTGCCCAGGGTGCCTGTCCACCTAATAGACATAGCCCACTACACTCTCAGACCCTTCACAACAGTCCCCACACTCAACAGACTGCTGACACACTGCAGCCCCCAGGTACTTACTGACCCTCAGACACTCACCACAGGCCCTGAATCCCCTCTGCAGCCCCCCAGCACCTGTCGGGGTACAGCCACTTTATGGAAACCACAACAGGGCTCGTTCTCAGGGCACCTGGAAGCTCACCTCTCTGCACACACAGGGCATTTTGCCAAAGTTAGGGGTTTGCTCGCTAACAGCGAGGCTCCAAATGACGTCAACTTCTCATTCAGACACGGTGACCTCATTGCTGCTGCTCCAGCCTGTCCAGCTCGGAGACGTGGGGCTTCACCCAGGGTCCCAGCGCGTCCACTCAGCTCCGCCAGAGCCGTGCAGAGGGAAGGGGAATCTGACAGGCGTGGAGGCGACAAGCGTCCTTCTGGAAGCGTCTGGCTTTGCAAGGACGTGGCTGGAGCGTGTGGCCCATGGTCTCACACACGGGACACCCTGACCTGGATGTAGACAGGAGATGCCTCCTGCTGCTGCACCCTCACGGGCATGCCCTGTGTGGTCATATCAGAGGCTGGGCATACACTCCATGGAGATAGGCTATATGGTCACTCTGCCTGCCGTCCACCTCATTTGAGCAGGACACTGGCCTTGGGGGACATCCTAACACCTCGTGAAGTCACACCCAGTCAGACCAAATGGGTTTCTGTGCCAAATCACCCATCCTCTGCAGGATAGCACTGTGCCATCAGGCCACTCTGCTTCCATCAGGGTCCCTGTCCCTCTGGAGGGCACACCTCTGGCTCTGTCCCCAATCTCAAGGAGATGCCTCTCCAGCAGCCCGAGCACAGGTGTGTGGTCCTGTGTGCGTCATGTGTGCACCGCACATGTGGGTGCATTGTGTGTCCGCACTAGCGTGTGGCTATGTGCATGTGTGCTTCACATGTCTGTCCACGCGCCTTGTAGGGACTGGACTTGTGTCGCCTGAGTCTGTGTGTGTTCCTTGGAGGGGCGTGTGTGTGTGTCCATATGCCTCTGAGTGTGTTTATGTGTGTGTGTGTCTGTCCGTGGAGGTATTTACATGCACGTGTGTATGTACACCTGTGGGTGTGTTTGCTGGCATGTGCGTGCGAAGGTGCCTGCATGTCCGGATGAGGTCTGTGCGCGCCCCTCTGCCTGAGGGCAGTGTATGTGGTCACTGAGAAAATGTTAAGGCGCTGTGAGGGCATCTATGGAGGTCATGCAGAAACAAGAGAAAAACTCCTCCAAATTGACGTTTCAGTTCTTTACTAAAATGTGCCTAATGGATATTTTTAGGACTGATTTATAGGAATGAAATCTCCAGGGGACTAGCTGGGACCAAGATATTTTTTTCACCCCAAAGCCATGCACCCCACCACAAACCCTAGCCCCAACCACATGAGGACGCAAGAAGTGAGAGGCACGCTGAGCAGTCCCAGCAGCGGAGGGGACTTTGGAAAACCCCAGGCTGTCAGAGGGACCGTGGCGTGAGGGCCAGACACTGTGGACAAACGGGCTGGAACGCCACCGGCTGGTGTGGCCCAGGCCGTCCTTGGAGCCCCTGAAACTCCTGAGCACTTGGAGACCCGAAGGACAGAGTCCTGCCCTGGCACAGTCCAGGATGCATGTCACCCTCTCCACATCCCAGCTCCTTCCTGCCCTCGGTCAAGAACCCTGAGCTGAAGACTCTTGCCAGGGAAGGTGAAAGCGAGGGCAGGGCGAGGGCTCAATCCGTGTAGATGCCTGGTGTCCTCTCGTGCACAGAGCTCGGCTCCACTGCTTCCCAGGCCGGTGTTTCAGAAGCAGACCTCCCACCTTTCCCCCAGAATCCTCTGCCCTGGCTCTAACCGCCAATGTGGTGGTTCAGGACTGAGCACACAACCCTCTGTGCCGTTCAGGAGAGGAGAGACCCCCGTGAGGTGTGGATCACACGTGTACTAGTGCACGAGTCAGCACTGTGAGGGCGTGAGGAGGAGGCCTGAGGAGGGGGCACTGCCAGGGGCTCCCAGCAAGTACAAGAGGAGGGGCTGCTCCGGGTACTTGGGACGTCAAGGGTTGAGAAGTGCTTGGTTTGACCCAGTTCACAGAGGGATGGCGGGAACTCTTGGCAAGTCCTGGGACCAACTCAGTGGAAAGCGTTGTCCTCGGCTCCACGGGTGGCCTTGTGGACGGACATGAGCAAGGTTCCAGCGGGAGGCCATCTGGGCACAGGAGGGCATGGTGATGCCTCCCGCTGGTAGCCTGTAGTATCTCTATTAGTGGCCCTTGGCCATAGGGCACCAGGCCCCTGGGAACAGAAGCAGGCCTCCGGGCCCCTGCTGTGGACACTGGGATGCCGGAACACTGGGTAGACCCAGAACCTTCAGTCCTGGTGTGTGAGGAGCCTGTGGTCAAGTGGGCAAGTGTGGCCAGTGCTGAAGGAGACCCAGGCTGTGGACCTTCCGCTCCTCTACGGAAGGGGGTGGCCGAGCCCCCCAGGCACAGGGGCCTCCATCACTGTGCCATCAGTACTCACAGGAGTCAACAGACAGGCCAGGAGAGGGCAGGCCCAGGAGAGGGCAGTGCCAGGAGGGAATGGAGGACAGGGGACCAGAGAGTGGGCAGGTGTCACTGTAGGTGGTCACATCCCAGGCTGGAACAGAGGTTGGATGGGCAGAAAGACCTGCCAGAGCGGCCACTCTCACACGAAAGACCCCGTGAAGAGCACAGTTCCTGTGAGCGTCAGGTGGACACCGCAGCATCCTGAGAGATGTCCGGCAGCTGTATGCCCAGTGATACCCATCCGCTGAAACAGTAACTCTAATCCCTCCACAGTCAGAACTGGGGACCAGCATCTCTGTGGGGGTGGGCTAGAGAAGGGGGTTACCTGGAATAAAGGGTAGCGGGTGGAGTGGAGCAGGACCCTCTTTTCTGAGGGGGTGGTGTGGGGGCCCCTTTTCCCTGAGGGGGTGGGGTGGAGTCAGCCTCCCCTCTGAGTGAACAGGGTGGAGTAAAGGGTGTCTCCTTTCACTGAGGGGTGGAATGGAGCCAGCCCCACCAGTCTAAGGGAACAGAATGGAGTGAGTGGGCCTTTCTCGGGGGTGGGGTGGGGTCAGTCCTCTTTCTCTGAGGGAATGGGGTGCAGTGGGGTCCCCTTCTGAGGGCGTAGAGCTGGGGCCCCCTCTCTAAAGGAATAAGGTGGAGTGGGGAGCCATCTTTCTCTGAGGGGTGTAGTGAGACTATCCCCTGAGGATATAGGTTTGGGTGCCCTTTCTCTGAAGGGGTGCGGTGGGGCTATCCCCCTTTCTCCAGAAGGACTGTCTGGAATGGAGGCCCCATTTCTCTGAGGCAGGGTGGTGAGGCTGGCCATTCTCCTGAGGGAGTAGGGTGGTGCCCCCTTGTCTGAGGGGTGGGTTGTAGGAAGGAGGGTGGAATGGGGCCCCTCTTCTCTGAGGAGGTGGGCGGAGTCTTGTCACACTTCCGTGGAATATTTCTCACAGGGGTAAGAGACGTTTTTCAGACAGGACTTGGGGGTGTGTCAGGTCCACCCCAGGGCTTCTCCATAGGTCAAGGGATTGGAGTGGGGGGAGTTCCCGGAGAGGACACTTCTGTGGCTGCACGGCCAAAGTTCAGGGCCAGGCAGTGCCCGCCTGCAGCCCCTCCCACAGATCTGCCCTCAGGTGCCAGTGCCCACTCAGGGCAGAGCCGCATCTGGGCTTAACCAGAGAGTAGCCCAGGTCTGCCGCATGAGGCTACCATGCTGCCGTCCTTGGGGGACAGCAGAGGCCACTCAAGAACTGTACAGCCCCTTCTGTGTGAGGGAGACAAAAGGTGCCTGTGGACTCCAGACTCTGGGGGTCCAAGTGTGTACACACACACACACACACACACACACACACACACACACTCTGCCCAGCAATGCTCTTGACCAACCAGTGTTTATTTTCACCTTGCTGCCTCGCCAGGAGCCCTCGAGGTGTGAGCAGGTGGGAGACGCTCCTCAGTCTTCAGAGGAGGGGCTGGCCCAGGGGCGAGGTGCTTACTTGGAGGTCGGTGGGTACCATGGCCGCGCTGTCCGGTGCTGTCCCTGCGCTGTCTCCACGCTGTCCAGCGCTGGCCGGCTGAGCGGTGCAATCAATGCACAGCTACAGCTGGTTGAAGGGGACCAAATCCATTGCACAGGTGATTTGGTTCCATTTTACCAGCTCTAGCAAAGCATTCGACTCCCTGCACACGTCGAGGAAGGCAGCTCCGTGCAAGGTCAGGATGGACGAAACCCTCCGGACGGGTACACTGCATGGGGGGTGCCTGGGGCTGTGTGCCATCGGAAGGGGGCAGGAGTTCTCCCTGAGGCACACCGTACACGGGGCACACTCCCCGGGGAGGAGCAGCAGGAGGGGGTGACATGCTCACAGTACCCTCACACTCAGTGCACACACAGGCACATCTCTGCAGAGAGGTGATCACAGAGCACGCACACATGAATGGCTCCTCTGCCTCACCTGTCGGAGCTCACCTGTGGGGACACCAACCTCTGACACAGGAGGGGTGCCCGTTGCCTGGGTTCAAGCTTCATCTGTCTTTGACCCATTCATTCCCATTTATTCCCTTTCTGTCTTTGCCCCTTCACACTCTCACCTTGTCTTGTCACTTGCTCATCCATTCCCTCGTTTCATCTCTCACTCCTCTATCTTCACTCCCTCACTCCCCCCCCGACCCTCCTTCATTCATCCCTGGAAGTCCACCAACCCAAAAGTCTTCATCAAGGGACCCCTGCACTACAATCACTGTCCCCAGACCCTGGCAGCAGTGACCCAGGGTCTGCCCTCCAGGGACCCAAGGTAGTCCTGGCCCGGGCTTCTCTGGCTGCAGCTGGCAAAGAGTGGATGGGTCCTGATGCCATGTGGCAACCACACAGGCTGAAGTTGGATGGGTCCTGACACCGTGTGGCGGCCACACCAGTCTTGCCCTGGCCGTGGGAGGTAAGCGCAGGATGGAATGGGGAGGAGTCCCACAGAGCCCAACTCTGACAGGTCCTCAGCCCCAGTGACTGCCCGGAGTCAGCCGTGAGTCCAGCCTATGGTCAGAGCAGGCCAGGTGCCCAGGCTGTCCTCGGTGACTCAGAGGGAGGGAGGCTTTTTTAGAAAATGACTGTTTCTGCTGACCTCCCCAGCACCACATCACTGAAGTAGGCAGCTGCCTGCCCGGGACACGGTGTCCTGCAGAAGCGACCATCCTCCTGAGCACAAACAAGCCTGGCCAGGAAGGAGAGCAGGCACAACCCTGTCCTCCCAGCTGCCCTCTGCATCCCTCCTCCCATGTCCCCTCCTGGCCGCCACTGCCCCATGGTCACTTCAAAGTGGAGATCAGCCACACAGCACCGAGCCTCCCTCAGAAACCACTCCCTGAGCTTGGGCCCCGACGAGCCCAAAGATGTACCTGCTGTCACAGCCCTGTCCACCTCGGCCCGTCCCTCCTCCATGTCCACCCTGTCCACCTCGGCCCGTCCCTCCTCCATGCCCACCTGACCACCTTGGCCCGTCCCTCCTCCATGCCCACCTGACCACCTCGGCCCATCCCTCCTCCATGTCCACCCTGTCCACCTCGGCCCGTCCCTCCTCCATGCCCACCTGACCACCTCGGCCCATCCCTCCTCCATGTCCACCCTGTCCACCTCGGCCCATCCCTCCTCCATGTCCACCCTGTCCACCTCGGCCCGTCCCTCCTCCATGTCCACCCTGTCCACCTCAGCCCGTCCCTCCTGTCAATGTCCCTGGCTGTCTTGGCCCGTTCCTCTTGCCAGTGCCCCATGACCACGTCAGCCAAGCCCCTCCTCCATGCCCGCCCTGACAGCCTGGCCCGTGACACGCCCACACACAAGGGATCCATGCCAAGGACCACAGGGCACCAGGCCCCCCGCCATGTTGGTCTCTTACACCAAGCCTACCGGGAGCACCAGGGAGACTGTTGGCCCGGTCTTCACCCCCCAAACAGATGGACCGACACCCCAGCAGGCACTGCACTAAGCCCTCCTCTCTGTCCAGGGTGGGATGTGGAAACCCCTGATGGGCTCATGACAGGGGCGCCACCACCCAGCAGCACTAAATGTCCCTGACTAGCCAGAGGGCTGGACGGACCTGCACGACACCTGGTCAGCTCACTGGGACACTGGGTCCGAGGGACAGAGGACAAGCCTGAAGCTGTCACTCTCAGCTGTGCCGGCCCGACGTCCACCTGCAGCACAGACACCTGAGGCCCAGCTTGGCCTGGACGTGAGTCTTCACAGCTCGGCCCCTGCTCAGCTCCCGGCTCCAGTGCCTGTTTGACGGCACTGAATTTCCATCCAAATGTCCCCACCGTTCGTTCCCACAATGAACAGGGCTAGTCTCCTGTCAAAACCTCCACCCTCTGCCCTGAGCTGACCAGCATGTCTCTGCAGGGGTCCGGTAGCAGCAGGGATATTCGGCCCACCTCCCATCTGGCGATGTCCCTTGCAAAGACAGTCCATTTAGAAACCAAGGTAAAGGCTGAAACAGGGTCCCCTCGGACCCAATGACCACGGTCACCAAGCGTGAGCCCTGCAGGTCCCTTCCTCTCGATGGCACAGCCCCTCATGGGCTGCTCCCGGGGCCTCGGAGGACGAGTGGCCCGTGTTACTTTAACCTCTCTCGGCGTTGTTGACAGCTGAGTGCTCCTTCCGGCTGGACCAGGAGTATCCGCTCACTCTCTCCTTCCCCCCGGCCGCTCTGAGGCCGGCGCTGTGTCATCAACCGTCACGGACATGGCCCCGGCACCCCACCCCCACGCAGCTTTGACTCTGGCCAATGGATGAGCAGGGCCTGGTAGCCAGAGGCTCAGCCAGAGGTGACCCGTCCCCAAGCTCTGTCCTCCTACTCCCACACGGCTGTCCCAGCGGCTAGCCAATTGGATCTGGCCGCTGTTTCATCCCCTTCCTGTGTCCGGGTCCCCCATGGTCAGGGGACCCACGTTTCTCTCTTGCCTTGCCCCTCTAAGGTGACTGCAAGGCCAGAATACCCAGTGTCTCATCTGTCCATCCTGGCAAGACCCAGTATCACTGCCACCTCCTGAAAACAGGTTGGTGACCTGCCCACGGTCACCCTCACCTGGGCAGGGGCCTCAGACCTCTCGTCAGGTCAAGGGCTGAGGAAGCACAGGGCTCTATCAGGGAATCCCCACGGCCTGGCAGCTGCACACAGAGGCCTGGACAGCCCTCAGGCAAGTGTTGGACACCCTGCATCTCACTGCAGTGCGCCCTCCACCAAAAGGTGCCCCAGCAGAGACCCTCAAGTCTCACAACAGTCCTGCTGTCGGTGGGCACTGGGGGCCGGAGGGCCAGGGGTGGATGCCCACAGGGCCGTGGTCCTGCCTCTCCTCCCACCCTTCAGGACCTGGCTGGTGGCTCTGCTGTCGTCTGCCCTCGAGTCGATACCAACTCACAGCTGATCCTCCAGCAGGTTTTGGGGGCTGTAAATCACACGGGTCCTTTAGAAGCCAAAAGACTGTCAACTCCAAGCAGGGGCCTCCCGCCCACAAAGGACACCAGCACGTCATGCAGTGACTGATCCAAGATTCGAGAACACGCAGAACCACAGTGGATGGGAAGCGAGATGCTGTCGAAATGCTGTATGTCGTGTGAGTAAGTTACAGCAGGACAAATGGAAGGGGGTGTGGGCCGAGGAGGACATCTGGGAAGGCTGCTGGGTCCCCAGATCTAAGGAGGGGCTTCCCTCTGATAAGGACCCTCAGAACACAGAGACCACCACAGCTCCATAGGGAGCCTACCTCCCGGGCACCCCACTACACCTGGGTCTGGCCGAGGACATGCAGCGCATGATCCCGGCTCTGCAGCCCCACGCACCAAGCCCTCTGCCCCGGATCCTGTTTCTCCTCACGTACCAGCAGATCAGAGGTCTGAGCACCAGGTCTTGTACCAACCACTCATAATGCCATGCATGCCAATGGCACTGCCACAGGGCTGCAGGACAGTGTCTCACCATCCTGTGTCTGCAGCACCCGCCCAGGCCCTCAGGGACCAACGTCCACCCCAGAGGAGTGGCCTCGTGCCCTGCACCACTGACATTCTGGGCAAAGAACTGAAGATGCGGCACCAGACAAAGACAATGACCACACATTTGTGGCCAAGAAGCCGCCAAAGGGCCCAAGGGGACCAGAGACAGAGTGAGGGCAGCTGCGTGAGACAGCGCCACTCACACACCGTCCCGGGCGGGCCCACTCGTCCGACACTGGTGACTGCGGCAGGCCGGCGAGTCCACAGTGTACCAACCAGGGACCCCTGCACCTACTAGAGGTTCACCAAGCTCACGGTCCCCATACCCAGGAGCACCTGGGGCTTGAATCTCACCCAAGCTTCTAAAACCCACTCGAGGAACGCACTTCCCTCTGAGCCGCAGGCCCACCCACGAGCACTCCGACGCCTCACTGGAATTCTTGATTCCAGATGCTGCTTAATTATTAAAACAAACAGCAAAGTAGAGCAGCAGTCCAGTGACTGTGGGCCCCCCAGGGGCTGCATGGGGGGGGCCTACTGGGACTCCCGTCAGAGAGACCCATGATCAAAGGGCACCCCCAGACGGCGCTGGCGCTCCCCGACAATGCCGGCTCAACCTGATCCATAACTTTCCTATTCAAAAAAGAAATAAATAAACCTATTACTTCTCAACACTGATAAAAGTTTAATACAGAGTTGCCCGGGTTTTTAATAAACTTGTCAACATCAGAGCCGGGCAAATTGATGGGTCTTGCCAGGGATAAATTCAGCTTCAACTAGACTGGGGAGGGACAGGCGGGCAGGAGCAGGGCAGGCAGGGGGCTGGGAGTGTCCTGCTGCAGTTTGCACAAATCGCAAACTGTTACTGCGTCTCTTCGGTGGGCTGGGATGGAGGAGGCCCTGGGTCTCAGGGGCCTGGGGGTGGGGATGGGCGGGATGCTGGAGGCAGACGGAGGGACCAAGGCTGACTGAGTAAGGAGCTGCCTGTTCCCAGGGTCCAGCGTGCCTCCTAGGGCAGCCATGACCCATCCCACTGCCCATTGTCCCCGTGGATTCCAGAACCCGGGTCCAGCAGCAGTCAGAGCTCAGGCTCAGGGACAGCCACACCACACCAGGACAGGTCAGGGGGATGGCTGTTCCAATACCCAGGGACAGGGACAGGGCAAGTGCATGGTTGGAGGAGTGTGGCCACGGCCACGGCCTGCCTCGGTCCTCAGCCCCACGGGCCCCAAGGACAAAGGCTCTCCAAGTTCATGGACACTGTGACCTGCCTGCAGGACATGGGGTGCATCTTGCTTTGAGGAGCGCAGGCAGGATCCCCCTGGGAAAGGGCACCTGTCCCACAGGCTGCAGGGGTGTGCGTACGTGTGTGTGTGTGTGTGTGAGAAAGAAGCCGCCATCAGAGTTCTTCTTAGGTAACCGAGAAAAGAAAACCAGCCCCTCTGAGGAGGCACAGGGGTCACTAAGCCTTCGGGCTGCGCTGTCCCGTCAAAAGAAAGGAAGAGCCTCACAAGAACCCCTGCCTGGCGAGGCTAGGCCCCCCACACCCACAGCATCTCTTGCCTGGGGTGGGTTCTGCTCCTTGTGGAAAGCGACCACGTGCATCTGACTCACTTCCTCTCCAGCCTGCAAATGGGGCAGGTGAGGAGAGGGGACACAGACCCTGAGAGGAGCCCCCAGCCTCAGCTGGCCAGCTGTCCCTCCTCAGGCTGCCTGCAGACACCGGGTGGAGGCGGGGTAAGGCCTTAGCCAGGACTCCTGGACCCTAGAGTCACACGAGCTCAGTCCCTCCAGGGTGAGCGGCACTATTTATACTGCAGGGGAGAAGCCAGATCTGAGCATGACCAGGCCTGGCAGGGGACAGGGCCCACGTAGTCCTGTGTCCCTAGTGTCCTTCAAACTCCTGATGCACTCCCACCTCCCGGGATGGCTTCCCAGGACAGCTGTCTGTCCCCTCCCTGCTGTTAAAAATACTCCGTTCATGACCCCATCTTCCTGCCCACTCAGGCATACACACGTGCACACACACCCCTGCCTCCAGCCGCAGCCCGGGGTCACGGCTCGCACACACGCACACACGTGCGTGCACACATGCACCCCCCCCACACCCCCCTGCCTCCAGCTGCAACCCGGGGTCATGGTGCACGCGCGCGCGCACACACACACATCCACCCCTCCAGCTGCAACCAAGGGTCATGCCTCACACACACACACACACACACACACACACACACACGCACACGCACACACACAGACATACATGTCCACCGGCCCTTCAGGCACAGTCCGGGGTCACAGTACAAACACACGCGCGCACACGTCCACTTCCCGTCACAGCCCATAAGGCTGACATCACTGTGGAGGGGAGGGACGCCCCAATCACTTGGGCTGCCACCCACCCACTTGGACGGAGAAATGCCAGCTGCTTCCCCTATTGCTACCAGTGCAGCGGGAAACCCTGCTGCCTCTGTGGTGGACACAGAGTCTAGAGGAGCTGGAGGTGTCACCTCTGGACCCACTGTCACACATGTCCCAGCCCAGTGGCACAAGACCCCTCACAGAGCAGACAGTGACCGTGGTTGAGCCGTGCAGGACGGGGTGGCCGGCACTGAGAGCTCTCGGGTGGAGAGTCTGCGGCCGCGAGGTCCTCCCATCCCCACATGAGCCGCAGGCCGTGGGTCCTGCACTCAGTGTCTCTGCAGGCTGCTGTCCCCGCCCGGGCCATGCGTCCGTCTGCACCTGTCTCTGAAGCTGCAGCAGCCTGCATTCTGCAGCCTGCTGCAGCAGCCCCTCCCCCGGCAGCGGCCAGTCTCCCTGCATCCCGCCCGCCAGAGCCCTGAGGCCCAGCCCAGGGCTGCGTGACTCCAGCCTCCCTGGGGAAGATCTCTGAGCCCCTGAGCTGGATGGCCAGTTCTGGGAACCAGGAGGCCATGAGAGGCTCAACCTGGGCATGGCACAGGGGCTGCCACTGGAGCCGGGACCCTGTGCTGTGTTCCCCTTTCCCGCCCCAAAGTTCTGTCACCTCTGCCAGAGTACGCAGGACAAGGGTCCTGTCCTCCGTCCCCGGCCCTGCCCTGAGCACGGGCCAGTGAAGAGCTGCAGTGCAGCAGCCCCTCTGCAGGTGGGACTGAGCCACAACCACCTCCAGGACGAGCGGGAGAGCACGTCGGTGCCCCCTCCTCACAGGTGGCCCAGGGCAGGCACAGACCCTGCTGCCGGCCAGCAGCCTCCTGGCCACAGCAGGCCCAAAAGGCCTCTCCGGTTCTGCCTGTCACTAGTGGCATTTGGGGGCAAACGGTGCCCGCCGACAGAGGGAGACTTGTGGTCAGCCTGACGGTGCCTCACGGTGGTTTATTCGTCAGCGGGCGGGATGCTGGAGCGGCAGATCCCAGATGAACCGGGCGCACATCCCTGCAGGCTGGCACTGCCGAGCAACGTAATAAAACGCTTTACTGCACGTGATAAACGCGCAACACGCCGCGTGATCAACTTTCCTCTGTGGAAGGAGCTGTCTCTACTATCTGACCACCACATCAGAAATAGCAGCTAAGACTGCCCATTTGCAGACCACCAGAGCCCGGGCCGGGCCCTCGGGACACTGGTGGTCCTGCTCAAGGAGCCATCTCGGGTGAAGAACAGGCAGCTTTTGTGAATCTTGGAACACGGATTTAGCTAATCCCTTGCACAGACTTTACAGGCCAAATTTTCACAGCTATTGTCTCCACTAGCAGGACCTCGGCCCAGATGGCCCTACACGACGGGTGAACGTTCTAGAGGGTTCCTTACACAGATGAGGTCACTGAGCCTCTGGTGGAGACAGCCGCTCTGAACACGAGAAAGGATGCCAACCAGGACCCCACAGTCCCACCAACGTCACCTAAGCCCCCAAGTCAGCAGAAAAATCAGAGAGTAGAGGTGCCCCCGGCCCTTCTCTCTTCAGTGGGCCACCCCAGCCCCTGAGGTGACAGGGCCAGAAATTCTCCTGGAGTCCTCCACCCCTCGAGCCTCTCCTCCTGGGAAAGAAAGGAACAGCCCAAAGACCTCAGCTGGAGGAACACTGGCACACTCATGCCCCGGAACTGGGGACTCCCTCCCTGAAAGTCTGGTACTGGAGCAAGCCGCCCAGGAAAGCATGGTCCACTCGGCAGGTCTGTGCGTCCAGCGTCCCTGGGGCGGGGGCAGCCCAGGCGGGGCCCGAGGGCCAGCTCCCTGCTGCAGGGAGTGCATTCATTTTCAATTCACCAGATCAGAGAGGGCATGATTTACAGCCAAGAAAACCACTCGCTCGGTGAACGCTCCTTGGGCTACCTAATTCCCAAACACTAATGCTTCTCTTTAAACCCCACATCCTGCATTAAAGCGTTAATGCCGGCCGGACAGGCAGGAGAACGCACTGCTGTGGGCGCGGCCGCCGGCCACTGCTCAGCTACTTCCCTCCTCGTGGCTGGAGCTGGAAGCAGGCAGGACAGAGGTGACCTTGCAGGGACACTGGGTGTGGACCCCTCCAGGCCCATGGGCTAGGAGAAGAGACCAGGGTGCCAAGGACAATGCAACCTTCTTCCCCCAATCTGCCCGACCGTGAAGGCCAGAAGTGGGGACATCGGGCCACAGGTCAGAGTGAGGACCACCAAGGGGGTTGGGAACCAGAAATGAGTCGGTCACAGGGACCAGGGACCAGAGATGGAGTACCAGTGGGGGAGGGAGCCCGTGGAGGGGGCCATGGGTCAGAGGTGGGGTCAGTAGGGGCCAGTGGCCAGGGTGTGGCCTGCAGTGGTGATCACAAAAACCAAGGATGGGGCAGTAGGGGGCAGGGGCTGAGGAGATGCGCGTGGGGGTTACAGGTCAGGGATGAGGGCAGTAGGGACCAGGGGCTTCCAGGAGGAAGATGGACTCCTGCGAGGCCCAGTCTGGGAGCCTTCTTCTCCCCACCGCTGCTACTCCTACCACAGAGACTTGAAGCTCACTCTAACAGCCACTGGGCTCTGGTGCAGACACTGCATGGCTGTAATTCTAATCCCAGGCTCCCTGGAGCACAGTCACAGGCCCCCAGCACTAATTCCTCCAGAGGCCAGGGAGGGGACCTCCTGTCCACCCTGCCCTGGCCACTGAGAGCCACATTCCTGCAGAGGAAAGGAGGGGGCAGGGGCACCTGCTCCAGCAGCTGAGAATGCCAGCTGGGGGGAGTGGTGGGTAGCGGTGACATGGTCATCAGAAAATAACCCGGGCAGCAGAGGACGTGCCCTGGAGAGCCATGCCTGGCAGCAGCCCGGCCTGCAGGCAGGTTCCACTCAGAGGCCCTGAAATCAGCAGCACCACCCCCCCCCCCGACCCGGCTCGCCCCCCCCCCCCCCCCCCGGCCCCGACTGCTGGCTTTTCCAGGGCCCACTTGACCAGACTGTGCCCTTGGCCTTAGTAGCAAGTGACCAGAGTGAAGTGACTCTTTACAGCCAGGTCCAGAATTCATCCTCTCACTGGCCACCAATGTCTGACCTAAGGGGCTTAAAGGTGCCACTCTGGCAAGTGCAAGATACATGGGTAGTTGCCCCTGCCCACAGAAGGCGTCCTTGGTCCTGGGGTCCACGTGTGGCTTTCTGCTTGGAGGTGGCCAGCAAGGACTTCGCCAACACAGTGGAAAGTGCCTCAAGCATGACTTGGTGACGAGGACGGGGCACTGCTGGGGGCTTTCTGGTGACCAGAAGCTGAGGGATATGATGGTGTCACCGCTGGCCCCCTCCTCCTACAGGTCACCTCAGCTGTCACCTAGACTAACGTGGCCTTCGGTAGGAGCACATGGCCTCTGCGTGGACTGCAGGTGGCTGGGAGGGCCGGGCACAGAGTGGGGCCAGCACAGCACCACGCTGGGACGTGAGGTCTCCTTCAGAATGCCCCCGCCCTAGCCTTGCAATAACCATGAGCAAAGATGACCCAGTATGTCCCTCGAGTGGCCCCGGTCCCCCATAGGCCTGAGCCGGCCTGAGCCAGCCCTCCCTCCGTCCCTCACTGATCACCTGTCCCTGAGCTCTGAGCACCACTGCCCACCATTCTTCAGAGACTTGCCCCTGGCCGCTGACATGAAGCCCTCAGAACCCCCGCGTGCTGCACGCCCACACCCGCCCCGGCACGCCCCCATGGCCTGCCCGGCGCCTCCGATCCGACCGGCGCCTCGGCCTCCGCTCACTGCTCCCTGCCGCAGTCAGCACGCTGAATAGTTAATGTCTGATGAACGCGTCCACCTGCTGACACAGGCAAAGTGACAGAACAATACGGGCTCGGGGACACTGCCGCCCGCCACGGAGGCCCTGCCAGGCCATAGCTGGCCTGTGGGCGCCGGTCACCGAGCCCCGGGGCGTGGGCCAGCCTGGGATACACACTTCTTTACATTCCATAGTCTACAGGTCCGTATGGATATATAAAGAAGCATGTCCCCCGGGCAGGCAGTTCCAGCACACACGGAAGGTGCGGTGGGCAGGACCCGGGGGTTTCTCTCCCGACTCCACACCCCAGAGCCCTCCTGTCAGAGAGGTCTTTCTCCCCACCTGCCTCATCTCTGTGTCACACAGAAATGGACAAACACACACACCACAGTTCTGGGGCCTCATCTCCTGCCCAGCACCCACTGGACCCAGAAAAGGGGAGACCCAGGCTGCTGCCTCCTGAGATGCCACCCTCCAGGTCAGCTAACGAAGTCCCTCCTTCAGGGCCATGGAGACGAAGGGCCACAGGGTCTGACAATCCAAACTGGTCAAGGCAGCAGGGCCCCGCACAGCCACACCCAGGCCAGGCTGCCCCCATCCAGAGCCCAACCACCCCAGTCCCTGGGGATGGAGAGACTCCCAGGAGAGCAGAGGCGGCACCAGGAGACCTGAGAGGTGGACACGGCACTTACCTGGGGGGCTGGAAGCTCTCCTAGCAGGTCCCTGTTAAAGTCACCTCCAGAGTGAGCGCCCAAGGGCAGGCCCTCTGCATATGCGAGCGAGAGGGCCAGGCGCTGGTGCACGCGAGTGTGAGGCTGGGGCCGCAGCAGCTGCCCACTAGAGGCCGCCCTGCAGAGCCTAGCAGGGGCCCGGGTGGGTGCGGGGAGGGGGCCACACAGGCTGGGGCTGCTGCTCGGCTGCTCTCCATCCCTCTCTCCCTCTCCCCCTGCCCCACGAAGGAGGTGCCCATCTGGACGGCAAAGGTCAGCACCACAGCTGGTCCCCTACTCTTGGTCCCTCACCAGCCTTTGTGGACAGTCACCCAGCACCCACCAACCCTGATCAATACCAGTTTACAGGCAAATGCAGAGCGGTCATCTACCCATTACTAAATGCCACCACTTCTCACTGGCTCCCAATGAACCCTTTAAAGAGGGTTTAAGTAAACTTGGCATCAGTGCCAAGTGAAGCGCATTAGAATGCTTAATCCTGTCGTGGTATTCCCACTGTCCGTGGGCATCTCAGGGCGAGTGGCAAAGCATGAGTTCTCCGCTCCCCCATTAACTTCTACCTCCACGCATGAGGCAGGAGGAGTGTGGATAAGGAGAAGAAGGAGCAGAAGACGAGCCCAGGGTCAGGCTCCCACCCCCCCAGGAAGGGACTGCGGCTGCAGATGGGCTAGTGGAAGCAGAGGAGGGCCAGGAGAACATGAGGGTGTCCAAGCCTCTCGGAAACCCGCTCTGGCCAGCCCGGCAGGTGGACAGTGAAAGAGAGCTGGTCCCCAGGCTGCTTGCAGAGGGAGAGAGCGGCAGCTCGTAGGGGTGGGAGCCGGTGGGCTACGGAAGGACACAGCCGGTCAGGCCTGGGCCGGTGGGGCAGAGAGCTGGTCGCCATGTAGGGACTGGCCCACGCCAGGGAGCACTTGCAGTTCTCTCTCTGTCAGCAGAATGAGGTACTGCGTGCCCTCCCGCCCCGCCCACCAGGAAGCCAGCCTATCCCTGCTCCGGAGGGGCCAGAGTTGTGTCCGGCTCTTCTGTCATCGGGCAGGGGGACAACTAAGCACATTTCTGGGCTGGCCTGGTGGCACGGCACCCAGCCCCCTCCACAGCAGGAAAGAGCCACCTGTCAGAGAGAGGGCCCTCCACTCGCTGTCCTCTTCACAGAGGGCACCCAAGACAGCAATGTCCCCATGTCCCTCTTGCCCCAGGTGACTGCTGTCTGTCCCCACCTCAGGGAGCCGGCTAAATAATGAAATCTCAAACCTGGGCAGGAAGGAATCCTAAACGTCCCAGCCTACCCCTCTCAGCCCGATAAACCGGGACCTGGGGTCTGCTGGGCACCCAAGCCACTGCGGCTGGCCTGGCCCTTCCCCTTGGGCTCCATTCCACCCTGGTTCCCACCTACAGGAGTGGACATGGATGACCGCAATATGCAGGGGTCATGGGGGGATCCAGGAGGCCAGGAGAGGATCTCAGCCAGGCCAGAGCCCTGCTCTTCTGTCCGCACCCAACTCCCCTCATGCACTTAGCCCAAAGTTTCCCATCTTGATGCATAAAGCTCATTAGCCATGTCCAAGGGCCCTGCGGTCGGCGAGCACGGCTCTGTCCAGGGCCCTTCAGGCGGGCACCCCTCCTGCGCAGCGCGGGGGACGCCACGTGGCCGCCATGCTTCCACGCAGAGAC